>NC_056725.1:354575336-354910336 GCF_019279795.1 Protopterus annectens
TGGTCATGTTCACATGTAAGACTGGAGATGCCCTCAACCAAACGTGTTAGCATTCAGGGCTTTCTCAGAAGCAAACACCTTTGGCAGCTACTTAGTGATCTAAATAACTTCCAGTGCACCCATAAACAGACTGATCCTATAAACAGACACAAGTCCTTGACCTCTGAATTCTACTCTCACTTAAATAGTTGTATCTTAACGTAGCAATCAGGGGAAAAAACATAAAACTGGCTAACAAGGGCAATTATAAATCGCGCTGTAACTTTGCTAAAATTCAAGAATGAATAGCCCCCTTGTTACAGTAGCATAACTAGGGTGGGGAGAAGGGGGCAACTACCTGGGTGCAAATGTGTTGGGCAGTGTAACTGGCTGATCCAGACAGCTCTTTAATGCACTGCATTTTTGGTCAGACCTGACTCATGTTGTATTCTGTGTGTGGTCTAGTCTATAACAACTGCTTGGTACATTGTAGCAAGCAGTTTGCTACAGTTTAAAAATAAAAAATAAATATATATTTTTTTTTAGCTGTCACTAAAGTGCTGTAGTCCTCCACTAAGGGTATAAACTGTAGCTAACAGTTTGCTACATTTTAAATGCAAAAAAGAAAAGCTTTTGTTGTTTTTAACTGAAACTGAATGCTGCAGTGCTCCGTGCAGTGGAAAAGAAAAACATTTTTTTTTTTTACTAAAACCTGAGTGCTGTAGTGCTCCCTGTAGGGTATGAACTGTAGCAACTGCATACTACATTTGCAGCAAGCAGTTTTCTACAGTTTAAAAGAAAATATATATTTTCTTTTTTTTTTTCTTTCCCCCTGAAATAAGAGGAAGGAGGGTTGGCAGCAGGGATCACAGAAGGGATTTGGGTGGCTGTAGGTAGGAGTTGTGTTGTATATCTTTTCACCTGGCTGGTGTGCTCCTCTTCACTTGAAAAGCTGAGGGGGGGTGGGTCACATTGGATACTTTTTGGCATGACATCCTACAGTTTTGCCGAACTTCTTTTTTTCTGCTCTTAACGTGAAGAGCTGAGGGGGTGGGGTGCTAGTCAGTGATACTGGCGGAGTGCACTGGTTGAGCCAGCTAAATGTCTGCCATGTTGTGAAGAGATTCAAAATGATACCACCTATTGTGATCCCATAGAAGTAGCTTATAACCAACAAATTTAATATGAATTTCTCCCTTCTTGCCATCATAATTGCCTCCCCGATTCTTCATCCCCCCAAAAAGAAGTCCTTGCTGCCCGTTTTCAAATAAAGAGCAAAAGAACGCACAAAGGTGGAATCCAAGCTCAGACAGTTTTATTTAGTGCTTTCATCAACAGGTTACTTTTGAATTCTTCAGAATAACATCAGTCATGAATAAACTGTTTAAATAGCCAAACCTATTAATTTACATATCAAATAGCAATCAATTAATCAATTAAAATGTCAGACAGTTAAAGCAACACCACACATGAAATAAAACAGAACTGATGGACAATACTTAATGTTGTATAAAAACACTCTGCTTTACAACATAAAAAATATATGTATATGTGAATGTATAAAAATGAGCTATAAACTCCAAACATGTACGCTTGACAGGAAAATACAGCAGAAAAATTGTTCCTTGATGCAAAAATCAAAGTTTAATTCATACAAGCAGCTTCCAAGGTTTAAAATCAAAGCACATAAAGGCACATTCAGCGTTTTTATCTAGTCAAAACAGACTTCATCAGATGCAGACTCATACCAAACTGCACATATTTATATCAATTAATATTTAAATTATCCAATAAGCAACCCTGAATAAATAAATGTATTTAACAAAGTTTAAAACTCATGCCTTGTCATTTGTAAAATAAAATGTTAAAAACACACTTAAAAGGCTTGAACATTTTCATTCCAAATGTTAATAAAATTGCAAATCAATAAATAATGAATAAATACAACTAAATATTCAACATCACACAATAAAATTTTAAAAGACATATAACATTTAAAAGCTTGCATTTAAACTATGTGAACTTTTTAGTATTTCTTTGTCAAAGCCTCCCTCTAATGACCTTTAGTGGAAATGCACACAAATAGGAAACTTTTCCTTTTGCTATTCACAATTTAGCTGATCTCATTTTAAGTAGTGGGGCAATGGAAACGTTGTCATTTAAACCAGGGGGCGTCCCAGCATCTAAAGTGATTTGCCGCCACAATTCCTTGCATTCAATTTTTTCTTCCCACAATCCACCCCTTGCTTCCTTTTTTATTTGCTCCACAACAAAAAATAAGAAAATCGCTCTATCACATACCTTGGTGTGCTTGTATAGAGCATTTGTTTCTTTTTTGTTTTGTATATCATATTGATGCTCATAAATACTTCTCCTTAACTTACGCTCAGTTTTTCCTATATAGAAGGATCTAAATTCCATACAGGTAGCCAGGTACACTATTCCCGGTGATTCACAATTAAAGTAGTCTTTGCCCTCAATCAATTTGTCCCTATTTTTTATAAATACCTGATCAATATTTGCTATATTTCCACAGTGAGAGCAGCGACCACATTTATAGGTCTTTCATCTTCTCTATTCCCTTCCTTCCTTTTCCAGTCATTTTCTAAAATGGCCTTTAAGTTAAACGAATTTTTATATACAATTTTGAGAGGTTCCCTAGACACTCCTTCCAGGTCAGTAAAATGAACAAACCTTTCCCATTCAGTTTTTACAACCTTTCTAGCTAAACCGCAGAACGCATTAAATTCCAATACTAATGCTTTTCCAAAGTTTTGCTCAGAGGTAGCCGTGCACGTATCAAATTCATTAGTATTCTCTCCTAGCATGGGCTTAAATTTTCCTTTTCTGCCCTCATTTATTTCTGCCTTCACCCCTCTTATCAACTCAATGGGATACCCCTTATTCAGAAAAAATTATTCTAATAATTCACTTTCATGCTGAAAATCCATTTCTGAGGAGGTCATTCTGCTTCCTCGTACGTACTGGCCTTTCACTATATTGCTTTTATAATGGGGCGGATGGGCACTATTATTGTGTAGAAAAGAATTCCAGAATGTAGGCTTTCTATAGACCCTTGACTCAAATCTGCCCTGGCTCTTATATACTTCTACATCAAGGTATTCAAGTTTCTCTTGCCAGTTCTAATGTCATTCATACACATCATTTCAAAAAGTTGTAAAGTCGGGTGTAAAGGGGGGTTAAAAACACTTGTCGTTTTAAATACTGTCTCATTATTGACATCAGCATCTGCATCAATGACCACTCTAAGGTTAAGCTTCCTCATGTATAGCATAAAATCGAATAGTGTTCTAACAATACATCCATTCCTTGTAGGTGGAAAATCTCATCCCTTCTGGAACAGGTTAGGACATTCTTTTGTAACTTGAAAACCACTTAAGTTGTATATTTTCAAATTTTGATACTCATTGTATATTATATTGTCATTGATGATATCTGTTGCAGAGCTTACATGGGGAAAAAACATTCTCAACCAATTCACAACTCTCCCCCTCCCTCTACCTCGCCATGTCCCATAGGTACCATTCCCCTGGCTGTGACCATTCCAGTAACTCCTGTTTTGTGGCTGATTGTTGTTGTAATTCTGTTGTCTTAAATTCCGAATTCTCTCTGATCACCTGGGGGGGGTACCTAAAGGGAGGTTTCTCTTGATTAACATTGTCATCATAACAATCAGCAGTTGTATCCCTTGCTTCCCTTTCAAGCATAAAAACATCATCTTCAACATCTTGTTGTTCATTAATAACCATATTTCTACCCTTAGGCAAGGGGTAAGCTTACCCTGATTCATATTCTCTTTTGCCCCTTTCCAATTTCTTATATTTCTTCTCTTTTATGTTGGTAATAGTTTTGTCAGTATTAACAATGACATTAGAACATTATGTAAAAACAACAAAATTCTCAGGGGCTTTATATTCATTGACTTTTATAGAAAAACATAAGTCCTGGTTAATCTCTTCATCTAATCTGTTAACTGAGTCCTTCAACAAATTTAATTTTTTGCCATTGTCCTTTACTTAAAGCTCCAACAACTTGCAGCTGTGATGACTGAGCAGGGCTAAGAAGTCTCTATGCAAGTCGTAGCCACTCACTAAGCCATTTAGGACCTTCCGGCACCTAAGGCCTTTCGGAACCTGTTCCCGATTCAGGTACTCCCTTAAATAATGGTTCTCTGCTTGTAATTTTCTAAGTTTTAAAAAATCCCTTTCTAGGGATTTAGGTCGTTGATCTGCAGTACCTTGAATAATCCGCTGTTGTGATGTAGCAAACAGACAATGCCCATCTTTATTAATCCAATCCGAGATATTAAAACCATGCTGTGACTCCACCTGATTGGTGGAATACCTCTGTTGAGTCTGTCCAGTATTTGATGCTGCATGCACTCTGTTGTCAGCAGACTGATTAATGTATATCAGACTTCTCTGGCCTTGGGGAATACTGGCTGACAATTCTTTTGAAAATGATGCACCTTCATCAATTTGATGGCCAAACATAGTGGGAGAGAAATTCAGTTTCCTCCCAAAACCAATAAGCTGTTGTGTCAGCACCCTGATAAGTGCTAGGAAGTTCCATATGGCTTTCGCCAATTCATCAGTGGAACCCCTCCAGCTCCTGGAGCTCCTTGCATGCCGTTCTCCATAAAAACTGACACAAACCACTTTCAGAAGTAAATCTAAAAAGTAAAAGAACCCACGAAGGTGTAATCCAAGCTGAAACAGTTTTATTTAGCACTTTCGTCAATAGGTTACTTTTGACTTCTTCAGAATAACATCAGTCAAGAATAAACTGTTTAAATAGCCAAACCTATTCATTTACATATCAAATAGCACCCAGTTATTCAATTAAAATGTCAGACAGTTAAAGCAACACCACATATGAAATAAAACTTTATATAAAACTGATAGACAATACTTAATGTTGTATAAAAACACTCTGCTTTACAACATAAAAAATATATTATTTATTTATTTTATTTTACATTTGTTGACTGGGCTAGTCTAACTGGATATATGTCCATTTTCAGTAGAGGCCTGGGGAGAAAAGCTCCACATAGAAGACATACACAAACAGAACATAAACATTAATTACAGAAAGATTGTTAGACAATAACAGGAGTTCCATGGTAACAAAAATAATATATGTATATGTGAATGTATAAAAATGCAAATACAAAATAAAGGATTGATGAGAAAGTGCGGACATTGTTCGCAATGCAAGTACATCTTGGAAGGTGATATGGTAGATATTATACAATATGGAACAATTAAGTATCATTACAAATGCAATTGTGGGACCAAGAACATGGTGTATATTGAGGTTACATATTACATTATCGAAGTTTCAGTACTTCAAATACCATATGGTTGACACTATATGACTGAAGTACTAAAACTTCGAAAATGTAATAACAAAAATAAATAAATAACTGCTGTGAGCAGGGGGGCAGGGCCTCCTGCACCCCCCACACTCCCCTACTTAAATATACCAACTCTGAGATCGCACTTTAATGGAGTTAAGTGCGGGAAAGGGAAGGCTTCTCTTTCCTACACTGTAGCGCAATCTCAGAGTTGGTATATTTAAGTATCGGGGGGGGTGCAGGGTGGCCTTGCCCCCTGCCTACACCCTTTACTTTTTCTTTTTTTTTTTTTATCATTTTTTTTTTACAAACATTAGAATATTTAATCGTTCGATCATTAAAGTTTGACCGTTAGTGATTCGAACAATTGAATATTCGATGTTCCATTAGGAACCCATATATTGCAATGTGCCAGGTATGTCACAGATATTATATAGGGAAAACAAAAATCACTTTCAGGACACGTATATACCAACATGTATATGACATCAACAAGGGCAATGTTAACAATGCCCTATTAAAACATCTTAATAACTTTCCTGATCACAATTTTAAATTTACAGTACTGGAACATGTGAAAGTCAATGAGAGGTGGACCTAGTTAATTTTTCTGGAGTACAGAGTTATTGTGGCAACTTAGGGTTAATGCCGCAAGCCCCCTAGGGTTGAATGAAGTTGTATCCCTTGCAAGTTACTTGAAGCTTACGTCTGACTTTCATGTTTGAAGTTGCAATAGTTGGCATTTTTATCCATTCACATATACATATATTTAGTATGTTGTAAAGCAGAGTGTTTTTATGCAACATTAAGAATTGTCCATCAGTTTCATATAAGGTTTTATTTCATGTGCGGTGTTGCTTTAACTGTCTGACATTTTAATTGATTAATTGGTTACTGTTTGATATGTAAAGGAATAGGTTTGGCTATTTGAACAGTTTATTCATGACTAATGTTATTCTGAAGAACAAAAGTAACCTGTTGAAAGCGCTAAATAAAACTGTCTCAGCTTGGGTTACACCTTCTTGCATTCTCTTACCTATCTAGTTTACTTCTGAAAGTGGTTCCTGTCAGTTTTTATGGAGAACAGCACGCAAGGAGTTCCAGGAGCTGGGGGTTCCACTCATGAATTGGCAAAAGCCATAGGGAACTTATCAACAATTATCAGGGTGCTGACACAACAGTTTACTGGTTTGGGGAGGAAACTGAATTTCTTTTCCATTACATTTGGGCATCAAATTGATGAAGGTGTGTCATTTTCACAAGAATTGTCAGCCAGTATTCTCCCAGCCCAGAGAAGCCCGATATACGTTAATCAGTCTGCCGACAATGGAGTGTACACAGCTTCAAATACTGGAGAGACTCAATGGAGGTATTCCACCAATCAGTTGGAGTCACAGCAAGGCTTTAATATCTCAGACTGGATTAATAAAGACAGGCATTGTGTGTTCGCTACATCACAACAGCGGATTATTTAAGTTACTGTAGATCAACAACTTAAAGCCCTAGAAAGGGATATTTTGAAACTTAGAAAATTACAAGTAGAGAACCATTATTTAAGGGAGTGCCTGAAATGGAAACAGGTTCTGAAAGGCCTAAGGTGCTGGAAGTTCCTAAATGGCTTTGTGAGTGGCTACGACTTGCATAGAGACTTGTTAGCCCTGTTCAGTCATCACAGCTGCAAGTTGTTGGAGCTTTTAGTAAATGACAATGACAAAAAATCAATTTGTTGAAGGACTCAGTTAACAGACTAAATTAACAGATTAAAAAGGACTTGTGTTTTTCTATAAAAGTCAATCCCCGGGATTCATGAAGCTTGGCGCAAGGCCGGTGTAAAGCTTGCTCCGTCAATGCAGTGTATAATCGGCGTAGCAGCGCCATATGCATAGTAATGAGTGCGCACTGCAACCACAGACACGTGCAGAGGGCACATGCGCGAGCCCAAGTAGGATGTGCCCGTAGGCGTGGCCAAGCTGGCAGGCGATGAGCAACCTAAAGTGCTGACTGTCACAGGCCGCCTGCAATAGTAACCGCACCAGCCAGGGTCCATGGATAATGAAACGTACGCAGAGTATGCAACATAGTACCCATCCACACAAAACGGAGAACCAAACATTAACCCACGAAGTCCAAATTGTACCCATCCAAGGAACAAAGGATACGCGTAATACCATGTCCGTCACGCAATGCACTGTCAGTGGGCATACCCAGTGAAGGTGTACCGCAGCATGTCAGCGCCGCACCTACACACAAGTAGCCACATGGGCATGGTCACCAGCAGTAGTGAGAGTACACAGCCGGGCAGCCGTGTCGATATAACAACCAGAAGGAAACCAGATACCCTAAACACAGACAAACATGTGCATAGCAACATGTACTACACCCGCAACGTGCCCGTCGCATACACATAGGACGGCGTATGCCTAAGCGTAATATCCAGAAGCAGAACCCATGCATGCAAATGTAATACACAACAGCCCCATCATAGCACGTAACCCACACCCATGTATGACCGTGCACCCAACTCAGCTAGCAGCCTTGCACAGCTGCACACCTACACACAATGGGTATACCTGAAATGTAGTAAGAAGTATTGTTCTAGGCAGTGCCACACGGGCAAATATGTACCCCACATGTCAACATCCCACCTCAGGTACTGATATCCAAATGGCTGCATGTGAATGTGTCGGCAGAATGTGTACATCCCGCATGTGGTATGGACCTGTTGAAAACCCATAGGCGTGCACATGCCACGGTGCCCATAACTGTACACATCTGGACAAGGCAGTATGTTCAGCCACTGTACTGATGATTAGCTATGCAGACATGTCAAACACAACACATATGGCAGAACATCTGCCCACCAAGCAGGACGCCCCAACAGGGTGCCACATGCACAGAAGGTGAAGGTGGGACATCACACGTTGAGAATAGCGTTGCCGGATGGCCAAACACCCACGGCCAACGCAAAGGATGGAATAACATGTATATGCCTGGATGAATGGGTATGTCGTAGCATGGGAATAGGCCAAGCTATCCAACATAATAGCCATGCGTACCAGATACAAACTGCCAGTAACACGCAGTAGTAATGCAGGAAGGCATACACGACTGTGGGAATAGCACAGGACATATGGCACGTGCCAAGTGTGGACGCATGACACAAATGTCCAGGATGAGGCTCCCTGCAAAGAGGAACATGTGCCAAACCCACCCCTCACAGATGTACCGGCAGTGGAAACACATCCCAAACACACACCAACACTACCATCCATCCCACGATAGCAACGGAGGCTGGTCAAAGACCACCATGACGCGTGCACAAACAGGGACACGTGTAACCGTTGCCCTAACAACCCCCCACAGGCCAACGAATAATAGTATGGACATATGCATGTAATGCTGTGAAGGATGTGTGGTAGTCCTCAGTATCACAGAGGTAGGTACACAGATACACTGTAATCAACCGTGACGTATGTGCACTGTACACAGCATACCTGCAGGTAATACATAGTTCAATCATGTGCCACAGAAATATACACATACAAATGAGGATAGGGGATAGACAAGTGTGAATGGGACAAACTATGAACATAGGTTCATAGGTCCATAGGTACATAGTAGGCTATCTGCCCAAGGGCAGCTATAACCCTAGCCCATAGTTATGTTGCCTTTGCCAACCCTCCAGTCCAAAGATAACAATGCCTATTATATTGCTGTACCTCTGTCAAGCAGTGACAATGAAGTAATCCCTGGGGTATATCTGCAATCTCCCATCCATTGGTCAAGATCCCCCTCGAACAAGGCCAGCGAGGTGCTCTGCCTCACATGTACTGGGATGTTGTTCCACAGCATAGTGAGTGTCTGGGTGATGAATCTGTCCCTCAAACACATTCTATTAATGACCGTGTCAAGGTTCACGTCACCTGCCCCTGTGATTCTGAGGGATGTAGATCCATTAGGTGAAGCATAGTCATCAAATATGGGTCGACATGGCCTTGTATGTCAGGCACAGGTCACCACTGAGCAAGTGGTATGTGACTGAATGGAGCAGGAGTCCTTTCAGTCGGGCAGCATAACACAAATTCCTGAGACCCTGCATCCGTTTGACGATGAACCTATGGGGCCTTCCCAGCTGCTGCAGGTGTCGGGTCAGATACATTCCGAACAGGGCAATGTACTCAATCATAGGTCTAATGAGTGATGAGTACAAGGAGACGATGACCTCCCCTGATCTAGATGTGAATCCCTGCATGATCAGGTGGGCAATGTAGAAGGTCTACCTAACTACGTTAGCAACGTGTGTGTCGAACGAATGGTGACTGACAACCTGGGTCCCCAGATCCCTGGTAACTCCCTCTGTGCTCAGTGGATTGCCACCTATATGGCAGCTAGGGGTAACCTTGTTCTTCCCGAAGGGTATGACTATGCATTTCCCGGCATGTAGCTGTAGACTATGTCCCTGGCACCAGATATCCATATCTGTGAGGCCCTTCTGAAGGATATCTGTGTCAGATGTCCATCCCACTATGGCACCCAGTTCGCAGTCATCTGCAGACATTGTCAGCCATAACCCCCCTGTGTTTGCTTGTACTTTGGAAATGTAGATGCAGAAAAAGAGTGGACCCAGGACTGAGCCCCGTGGGACACCACCTGTGACTGGCTGTGAGTCTGACATGGTGCCAGCAACTATGACCATGTGGGTTCTGTCAGCTAGCCAGTTTGCAACCCATCCTGCGATGTATGGGTTCACATCCAAGCCGATGGGGTTATCAATGATACCTGAGGGGGGTATTGTGTTGAAGGCCTTTGCCAGGTCGAGGTAGGCTGTATGGACTGCCTGACCCTCAGCAATGGCCTCGGTGACTGTTCCTAAAACGTCAACCAAGTTTTAAATGCATGATCTGCCTTTGACCAAGCCAAACTGGGTTGGATGCAAAGTATGCAAGTCCCCTATGTCTTCATCTATGAGTTACATTATAATCCTTCCCCATGGCTTTGCAGATAAGGCTTGTCAAGCTAATGGGATGGTAATTACCAGGGTCAGTGGAGGCACTGCCCCTGTGAAGTGGGACTACAGTCGCCGTGCGCCACAACTTGGGTACGTTACCTGAGGTGAGGCTGAGATTAAACAGCTGTCCTAACTGCAGGTCTAATTCCTCAATGAGTTCGTGGAGTACACAGCCGGGACACCATCTGGTCCCATGGATGCTGTGTTCACTATCTTGGAGAGAGCATGTCCCACCTGTGCGTTACAGAAGTTTTGGTGGCCACAATCCTCTGGTACAGACATCTCACCATGTTGGGGGGGGGAGATGTTTGCACCGAACCTGTCAGCCAGTATGTTGGCAATGTGTGTAGGTTCAGTAAACTTCACACCATTCTGAACCCAGTCCGAGCATATCTGGGAGTGTCCTCCCAGGTGTCCAACATAGCTAAAGAAGGCCGTATGATTGTCTGTCGAGTCCTTGGTTATATATCTGTCGGATTTGCCCTGGATGATGTCATGAGAGCTTGTAGTTCTTCACATATAATGAGCAAGGGTGTCATACCTTACAAGGATTCTGCTCTGTCTTGTAGTAGCTACCTCCTGTCATTGTAGAGCTTGTGTATGGCTGGGGTACACCAGACTGGATGCTTGGCATTGGTACAAAGACTCACAGTTGTGTAAGGGATTGCCTGATCCATGCAGTCCTGTAGGTGCTGGTAGAAGGCATATGTAAGTGATTCAGTGGCTTGAGTAATGTTTACCACTGGCTCAGGGGCCTTAAAGGAGACCACACTAGTGTTTAGAAGTGTGAAGTCGGCTTTTGAGAAAGCCATATGTATGGTAACCGGCACCACCCACAGCATAGTATGCCAATAGCAGAAGCTATTGTATGTTGTCCAAACACACGTGTCCGTACACATGGACCATCATAGCAATAAACCACGCCTGGATGTGGGTGATGCTAGACATACCCACAGCAGACGTGGTGCGTTCCCGAGCCCGATGCCCGAGGGACCACACACATAGCCGGCCTTAGGCATAGGCCAAGTAGGCAGCTGCCTAGGGTGACGCCCTGCTAGGGGCACCTTACCAGCCTTTATTTGGTGTAGGTAGACCAGGATGGGGGTAGCGGGTGATGTGGTGGGGGCACCATGGAGTCCTTCTGCCTAGGGCACCACCTGATCCAAGGCCACACCTACAGTACCCACACCCAGACGCGGGTCATTGCTAGTATGCTATATCATCTATGGAAAGAAACCATATATTCCCAGACATAATGGCACAGCATAATGCCTGTCCACCGCCCAAAGCAGACATATGGCACCCGCGGCGGTGCGGATGAACTGCGCGAGATGTCCGTAACCAATGTCGACACTGTCACGCTATGTGAAATAATGTCAACATAGCGATTCAATACTAAACAGCGACGGAGAGCCCGATGTCCCCGTTGCTGAGCTGTACAACCTATTCTGCCATGTTAAATGTGTGTAGCAGAGCGGGACTGGCCCAAACTAAGCAACGGACATGTCCGTGGCTCGGTGGAAGCCGTCACGCAATGTTAAACCCATGTAATATAGCAATACAGGTTATAAATACCGAAGTTTAGTAATGGAAATAGGTCCGTTCGACCAGACCATGTGCAATTACTATATCAAGATCTACAACGGGCACGCTGGCCAATCAGCGCACACGGTTAGGAATAATGGGGGGGGGATATGGTATCATAGACACGGACAAACCGTGCCCATGTGACTCGTCTGACATTCGTACACGGTCAAGGCAGTTCCGTACACTAGGCGGACAAGATCAAACCCAAAGCACCACAGGAACACCCTGACAATCGAAGGCCTGTATGCGTTGGGGATATAAGCCCCTGTGATCTGAATATCCCTGCGGTCATGACATATGCATCCTGGGCCATGAGCGGGAGGGAATGAGGAATGTTTAACATGTAGTACCGCACCTTTCCCAGCAGGAGAATGGATGCCTGTGACGTACGTGTGTGGGGGGGGGTGGGGGGATATGTAAAGTTAGCTAAGTACCATGGGTATGCATGTAAATGAGACCGAACAGCTAACGTGTAGTGGTCACAGTAGCCGGCAAACGTGAATGCAGTCCCGTTTGAATTACGACTATAGAACATATAAATGTGCACGTGTACGTAATGCGTCCATGCCGCAAAGACTGTTACATGTGTAAAGGTGAAAGTGCGTTTCACACACGTCCGTCAACAGGATCAGAGATATGTTACCGGAACAGTCACAACTAACACAGGCCACGTAACCACACAGACCCAGTAAACATATGTAACCAGAATATGGATATGCATGTGCGCCTGCGCGTAACCCACAATTAGGAAATGCAAGTGTGCGTGTGTGATCCGCTCACAGCAGGGAATGTTAAGGCCGTGTCCTCCACATCAATCATACATGTCTCAAAACTGTCAGCCCCTGAAAGTATGGAATCGGGCAGTGCCATGTAAAGTACCGTTAGAAGTAGTGAGAAACACATGCTATGTGATAAGACAAACATAGAATGTGGATAGAATAACGTGTGCGTTAGTAGTATGGATAGACGATGGTTATGCATGTGTAACTCGGCCCACTTGTCAGAAGGTGCACCCGTACGAAAAGTGTTCAGTGGGCTCACACTTGTTGACTGGGCTAGGCTAGCTGGATATATGTTCAGTGTCACCAGAGGCCCGTGGAGAAATGCTCCACACACAATAATAGCACAACATACCAGAGTACTCATATATGTACCAAAGAAGAACAACGATAGAAAGTGTCCTGAAAGGACTGGTTACACACAGATCACAGACGACAGAGAAATATATGGCCAGTGGAAGCACGTCACAATTATGGGATCATGTCCCTATAGAAGCAAGAAGGTCTCACATGACACGCCAGCGAATTGCCAGATAGACACAGGTCAATGTAACACACAGCAACATTAAGGGCCAACCAGCCATACACCATGCCTGAACCTGTACAGTGGAAAGGTATGGCATGGTAATTGATGTGTGTACACAGGTAATCCACAGACAGTAACAAAGCAAGGTATGAAATGAGGGGTTCACATGTACATATCTACACCCAGCAGTCCGACGGCCCGTATATATGACGCATGGACATAGATTTGTCACCTGAAAACAAGATGTGAACAACTACAGTTTAGTCCATATCATATTGATATAGTAATAATACAGTCATATCAATATTTAACATTGTGACCCTTATTTACATTCATATTTATACAAAATATGCATGTAATTGTACTTATTTATTCCATGATTTGGAATCTTAATGCAACAATTATACACATTGATGAACAAAAGCATTACCAACACACTACATTCTAAGGTTTACTCACAACAATTATCAACTATGTTTCAATATACTGATGGTATTGACCAACATTGTATTTATATTAACACATCGGTGTTGTATCATTGTTTCCATTCAGTAATGTATGCAACACCGAGTTCTACATGTCACTTTATCATCAGGACTTGGAGCACGGCCCACTGAACTATGAGCAAGTCTATTAATTAGTTGACATTAAACTGACTCAGAAGGAAGTATATAAGGGACGACTATCTAATGTATCACGTACTCCGACGTTGCCCCATGTTAGAGCGTGAAAGAGCTCAGTATCCTATGACTGTGGAGTGTATCGTTTTTGTCATTGTCTGTCTTGGAATGGTTTATGTTCAAGAATGTATTTTATGAAGATGACCAGGACTCAGGGTCTGCTGTATTTCCGCTTACTGGAACATGGATATAGATAGGCCAAGTAATACATAATATGGGTAAGAAGAAAGGAACAGTTTACCAAGAAAAACCTAGGAAAAGGACCCACCAGGTCCTAAACCGAGAGCACCAAGCAAACACAATGTATTGCTATGAAAACCAAGTGTTTCAAAAATGAACCCAAATGGTGTAAATCCAAAGATGCAAGTTTGCAAATGCTCTAAATAATCCCCCGAAGTCCCAATAGGAAAGATGCGCCACTTTATTGTCAAAATAACACCACCAAAACAAGTAGATCACGAGCGCTGTCGCCCGGTCTTACCGGGCTTTTTCAGGTGTAATTAGCTAAACCAATAACTCTAGCTTTTATAGAACTAATTGATTAAAATATCACCATGGTACTGATGTTTTATTTGGTTCAAATGGTTCACAAACAACTTTGAACATAAAGAATGAATTTTGTTTGAATTCATATAAGTTGCATACATACATTTTAACAATGCATTTATTGTGTCGAGCAGTTTTAAATATGTATTTGTCTCTTTAATGCTTGTAGAAGTGGATTTAATTTATTTACAATATGGTGATATTTTAATCAATTATTTAATTAACAGAACGCACTTGCGCTATAAAAGCTAGAGTTATTGTTTTAGCTAATTACACCTGAAAATGCCCGGTAAGACCGGGCGAAAGTGCTCGTGATCTACTTGTTCTGGTGGTGTTATTTTGACAATAAAGTGGCGAATCTTCCCTATTGGGACTTCTGAGGATTATTTAAAGCAGTTGCTAACTGGCATATTTGGATGTACACCATTCGGGTTCAGTTTTGAAAAACCTGGTTTTCGTAGCACTACATAATATGGGTAGTCAAACAGACATCCACGATTGGGGAACATACAGCAGCAGTCAAAACCACTGGCCAGATGGACACAGTCCAACAAGTTCTACACTTTAGATATGCACATTGGTGTCCATTGTAGGACCCCAAAAATTGACCCATACGCAATATCTACCAGCTGCGAGCGAGCGACCCTGAAGGAGTAACAGCCGTGACTACGGCACAGCTAGACATATGCACCACCAGAGTGTTTAAGGTTGATGGCAAGTGTCCATGAAATGCAGGACATATGAACAGAAATCCCCAGATTGTCGAGTCCATAGAAGTGCGTCCACATCCCAGTCCCGCACACATGAAGGATGTGTAATGGGTACCGTTGAGGGTTGCAGCCATGGGATCCTGGGTATGCAGAAATGGGGCTCGGTGTTGTTTGGCAGATAATCCGTTGTCCCGCCCCGTGGGAGGGATGTGGGTATAGCACATGCCTTACTCCCCACTAATAATGCAAGGCATCCACTGGATAATGCTAAATGCAGGTGTGAAATGTGTACAGCCCTATACCAGTGTCCAGTAGGCAATTCCCATGGATGGACAAGTGTACGACCAAGATGGCACCCATAACTGCAAAGCTGGTGGAATTACACAGCTGCAGTAAGGCATAACACAGGAAATACAGATAGGGACTACAGTAGACACTCCCCATACAAAGTCAGACTGCCGTGCGAATACCGGCGTACACAGCACTCAATCTGCCAGTAACAAAATGGGGATCACTCGCTTCCATACTGCGGAACAAATGGGCGACCTGTGGAACACATACTAATGGCACACCAACAACGTCAACTAGGAAGGTCATAGGATGGTTAAACTATGGCGTTCCCACTTATAAAGAACATCCTTCAATGAATTAATAGGATCTACATGTTTTGTTGGTGTTATTTTGACAATACAGTAGCGGATATTTCCTATTGGGACTTCTGAGGATTATTTAAAGCAGTTGCTAACCTGCATCATTGGATTTACACCATTTGGGTTCATTTTAGAAAAACCTGGTTTTCGTAGCACTACATAATATGGGTAGTCAAACAGACATCCGCGATTGGGGAACATACAGCAGCAGTCAAAACCACTGGCCAGATGGACACAGTCCAACAAGTTCTACACTTTACATATGCACATTGGTGTCCATTGTAGGATCCCAAAAATTGATCCGTACGCAATATCTACCAGCTGCGATTGATCGACTCAGAAGAAGTGACAGCCGTGACTACGGCACAGCTAGACATATGCATCACCAGCGTGTTTAAGGTTGATGACAAGTGTCCATGAAATGCAGGACATATGAACAGAAATCCCCAGATGGTCGAGTCCATAGAAGTGCGTCCACATCCCAGTCCCGCACACATGAAGGATGTGTAATGGGTACCGCTGAGGGTTGCAGCCATGGGATCCTGGGTATGCAGAAATGGGGCTCAGTGTTGTTTGGCAGATAATCCGTTGTCCCGCCCCGTGGGAGGGATGTGGGTATAGCACATGCCTTACTCCCCACTAATAATGCAAAGCATCCACCGGATAATGCTAAATGCAGGTGTGAAATGTGTACAGCCCTATACCAGTGTCCAGTAGGCAATTCCATGGATGGACAAGCGTACGACCAAGATGGCACCCATAACTGCAAACCTGGTGGAATTACACAGCTGCAGTAAGACATAACACAGGAAATACAGATAGGGACTACAGTAGACACTCCCCATACAAAGTCAGACCGCTGTGCGAATACCGGCGTACACAGCACTCAATCTGCCAACAACAAAATGGGGATCACTCGCTTCCATACTGCGGAACAAATGGGCGACCTGTGGAACACATACTAATGGCACACCAACAACTTCAACTAGGAAGGTCATAGGGTGGTTAAACTATGGCGTTCCCACTTATAAAGAACATCCTTCAATGAATTAATAGGATTAATGTCAATTGACCATGGAATGCACCTAATCAACATCAAAGAACCACTGGCACCTTATGGCACACAATCCAAAACACACATAGGTAGATGAAACAGTCAACGTAGAAATTGTCCAGGACAGTGCCCAAATGGTATACAAAGGTTCCTTCATAGACAAGTAAGCTTTCACCCGTAGGCTCCGTCAGACTTACACATAACATAAAAGCATCCAGGCTTTAAATATCCCTCCTTACACTTTCATTGGTAAATTTCTCAGCAAACAATGAACAATTAACCACAGCATATAAAGCACAGACGCAATGTTAACTACACACACATATATTAACATCTCCAAAAACATCCTATTAAAACATGTATTATATGATATTGTACTATGCCTAATACTCATCAATCAAAGATCTAACAATATATATAGAAGATATGTATATCATATCAATGTAATACAGTGGTAAACAACTGAAAGAGTGGACTAATGTGTGTTAACTGTATATCTGTACCTAAACTACATTCCTGTTACTTGGGTTTAAGCCATCTGCTTCTCAAAAGAGGCTTAATCAGTGTTTCATCAGTCAGCCCTGGTGTGTGGTCAACTCTCCACCTAATAATCCATCTCAACCCACATTCTAAAGCATAGTTGATGAGGTCCCCCCTCTGGTATTATAACCTAGCCTTTGTAAAACACTGAATATAAACGTATGCCTTGTGATGTGCTCATAGCCGTAGGCATACACCAATCCTGCGGCTGCCTAGGGCGCCGCACTAGTAGGGCCACCTGTCTAGTAGGTATGTCATGTAAGTACTCCAGGATGGGGGCACCATGTGTTGTGGTGGTGGGTGCCATGGAGCCCTATAGCCTAGGGCAGTGGTCGATCTAAGGCCGCTGCCATAGGAGGGGTAGTACGGTCTGCAGGTATGTGCCGAAGTGCACATGAAGCAGCGGTCTACAAGGATTACCCATAGTCGCGACACCTGCACAGACGGCTATAGCGGGACACACACACGACCATGCATACAGCACAGATAGACATACACACACCATAAACAGGCAATTATACACAAGGTTTATGGCATGTACGGGTACAGTGTCAGTACAGCAAGGATAGCTGTCTGCCACAATATCCAGCAGATGTCTCTAGGGTGTTCTGGAATACGGACGTTGCATGGACAATGAGTGGATATGCATCGTACCACAGTTCTATGTGTCAGCCGTGCAAATATGCGATACATGGGACAGACAGCTGTCCATGCAAGAGCAGCACTATGGGCACAACATAGATATGTATATATACAACGAGAGAGATACAGACGGACACATGTGGCAAGGCTGTGAGTGTAACGTACACAGCACCACCCCAGCACACCACAGCAGGGTGCACATGGAGAACACGCTACGGAGGTCGCCAACCACAGCAGGCACACAGGCAGTCCACGATCTGCGTCTCACCATCCACAAACACAGGGATGGCGGCAGGATATAAGTGTTCTGCGGAAACTCTAAAGCCATACCCTGTGAACCCATGCGGCTGGGAGCATAAACACACACACACACACATCTGGCAGGCATGGTGATTGACCACACCCCCACATACCCAACCGCACAACAGTAAGACACAGGAATGGAACACGCTACGTGGACCACTGAACACAGCACCGTCAGAGGCACACGTCCAGGTGGGTGACAACATCCGTAAAGGAATAGCCGCCGATAGCCAAGGTATGTGTTGCCAAGCGTCTAAAATAACTACACTCTACTAGGGCAGCTGTGAACACACACACCCCACACACACACGGGGAAAGGCCGGGAGTCGAACCTACGTCTACCTACATGTACTCACTTAACAGCATGATGCATTTACAGAACGTGCTACCAAGATTACTGAGCACAGTGCTGTCACAGGCATACTTCTAGGCGGGTGACATCATCCATAAGGGAATAGCCGACAATAGCCAAGGTATGTGTTGCCTAAAGCATGTTCATCTGCAGAGGCAGCTGGAAACACACACACACACACACACACACACACACACACACACACACACGGGGAAGGGCCTGGAGTCGAACCTATGCCTACCTACATGTACTCACTACAGCATGATGCATTTACAGAACGCGCTACCGAGATTACTGAGCACAGTGCTGTCAGAGGCATACTTCTAGGTGGGTGACATCATCCGTAAGGGAATAGCCGACAATAGCCAAGGTATGTGTTGTGAAGCGTCTAAAAGCATGTTCATCTGCAGAGGCAGCTGGAAACACACACACACACACACACACACACACACACACACACACACACACCACCTCACACATACACGGGGAAGGGCCGGGAGTCGAACCTACGCCTACCTACATGTACTCACTACAGCATGATGCATTTACAGAACGCGCTACCGAGATTACTGAGCACAGCGCGGCCACAGGCATACTTCTAGGTGGGTGACATCATCCGTAAGGGAATAGCCGACAATAGCCAAGGTATGTGTTGTGGCGTCTAAAGCATGTTCATCTGCAGAGGCAGCTGGAAACACACACACACACACACACACACACACACACACACACACACACACACACGGGAAGGGCTGGAGTTGAACCTACGCCTACCTACATGTACACACTACAGCATGATGCATTTACAGAACGCTACCGAGATTACTGAGCACAGTGCTGTCAGAGGCATACTTCTAGGCAGGTGACATCATCCATAAGGGAATAGCTGACAATAGCCAAGGTATGTGTTGCGAAGCGTCTAAAAGCATGTTCATCTGCAGTGGCAGCTGAAAACACACACACGCACACACGCACACACACACACACACAGGGAAGGACTGGGAGTCAAACCTACGCCTACCTACATGTACTCACTACAGCATGATGCATTTACAGAACGCGCTACCGAGATTACTGAGCACAGCGCTGTCAGAGGCATACTTCTAGGCGGGTGACATCATCCGTAAGGGAATAGCTGACAATAGCCAAGGTATGTGTTGCGAAGTGTCTAAAAGCATGTTCATCTGCAGAGGCAGCTGGAAACACACACACACACACACACACACACACACACACAGGGAAGGGCCGGGAGTCGAACCTATGCCTACCTACATGAACACACTACAGCATGATGCATTTACAGAACACGCTACCGAGATTACTGAGCACAGCACTGTCAGGAGGCATACCCCTAGGTGGGTGATATCATCTGCAGAGGCAAGGCAGCCGATAGGGAATGAAGACAGAGTGCGCAGTCACACAGCATGTTACCATCCCAAGGTGGGCATACAGTAACACTGTAGTGTTGCAGTCAGGAATACCAACTAACTACGGAGCAGTGCATCATGACATGGATACGGGATGCACCACATACAGTATACCCTATGAGAGGGCATCCGGCGTGCACGATGTAGGCAGCCATTGTGGCATAACAACCACATATGACTCACCTGGATGGTCACCATGGCTATGCAGGATGTCATTGGCCATGGCTACATGCCTAGTAGCAGACATCGGTGCCAACTGTAGTGTGTACCCCCGAATTGTGTACTGGCCATGCCCTCACACATAGCGGTTGCGAAGGGGAGACAGACATGCTGACGGGGTATCAACGCAGATGGGCGCTGTGTGCACTGTACTGTGTGTCCATCTACACAGCAGCTTACTGGGCATGCTCAGACACTTAGAATCTGCACAGTGCAGACATGCATACACATGGGGCGAAATCATGGGAGGCAGAATGTGGACCGTCGTTAATGTCCACCCACACAACAGCAACTCGGCCATGCCACAGGCGTGGCGGGTTGCGAAGGGGAAACAGGCATGCACACGAGGTATCAACGCAGACGGGCGTGGTGTGCCGCGCACTGTACTGTGTGTCCTCAGGTGGGCAATGTAGAAGGTCTACCAAACCCACGTTAGCAACGTGTGTGTCGAACGAATGGTGACTGACAACCTGGGTCCCCAGATCCCTGGTAACTCCCTCTGTGCTCAGTGGATTGCCACCTATATGGCAGCTAGGGGTAACCTTGTTCTTCCCGAAGGGTATGACTATGCATTTCCCGGCATGTAGCTGTAGACTATGTCCCTGGCACCAGATATCCATATCTGTGAGGCCCTTCTGAAGGATATCTGTGTCAGATGTCCGTCCCACTATGGCACCCAGTTCGCAGTCATCTGCAAACATTGTCAGCCATAACCCCCCTGTGTTTGCTTGTACTTTGGAAATGTAGATGCAGAAAAAGAGTGGACCCAGGACTGAGCCCCGTGGGACACCACCTGTGACTGGCTGTGAGTCTGACATGGTGCCAGCAACTATGACCATGTGGGTTCTGTCAGCTAGCCAGTTTGCAACCCATCCTGCGATGTATGGGTTCACATCCAAGCCGATGGGTTTATCAATGATACCTGAGGGGGGTATTGTGTTGAAGGCCTTTGCCAGGTCGAGGTAGGCTGTATGGACTGCCTGACCCTCAGCAATGGCCTCGGTGACTGTTCCTAAAACGTCAACCAAGTTTTAAATGCATGATCTGCCTTTGACTAAGCCAAACTGGGTTGGATGCAAAGTATGCAAGTCCCCTATGTCTTCATCTATGAGTTACATTATAATCCTTCCCCATGGCTTTGCAGATAAGGCTTGTCAAGCTAATGGGATGGTAATTACCAGGGTCAGTGGAGGCACTGCCCCTGTGAAGTGGGACAAAGCCTGCCCACAATTTGGGGAACGTTACCTGAGGTGAGGCTGAGATTAAACAGCTGTCCTAACTGCAGGTCTAATTCCTCAATGAGTTCGTGGAGTACATAACCGGGACACCATCTGGTCCCATGGATGCTGTGTTAACTATCTTGGAGAGAGCATGTCCCACCTTTTCAGAAGTTTTTTTACAATCCTCTGGTACAAATCTCACCATTTTGGGGGAGATGTTTGAACAACCTGTCAGCCAGTATGTTGGCTGTGTAGGTTCAGTAAATTTACACCATTCTGAACCCAGTCCGAGCATATCTGGGAGTGTCCTCCCAGGTGTCCAAGATAGCTAAAGAAGGCCGTATGATTGTCTGTCGAGTCCTTGGTTATATATCTGTCGGATTTGCCCTGGATGATGTCATGAGAGCTTGTAGTTCTTCACATATAATGAGCAAGGGTGTCATACCTTACAAGGATTCTGCTCTGTCTTGTAGTAGCTACCTCCTGTCATTGTAGAGCTTGTGTATGGCTGGGGTACACCAGACTGGATGCTTGGCATTGGTACAAAGACTCACAGTTGTGTAAGGGATTGCCTGATCCATGCAGTCCTGTAGGTGCTGGTAGAAGGCATATGTGGATTCAGTGGCTTGAGTAATGTTTACCACTGGCTCGGGGGCCTTAAAGGAGACCACACTAGTGTTTAGAAGTGCGAAGTCTGCTTTGAGAAAGCCATATGTATGGAAACCCGGGCACCACCCACAGCATAGTATGCCAATAGCAGAAGCTATTGTATGTTGTCCAAACACACGGTCCGCAACAGGGAAACATCATAGCAATAAACCACCCTGGATGTGGGTGATGCTAGACATACCCACAGCAGACGTGGTGCGCCGAGCCCATGCCCGAGGGACCACAAAATAGCCGGCCTTAGGCATAGGCCTAGGCAGCTGCCTAGGGTGACCCTGCTGGGGGCACCTTACCAGCCTTTTTTGGTTAGGTAGACCAGGATGGGGGTAGCGGTGATGTGGGGGGCACCATGGAGTCCTTCTGCCTAGGGCACCACCTGATCCAAGGCCACCCAAAGTACCCACACCCAGACGCTGGTCATTGCTAGTATGCTTTTCATCTATGGAAAGAAACCATATATTCCCAGACATAATGGCACAGCATAATGCCTGTCCACCGCCAAAAGCAGACATATGGCACCCGCGGGGATAAACCCGCGCGAGATGTCCGTAAACCAATGTCGACACTGTCACGCTATGTGAAATAATGTCAACATAGCGATTCAATACTAAACAGCACGGAGAGCCCGATGCCCCCTTGTTGAGCTGTACAACCTATTCCGCCATGTTAAATGGGAGAGGACGGGCCCCAAAAAAGCAACGGACATGCCCGGGTGGCTCGGGGGAACCCCCACGCAATGTTAAACCCATGTAATATACCAATACAGGTTATAAATACCAAAGTTTAGTAATGGAAATAGGTCCGTCGACCAGACCATGTGCAATTACTATATCAAGATCTACAAGGGGCACGCTGGCCAGAAATACGGTTAGGAATAATGGGGATATGGTATCATAGACACGGACAAACCGTGCCCATGTGACTCGCCTGACATTCTTACACGGTAAAGGCAGTTCCGAAACACTAGGCGGACAAGATCAAACCCAAAGCACCACAGGAACACCCTGACAATCAAGGCCTGTAGGCTGGGGATATAAGCCCCTGTGATCTGAATATCCTGCGGTCACAACATATGCATCCTGGGCCATGAGGGGGAGGGAATGAGGAATGTTTAACATGTAGTACCGCACCTTTCCCAGCAGGAGAATGGATGCCTGTGACGCACGTGGGGGGGATATGTAAAGTTAGCTAAGTACCATGGGTATGCATGTAAATGAGACCAACAGCTAACGGTAGTGGTCAAGTAGGCAAAGGGTGAATGCAGTCCCGCTTTGAATTACGACTATAGAACATATAAATGTGCACGGTAATGCACGCGCCCATGCCGCAAAGACTGTTACATTTTAAAGGTGAAAGTTTTTTCACCCCCCCCGGGCCAACAGGATCAGAGATATGTTACCGAACAGTCACAACTAACACAGGCCACGAACCAAAAGACCCAGTAAACATATGTAACCAGAATATGGATATGCATGTGCCGCGTAACCCACAATTGGGAAATGCAAGGGGCGGTGTGATCCGCTCACAGCAGGGAATGTTAAGGCCGTGTCCTCCACATCAATCATACATGTCTCAAAACTGTCAGCCCCTGAAAGTATGGAATGGGGCAGTGCCATGTAAAGTACCGTAAAGTAGTGAGAAACACATGCTATGTGATAAGACAAACATAGAATGTGGATAGAATAACGTGTGGTTAGTAGTATGGATAGAATGGTTATGCATGTGTAACTCGCCCACTTGTCAGAAGGTGCACCCGCACGAAAAGTGTTGTGGGCTCACACTTGTTGACTGGGCTAGGCTAGCTGGATATTTGTCCAGTGTCACCAGAGGCCCGTGGAGAAATGCCCGACACACAATAATAGCACAACATACCAGAGTACTCATATATGTACCAAAGAAGAACAACATAGAAAGTGTCCTGAAAGGACTGGTTACACAAAAGATCACAGACGACAGAGAAATATATGGCCAGTGGAAGCACCCCACAATTATGGGATCATGTCCCTATAGAAGCAAGAAGGTCTACATGACACGCCACCCAATTGCCAGATAGACACAGGTCAATGTAACACACAGCAACATTAAGGGCCAACCAGCTACACCATGCCTGAACCTGTACAGTGGAAAGGGTATGGCATGGTAATTGATGTGTACACAGGTAATCCACAGACAGTAACAAAGCAAGGTATGAAATGAGGGGTTCACATGTACATATCTACACCCAGCAGTCCGACGGCCCATATATATGACGCATGGACATAGATTTGTCACCTGAAAACAAGATGTGAACAACTACAGTTTAGTCCATATCATATTGATATAGTAATAATACAGTCATATCAATATTTAACAATGTGACTTATTTACATTCATATTTATACAAAATATGCATGTAATTGTACTTATTTATTCCATGATTTGGAATCTTAATGCAACAATTATACACATTGATGAACAAAAGCATTACCAACACACTACATTCTAAGGTTTACTCACAACAATTATCAACTATGTTTCAATATACTGATGGTATTGACCAACATTGTATTTATATTAACACATCGGTGTTGTATCATTGTTTCCATTCAGTAATGTATGCAACACCGAGTTCTACATGTCACTTTATCATCAGGACTTGGAGCACGGTCCACTGAACTATGAGCAAGTCTATTAATTAGTTGACATTAAACTGACTCAGAAGGAAGTATATAAGGACACTATCTAATGTATCACACTGACGGCCCCATGTTAGAGCGTGAAAGAGCTCAGTATCCTATGACTGTGGAGTGTATCGTTTTTGTCATTGTCTGTCTTGGAATGGTTTATGTTCAAGAATGTATTTTATGAAGATGACCAGGACTCAGGGTCTGCTGTATTTCCGCTTACTGGAACATGGATATAGATAGGCCAAGTAATACATAATATGGGTAAGAAGAAAGGAACAGTTTACCAAGAAAAACCTAGGAAAAGGACCCACCAGGTCCTAAACCGAACACCAAGCAAACACAATGTTTTCATGAAAACCAAGTGTTTCAAAATGAACCCAAATGGTGTAAATCCAAAGATGCAAGTTTGCAAATGCTCTAAATAACCCCCCAAGTCCCAATAGGAAAGATGCCCAATTTTATTGTCAAAATAACACCACCAAAACAAGTAGATAAAGGGGCGCCCCGGCACCGGTTTTTTCAGGTGTAATTAGCTAAACCAATAAGTCTAGCTTTTATAGAACTAATTGATTAAAATAGCACCATGGTACTGATGTTTTATTTGGTTCAAATGGTTCACAAACAACTTTGAACATAAAGAATGAATTTTGTTTGAATTCATATAAGTTGCATACATACATTTTAACAATGCTTTTTGTGTCGAGCAGTTTTAAATATGTATTTGTCTCTTTAATGCTTGTAGAAGTGGATTTAATTTATTTACAATATGGTGATTTTTTAATCAATTATTTAATTAACAGAACGCACTTCCCCATAAAAGCTAGAGTTATTGTTTTAGCTAATTACCCCTGAAAATGGCCAAGCTGGATCTACTTGTTCTGGTGGTGTTATTTTGACAAAAAAGGGCAATTTTCCCCCTATTGGGACTTCTGAGGATTATTTAAAGCAGTTGCTAACTGCATTTTGGATGTACACCATTTGGGTTCAGTTTTGAAAACCTGGTTTCGTAGCACTACATAATATGGGTAGTCAAACAGACATCCACGATTGGGGAACATACAGCAGCAGTCAAAACCACTGGCCAGATGGACACAGTCCAACAAGTTCTACACTTTAGATATGCACATTGGTGTCCATTGTAGGACCCCAAAAATTGACCCATACGCAATATCTACCAGCTGGAGCCCCCTGAAGGAGTAACAGCCGTGACTACGGCACAGCTAGACATATGCACCACCAGAGTGTTTAAGGTTGATGGCAAGTGTCCATGAAATGCAGGACATATGAACAGAAATCCCCAGATTGTCGAGTCCATAGAAGTGGCCCACATCCCAGCCCCCACACATGAAGGATGTGTAATGGGTACCGTGAGGGTTGCAGCCATGGGATCCTGGGTATGCAGAAATGGGGCTCGGTGTTGTTTGGCAGATAATCCGTTGTCCCCCCCGGGGAGGGATGTGGGTATAGCACATGCCTTACTCCCCACTAATAATGCAAGGCATCCACCGGATAATGCTAAATGCAGGTGTGAAATTTTACAGCCCTATACCAGTGTCCAGTAGGCAATTCCCATGGATGGACAAGTGTCAACCCAAGATGGCACCCATAACTGCAAAGCTGGTGGAATTACACAGCTGCAGCGAGGCATAACACAGGAAATACAGATAGGGACTACAGTAGACACTCCCAATACAAAGTCAGACTGCCGTATAATACCGCCTTTACAGCACTCAATCTGCCAGTAACAAAATGGGGATCACTCGCCCATCCCGGGAACAAATGGGCGACCTGTGGAACACATACTAATGGCACACCAACATCGCCAACTAGGAAGGTCATAGGGTGGTTAAACTATGGCGTTCCCACTTATAAAGAACATCCTTCAATGAATTAATAGGATCTACATGTTTTGTTGGTGTTATTTTGACAATACAGGGGGATATTTCCTATTGGGACTTCTGAGGATTTTTTTAAAGCAGTTGCTAACCTGCATCATTGGATTTACACCATTTGGGTTCTTTTAAAAAAACCTGGTTTTCGTAGCACTACATAATATGGGTAGTCAAACAGACATCCGCTTGGGGAACATACAGCGGGTCAAAACCACTGGCCAGATGGACACAGTCCAACAAGTTCTACACTTTACATATGCACATTGGTGTCCATTGTAGGCCCCCAAAAATTGACCCCGGCAAAAATTCTACCAGCTCATCGATCGACCAGAAGAAGTGACAGCCGTGACTACGGCACAGCTAGACATATGCACCACCAGCGTTTTAAGGTTGATGACAAGTGTCCATGAAATGCAGGACATATGAACAGAAATCCCCAGATGGTCGAGTCCATAGAAGTGCCCACATCCCAGTCCCGCACACATGAAGGATGTGTAATGGGTACCGCCGAGGGTTGCAGCCATGGGATCCTGGGTATGCAGAAATGGGGCTCGTGTTGTTTGGCAGATAATTTGTCCCCCGGGGAGGGATGTGGGTATAGCACATGCCTTACTCCCCACTAATAATGCAAAGCATCCACCGGATAATGCTAAATGCAGGTGTGAAATGTGTACAGCCCTATACCAGTGTCCAGTAGGCAATTCCCATGGATGGACAAGCGCAACCAAGATGGCACCCATAACTGCAAACCTGGTGGAATTACACACCTGCAGTAAGACATAACACAGGAAATACAGATAGACTCTACAGTACACACCCCCCATAAAAAGTCAGCCCGGGGGAATACCCCCATAAAAGCACTCAATCTGCCAACAACAAAATGGGGATCACTCGCCCATCCCGCGGAACAAATGGGCACCTGTGGAACACATACTAATGGCACACCAACAACTTCAACTAGGAAGGTCATAGGGTGGTTAAACTATGGCGTTCCCACTTATAAAGAACATCCTTCAATGAATTAATAGGATTAATGTCAATTGACCATGGAATGCACCTAATCAACATCAAAGAACCGCTGGCACCTTATGGCACACAATCCAAAACACACATAGGTAGATGAAACAGTCAACGAGAAATTGTCCAGGACAGTGCCCAAATGGTATACAAAGGTTCCTTCATAGACAAGTAAGCTTTCCCCCAGGCTCCAGACTTACACATAACATAAAAGCATCCAGGCTTTAAATATCCCTCCTTACACTTTCATTGGTCAATTTCAGCAAACAATGAACAATTAACCAAAATATAAAGCACAGACGCAATGTTAACTACACACACATATTTTATCTTCTCCAATGACATGAGATTAAACCATGTATTATATGATATTGTACTATGCCTAATACTCATCAATCATAGATCTAACAATATATATAGAAGATATGTATATCATATAAATTTAAACAGTGGTAAACAACTGAAAGAGTGGACTAATGTGTGTTAACTGTATATCTGTACCTAAACTACATTCCTGTTACTTGGGTTTAAGCCATCTGCTTCTCAAAAGAGGCTTAATCAGTGTTTCATCAGTCAGCCCTGGTGTGTGGTCAACTCTCCACCTAATAATCCATCTCAACCCGCATTCTAAAGCATAGTTGATGAGGTCCCCCCTCTGGTATTATAACCTAGCCTTTGTAAAACACTGAATATAAACGTATGCCTTGTGATGTGCTCATAGGGGGGAGGCATAAAAACCCCCCGGGCTGCCTGGGGCCACTAGTAGGGCCACCTGTCTAGTAGGTATGTCTGACCCAGGATGGGGCACCATGTGTTGTGGTGGGGGGCCATGGAGCCCAAACCCCAGGGCGGGGGATCTAAGGCCGCTGCCATAGGGGGGGTAGTACGGTCTGCAGGTATGTGCGGTGCACATGAAGCAGCGGTCACAAGGATTACCCATAGTGGGACACCTGCACAGACGGCTATAGCGGACACACACCCCAAATGCATACAGCACAGATAGACATACACACACCATAAACAGGCAATTATACACAAGGTTTAGGGCATGGGGTACAGTGTCAGTACAGCAAGGATAGCTGTCTGCCACAATATCCAGCAGATGTCTCTAGGGTGTTCTGGAATGGACGTTGCATGGACAATGAGTGGATATGCATCGTCCCACAGTTCTATGTGTCACCCGGGAAATATGCATACATGGGACAGACAGCTGTCCATGCAAGAGCAGCACTTGGGCACAACATAGATATGTATATATACAACGAAAATACAGACAAAATGTGGAAAGGGCCCGGAGTGTAACGTACACAGCACCACCCCAGCACACCACAGCAGGGTGCACATGGAGAACACGCTACGGAGGTCGCCAACCACAGCAGGCACACAGGCAGTCCACGATCTGCGTCTCACCATCCACAAACACGGGGATGGCGGCGGGATATAAGTGTTTTTGGAAACTCTAAAGCCATACCCTATGAACCCATGCGGCTGGGAGCATAAACACACACACACACACATCTGGCAGGCATGGTGATTGACCACACCCCCACATACCCAACCGCACAACAGTAAGACACAGGTATGGAACCACGCGGGACCACTGAACACAGAAACCCCAGAGGACACCCCCAAAGGTGGGTGACAACATCCAGAAGGAATAGCCCCAAGCCAAGGTAGGGCCCCCAAAAATAACTACACCTACTAGGGCAGCTGTGAACACACACACACACACACACAGGGGAAAGGGGCCGGGAGTCAACCATACCTACATGTACTCACAAACAGCATGATGCATTTACAGAACGTTCCCAAGATTACTGAGCACAGTGCTGTCAAGGCATATTTTAGGGGGGGTGACATCATCCAAAGGGAATAGCCGACAAAGCCAAGGTATGTTTGCGCCTAAAGCATGTTCATCTGCAGAGGCAGCTGGAAACACACACACACACACACACACACACACACACACACACACACCCCGGGAAAGGGGCCCGGGAGTCAAACCCGCCTACCTACATGAAACTCACTACAGCATGATGCATTTACAGAACGCTACCGAGATTACTGAGCACAATGCTGGGCATATTTTAGGTGGGTGACATCATCCGTAAGGGAATAGCCAAAAAGCCAAGGTATGGGGGTTTAAAAGCATGTTCATCTGCAGAGGCAGCGGGAAACACACACACACACACACACACACACACACACACACACACAAAACCACACACCCCCGGGAAGGGCCGGATTTGAACCTATTTACCTACATGAAACTCACTACAGCATGATGCATTTACAGAACGCTACCAAGATTACTGAGCACACCCTGTCAGAGGCATACTTCTGGGGGGTGACATCATCCGAAAGGGAATACCCCAAATAGCCAAGGTATGTGTTGTGGCGTAAAGCATGTTCATCTGCAGAGGCAGCTGGAAACACACTCACACACACACACACACACACACACACACACACACACACACCCCCCGGGAAGGGCTGGAGTTGAACCTCCCCTACCTACATGACTCACTACAGCATGATGCATTTACAGAACGCTACCGAGATTACTGAGCACAGTGCTGTCAGAGGCATACTTCTGGGGGGTGACATCATCCATAAGGGAATAGCCGAAATAGCCAAGGTATGGGGAAGCATCTAAAGCATGTTCATCTGCAGAGGCAGCTGGAAACACACACACACACCCCGGGAAGGGCCGGAGTCGAACCTACCCTCCCAATGAACTCACTACAGCATGAAGCATTTACAGAATGCGCTACCAAGATTACTGAGCAGAGCCCTGTCAGAGCCATACTTCTAGGCGGGTGACATCATCCGTAAGGGAATAGCTGAAAAAGCCAAGGTATGTGTTGGGCATCTAAAGCATGTCATCTGCAGAGGCAGCTGGAAACACACACACACACACACACACACACACACACAAAAAGGGAAGGGCCGAGTAAACCCCACGCCTACCTACATAAACCACTACAGCATGAAGCATTTACAGAGCGCCCCACCGAGATTACTGAGCACAGTGCTGTCAGAGGCATACCTCTAGGTGGGTGACATCATCCAAGGGAATAGCTGACAATAGCCAAGGTATTTTTGTGGGTCTAAAGCATGTTCATCTGCAGAGGCAGCTGGAAACACACACACACACACACACAGACACACACACACACACAGAGGAAAGGGCCGTGAGTCGAACCTACGCCTACTTACATGAACACACTACAGCATGATGCATTTACAAAACCCGTTTCGAGATTACTGAGCACAGCACTGTCAGGAGGCATCCCCCTATGGGTGATATCATCTGCAGAGGCAAGGCAGCCGATAGGGAATGAAGACAGAGTGCGAGTCACACAGCATGTTACCATCCCAAGGTGGGCATACAGTAACCCCGTAGTGCAGTCGGAATACCAACTAACCACGGAGCACATCATGACATGGATACGGATGCCCCAATACAGTATACCCTATGAGGGGCATCCGCGCACGATGTAGGCAGCCATTGTGGCATAACAACCAAAAACCCCACCCAGGGCAGGGATGTCTTTGGCCCTGGCTACATAGTAGCAGACATCGGTGCCAACTGTAGGGGCCCCCTTGTGTACTGGCCATGCCCTCACACATAGGGGGCGGGGGAGACAGACATGCTCACGGGTATCAACACAGACTGGGGCACTGTACTGTTTTCCCACACAGCAGCTTACTGGGCATGCTCAGACACTTAGAATCTACAGTGCAGACATGCATACACAGGGGGCAAATCATGGGAGGCAGAATGTGGACCGTCGTGTGTCCCCCCACACAACAGCAACCCGCCATGCCACAGACGGGGTTGGGGGAAACAGGCATGCACACGAGGTATCAACGCAGACGGGGGCGGTGTGCACTGTACTGTGTGTCCATCTACACAACTGCTTACTGGGCATGCTCAGACACTTAGAATCTGCACAGTGCAGACATGCATAAAAGGGGAAATCATGGGAGGCAGAATGTGGACCCCCGGGTGTGTCCACCCACACAACAGAAACCCCGGCCATGCCACAGACCCCGGGGGGGGGCAAAGGGGGAAACAGGCATGCACACGGGTATCAACGCAGAAGGGCGCAGTGTGCACTGTACTGTGTGTCCATCTACACAGCTGCTTACTGGGCATGCTCAGACACTTAGAATCTGCACAGTGCAGACATGCATACACATGGGGTGAAATCAGGGGAGGCAGAATGTGGACCGGGGTGTGTCCACCCACACAACAGAAAATGCCACAGACGGGGGAAGGGGAAACAGGCATGCACAGGGGGTATCACGCAGAGGGCGGGTGTGCACTGTACTGTTTTCCATCTACACAGCTGCTTACTGGGCATGCTCAGACACTTAGAATCTGCACAGTGCAGACATGCAAAAATGGGGCGGAATCAGGGGAGGCAGAATGTGGACCGCCGGGGTTTTCCACCCACACAACAGCAACCCGCCATGCTCACACAGAAGTGTTACGCCCCACCCGGGCATGCAGACGGAGTGCACACACCGCAAGTCATGGCCAGGTAAACCCGCAACCCCACAGGGTGGACACACATGCAGTTACAGACACACACAGATGACAGCACAGGCCCACGGGGCAGGCTGAACATGTACCCCTGCAGGAACCATAGCCGCCCAGCAGGGCGGGTATGCCTCACGGTCCAGCAACAGCAGGGACATATGTCCACAAGACTATGGGGGGGACCCTTTGCAGAGTACACATGTACTATCAATGATCCCACAGGTGTGATGTAGTCCACCCATACCGGTATACATGGACAGGCATGCTCCAAAATACCACGGGCCTGACACAGATATGACACATGACTGCAGCTGTACCACAGTGAAACAATGTCCAGATATGTCACATATGTGATTTCCTGGCTGTGTGCATGGACTGCACGCAGGACACAAAAGGCCTGTGATGTACCACATGCATAACACAGGCATCCACTAATACACACAAAGGGAAGGCGGACACATGTCTGTGGTATGCACCCCTACAGGGTGTAGGGGTGTTCACTGGGACACATACCCTTGTACAGTTTCCCTTTGACAGCTGTGATACCAGACCACAGTCCATGTTCCATGTATGTTGACACACATGTCACAACGTAGCAATGCATACACACATGGCAACAGGGGATACATGTGACACTTTACTGTGCATGGTGCAGCCATGCATGAGCAGTGTCCGTGTCCATAACACAGTTGCAACCCCTACCACATGCAAAACCATCAGGGGGCCCGGGCCATATGGTGGCATAGTAACAGCACGCATGGCAGTCTGTTTTACACCATGTGTTTAAACACCTGTCCACATGCATGTGTACAGGTGCTGGTCACAGATGTGTCACACACCATCCTACCCTGCCATGTGCATACAGTCTGCTATGTCGCCTTTACATAAGCGCTGCCATAATGCATACCCATCGCCATGCCCATCGATCATATGTGACATGGCCACTGTAACCCTTACCACCCACCAAGTGCAAATATTGGCACAGCTGCCAGATACAGTGGTAGTACGCAGGATGCACTACATACCCCTGCCCGCCTGCACATATCCCATATAGCCGGTGTGGCATTCCTAGCACCAACATGTGTGCAGGAATGTGTGCCCATGTATGCCACAGATCGGGGGGACTATGTGCCACGTGCCACACATCACTGTACACCATGGTAGGGATCTGTACCTACCTCAGTGTGGGGTGCATGGATGTGGATGGTGCAGTACATGCTACACGCCATCCCTCCGTAGACATGTGTGGTCACCACCATGTCAGTGTGTCAACATGTGTGTATGTCTGCTGCCTGTTGTGAGGGTGTATGCAGATATAGTGTTGTGACTGGACACTGACCACACAGGGTGACCATCCCGCCTGGTGCTGAAATTGTACAGCCCTGTCAATGCCATACTGTGAGCCTTACGGCCACCTGTGCAAGACCACCCCTGTGACATGGCGGGGTGCATTGTCTGTGGGGGTGCTGACCACAAGACAGGTGTCCCCATCTGCACACAATGGGGTGTGTGCCATAGAGGTGTCCCACCGGGATTGCGACATTTTCCCTTTCCCAAGCATCCGACTGCTGCACACCGTGCACCACAGCTGACAGGTGACACCTGCGTCAGTAGCCAGCACACGCGCAACCCCTGCAGAATGTCACCATACCTGTACTGTGCCATGCCATGTATGTGATGTCTCTGTCCCCGGTGGCCTGTGGCACGGACCACAGGCGTCGGGGGCAGTAAAGGTGTGGACATGTGCCCATGTACCTTTAAGCAACGTTACACTGTATCTGGCTCCGTGCTCTGCAGGTTTATGTGTATAACCTTTTCTTGCAAGCCCGACTGTCTGTTCTCTATATCACAAAAGCTCTGCACCTGCTCCCATAGTATTCCTACATAGGTAAAGTACATGTATACTAAATGGAGTACTACACTGGCCTAGAATCCCCTTGTGTACCCACTTCCCTATAGGTGCCTTCTGACCCAGTTACACAGCAAATGCATTCACGTTCTGGCATGTCGAAGGGTCAATTGCTAGCGACCTCTCCTGTTCAGATGGTGAATCTGGGCATCCTGGGCACTGTTACAGGTGCCTCATGGACACGGACAAGCCGCACCTCCCCCACTGAACATAATACATGTGACAGATGCAACTATATAGCCAGACAGGGGGCTGTGCTCTCTCAAACCATGACCGGCAAGACCAAACGGGAGGGGAAGGACACCATGCACACCACAAACCCAGTGTCACATGTGACTATCGCAAATGCTAATCAAACACATGAACACACTAAGACATACCTGGAGGCACTGTTAAAACATGTCACGAACCTAACGAGCCCTCTGAAGCAAACACCCAAGCAACTGCCTACACAAGACATAGGACATGCAACATATAGTTCTCAACGTCAGTGTGCTAAACAGTCAGAGCCTCAAAGGCAACACACACAATGCCAGACACACTTGTAATGGGTGACGTCACTGTCAGACACCCCGGGCCCCACCCACCAGACTAAAAAAGGGGAATGATCACAGTAGGCTGCCTGTCGGGCGCTGGAACCCCCACATAACACACGCACTCAGGTCACCCGCAGCATGTACAGGTATGACGTGGTCATTGCCCATGCTGGTGTCAACGACTGGAGACATACCACCCTGGGATACATTAAAGGAGACATAGAGGGCCACTCAGATTGTGTAGCCCAGGCCAGCATGTCCCTGACCCTGGGCAGTATCCCACCCTCATCAAGTATGATGCCACTATACTGGCTCCAAGTGGTCACCCTTGATAATTTGCCTGGTTCCCGGGTGTCAGTCTGAGGGGATCCAGATTCCTCATACCTGGGATGACGTTTTGGCACCCCCCTTCGAAAGGGGGATGGCTGCACCGCCCCCTGGTCTTCAAGGGTTTGGCTAAGGCACCTGCCACCCACAGTGCCCACTGCAGGCAAGGTGGAATGATAAACCTCCCCCCTACACTACAAACCTGGAGAACAGACAGGGTAATACTGCTCAGTGCCAGTGGTCACCCCCAAGCTGCACACCCTCAAATGCCCTCCTCAGTATGGAGGACATCGATGTCAGTGCTGTGACTGAAACATTGTTCAGGGCTGCTGAGAGCACCCCAGCACTATCAGGTCATCCCCCATATCATGCTTCAGGACCATAACCCGGACCTAACAAAAGAAGGGGGGAGAGTCTCCATTTCCATGAAGGATACACACACCTCCAGGTTGGCAGACATGCACATAGCAGCGGGGAATATCCAGGTGCAATTAACCATGGGTAGGACTGCCCTACAGTTTGTTGCATGCTACAGACCACCCTCCCAAACCCAGGATACCTGCACAGCCTTCCTGAAGACACTGGTGAGTATGAATGCTCCCACAACACCGTCATATTGGGTGACATCAACCACCCATACATAGACCGGGAACACTACCCAGGACACAACACCCTACACCAAAGGTTCCAGGTGTTCATACACCTGAATGCTGTGGAACAACCATGCACCATACCCACAAGGGGGGGGGAACTATACTAGTTCTGATCATCACACATGGGGACAATGCTCCACACAGGATGTACATCCCTCAATGGTGAGGTCAGACCATATAGTGAACTCACTGGAGATCCGCATCCTGCACCCAACACCGGCATGGGAGACCACAGTGAAGACCTCTCCACAGTGAACCACACACGCCATCCCTGGTGTGGTACCCTACAAGGCCTCCATGCCAGTGGTAAACACAGGCCCCCTGATGAAACCCTTACAAATGCCTTCTATGAGCCCCCCCAGGAATGTCTGAAAAGCGATCTTGATAACATCAGGGCCTTGTCCACCAAAGGCAGGCACATGGTCTGGTGGACCCCAGCCATTGAAAAACCCGACAACAAGATTTGGGAGCTAATACATGACAGAGCAATATCAGTACCGGGGAAGGCATCACTGATTAATCCCGGGCTTTAAATGATCACTCATACAATCATCCAAGGCCACCTGTGGGACTGGTACTGCAAAGGACACATAAGACAACCATAAGGCCTTCGTTAGCTATGGTAGGAACATGGGTGGAAGCACACAGTTATGCTCGGAATTACTCCAGAATGGTACAATGATCACTGAACCCACAGACATTGCCAACAAACCATCGGACAGGTTCAGTGCATACATCTACCCCCCCCCCCAAGGGGGGACATCCATCCCACCAGAGTCTAGCCTCCCAAACATCCCATGCCCAGGAGAGAGCTGATATCTGTTAAGCAGTGAACACAGCATCAATGGGACCAGATGGTGCCCCCGGCTGTGTGCTACACAACCTCATTGGGGCCCCTCACCCCGCACATAAGGCTGCTGTTTCATCTTAGCCTTACTACGGGCTATGCCCCCGGATGGATGGCATACGGCAACTGTGGTCCCACTACACCAGGGTAGTGCTCTTATGGACTCTAACATCCCTGCCCTATCAGCTTGACAAGCCTTGTCTCCCTGTGGGGAGGTCCATACTGGAGCCCATAAATAAAGACATTGGTGTACGGGAAAATACCGGAACATACCCACATTCTTAGTCAAGGGCAGATCCTGCCTCCCAAACCTGGTCAACCTGTTTGGAGGAGTCACTAAGGCCATTGAGGGGGGTTGGTCGGTTTGCACAGACTACCATGACCTGGCGGAGCGTCAAACCACACCCCAGGGGCATCATGAAAGGCTCACCAGCGTAGATGTAGAGACATATGTCACATGATGGTTTGCCAACTGGATGGAGGTCAAACCCAAAAGGGTTTGTGTTCCTGGTGCCATGTCAGACCCCAAGCTGGTCCCAGTGGTGGCCCACAGGGCTCAGTCCTGGGCCCCTCCTGTTAAATTCAACTTTCCAATGTGCATGCAAACATAGGGGATTGTGGACAAGGTATGCAGATGACTGCACACCGGCCACCATACTCAACACCCCATCAGACACGGACATCCACCTGGGGTCTCATAGAAATGGATAACTGGTGCCAGAGCCATGGCCTGAGGCTACATCCCGGGGGAAGGAACCTACCCTTTGGGAAAGACATGTTCCCCCCCAAAACCATAAAAGGTGGTAATCCATTAAACATGGTGGACGTGATCAGGGACATGGGTACCAAACCTGTCGGTAACCTCTCTCGACACTCACATTGCCAATGTGGTTGGGAAGATGTTCCACTGTGCCCACCTGGTCATGGAGTCACATCCACATCAGGGGAGGTCATTGTACCCCTGTACTCTTCACACATCAGACCACTGATTGGGTACAATGCCACATTTGGAATGTACCTAACCTGACACCTGCAGCACTCGGAAGGACCTCAAATGTTCCACAACATAGGGATAAAGGTGCTGAAACATATGTCACACGCTGCCCGACTGAGGGGACTCCGGCTGTATACCTTCTCATACCGTATGCTCTGAGGTGATCTGTGCCTGACATACACGGCCATGTCCGACCTGGGTGACATGGACATGTTCCACCTCCTAGGCTCCAAACAACCACGGGCACAGAAGCAACTGACAGAAACCTCAACACGGACATAAATAGGACGTGCTGGAGGGACAGGGTCATCGCCCAGAGACCCCCTACAACATGGAAAAGATTCCCAGCCCATGTGAAGCAGAGCCCCTCACTGACTCTGTCCAAGAGTACCCCTGACGTGTGGATGGGTGATCAGGTATGGGCCCGGCATCATCTCTGTGTCACTGCTCGACAGAGGGACAGCGGACCAATGGATATAGTATCCTCATCCTAAGGGGTGGTGAAAGCCACACACACTCTGGCTAGGCTTACACATGCCGTAGGGCACATAGCCCGGTATGTACCTATGCACCTATGTACCTATGTAGGAGTCCATGCAGGTTGCGGGGACCTGTGGTATGCTGATATTGCCAGATGTGCCTGTGGGTAACCCACAACACGTGGGGGGCTGATAACAGTGCTCCCAGTAGGCACATGCAAATACACCATAGGGGATACAGGTTAACAGAACCAACATGGTGCTACACATGTAACCGCCACCCTACCGTGTACACAGCTCAATGAAAGCTGCACCTGCACTACATGGTATGTCTGCTGCATGATGTCAGTACACAACCCACATCACATACGCACCTGTCACCTGTCATACACAACCACTGCAACATAAAACATCACGCACTATGCGGGCACAGGTATCACATACACCTCTCACTATCTTGTCCACCCTGTGCATCAGAATATATTTTTCATAACCGTGCACCGATGGTGTGGATGACAGGTTGGCAGAGGCTTCATCATATGCACAGGGTGATATGTGTGCCAGGGGATAGGCTGTACCAATGGATGACATCATTTTGTGTGTAAGGGCCGGGGCATTTACTGGGCATGACTGTGCAGAATGCATGTGGATGTGGTGGAGCCCTACAGTTGTGTCTGCTTTTGTGGGTATGTGTGTACACAGTTCAGCCATCTGTGATGCCTACACGGGTATACTTGGCAGCCCCAGACTGTACAGTGCAGGTTGTACGGCTCACTGTGTCCGCCTGGCCCCGACCCTGCCTGCCTGGGGTCCCCGGGGGACTACCGGGTGGAGGTATGGAGTGGCCACTCTCCGATGACACATGTCCGCTGGAACCCCCGGGCCACGCTGGGACCAACCAGGGCCACGCCCACGGGGCCCGCTGTGTCCTGGTGGGTTTGGGGTAGCACCAGCTGCACTGCTGCTGCTACCAGCACTTTTGGGGGGCATGGGGGTGGCACGCACGCCGACCTGCACTAGGTGGTGTTGCTGGCCCACGGGCCCCGGGTCCTAGCCTCACCCCTACCAGGTGTTCCAGCACAGACAGCTCACGCGGGGTTGACATGCCTCGGTCGAGGATTCCAACCATCTCACCTAATCTCCTATCCAGAACATCAGCAAGCTGCTGTTGAGCATTCGCCAATGACTGGATGTTCTCATTTAGGAATGGATTGCGGCCCTCTGCAGCCTCTGCCCTTCTTTGGGTTTTGCCATTCAGCACGCGTGCCTGTGGGCCCTTACAGTCTGGAACATGCGTCTGGTGATACCAGCTGCTCCACCCTGTACGGCAGGTGCATGTCTACCAGAGCTCCTCCCACGAGCAGCACCAGCCACATGCCTGTGTGGCCCTCACCAGTCATTACACTGGCAACATGGTGTGTACCCCACCTTCTGAGCCACCCACATTCCTGCTCGCCAACAGACGCTGACTGTCCTTCCTCTATGGGCAACGGTGATGTGGTATGCGGCATCGAACCATGTGGGGGATGAAGGGGACATAGGTGGGATGTTAACCAATGGCACAGCTTCTGCCCTGACAACCCCGCCTGTGCCTCATGCATATGGTCATCACCCGTATCTGTGGGGGCACTAGCATCAGATGGACCGCAGGAGGGGCGCACCTACACCACCTGTGAATACAAAGACATACTGTAAGATACATTACACACACGAGAAAACACACACACACACATGCAGAAAACACACACAGAAAACACACACACACACACACACACAGACACACACACCAAACACACATGCAGAGAAAACACACACGCTGAAAACACACCCGACACACACACATGCAGACACATCATGCATGTGATATTGCAGATGGCATGCAGCATTCCCACACCACAGCTCAGTGAATGCAGGCCAGACATTAATAGTGGTAGTATGCATACTGCCCTGGGGTGCACACTACATCAAAGGGAGGTGTCATTTCAGTAGGCATGCAGTACACACATTCATGGTAGTTTGCATGCATCACCCGGTGATACACCGTGTGGCCACAGGCAGGTTTACAGTACACATGGCGGGGGGCCCTTTGTCATGTACCCCACCAACATGTGCGATAACATATGGGCATGTGGCAAAGGTGTCCCCCCCCATGCACCACATCAAACTGGATTTACAGTGCAGTGTTATGTGTACAGGCTAAAGATAGAATGCATGTGTAACAAAGATGTCTGTGCAGGTGTGGTTGGTGTGAGCTGTGTACATAGCTATTGAGTGGGGAGTACAGGCACTATGCCACTGCATGGCAGCAAGACACAGGTATGTTTCTTTCGGCGTAACATGGATGCATTGCATTGCCATGTCTAACACAGTCATGCTGTTCCACAGCACGATATGGTAGACATTGGTGGCACCTCCAGTGGCTGCAGACAGGCATTCCTTGTCTGGTGTACCACATCAGATGTACAGGTGGTCCACTACAGCTATGAGCACTATGTGTGGACAAAGGGGGCAAGGTGACTACCCACCCAGATGTACTTTTGGCAACATGCCTGTGGGTATCACCCATGGCCATGTTTGCTGGGTCATGGACAATTGTGTGTGATGGGCATCGTGTACACATCCCTGTGGTGGCCCATGTGACATACACCCATACTAGTCTGAGGTGTCACAATTCCCCGGGGTATGCAGACATTGTGGATGTCTGCTATGTCGCATAGGTCATGTCATGGTGTGACAATGTTGCAGACAGAAAACCACGGGATGGGACATGTCATGTGCCATGTCACAACGTGTGCACACAATGCAGGGGCATAGGTCACATTGGTAACACCTGTGTGCTGGCCAGATCACCGCTCACTATGTGGTACTGTGTGCATACCCAAATATTCCGATGCATACTACATATGCAGCCATTGTAGAACACCTCCACCATTGTATGCATAGCTGACTGCACATATCACACCGATGGGTTATGTGGTGTCATACTAACGGTTGTATCTACTGTACATGGGTGGCGTGTGTGTCGGGTGGTGCAACCTGTATACCGTGACTGGAGCAGACCCAGGTGTGCATGTCATGCCTGGCCACATGGGGAATATCTATTCACTGTAACATGCCTATTACTAGCAACAGTCTCACCTGCAACAGACCCATGGCTGTGCGACACGCCAGAGGTACCTGTATAGGGGCGACACAACAGTATACACATTATCCATTACTGTAGCCACAGTAAGCACTGTGCATGTCACATCATGTACCTGTGTGGTAGCATTCTTTTTGCACATGTCTGCAAACACAACGTAGCATACTGTAGAATGCAGCTTGTGTGGCCATATACCTGGCATGTGTTGGGCATTATGTGTGTACTGTGACACCCCCACCACATCAGTTATCATACACACATGCAAGACTGACTTACCAGGCAGCTCCAGGCTCTTGGTTGGGAGACACCCACCTCCCATGGCAGCGAGTTTTTTGCATGATTTTTCCTGGGTGTCCCCAGACTGGCCAGGAGCTCCCCTGTGTGAGTGGGGGCTGGGTTGGTGGCCCACCACCTGTCCCACCTTGTTCTCTGGCGATTGCGGCGCACGCTGTTTCCTGCATTTAGGTCTGTGCAGTGTCGCGGGTCTGCTGGTAGGTGCGGGTTGCCACCCACGCTGTTCACCCTCCTGTGCATATCCTGCCACAATCATCCCGCTGTGCTTGCTGTGGAACATGGCTGAATAGTAGTCGTAGTTGTCGTGGAGCAACGGGGATAATCACGCCCTCCTCCTGGCGGCTGAAGGCTGGCAGCCGGGAAAGCGTGGCATTATCTGTAAGACCATATGATGGTGACAGGTCACATTTACACTGATGTACTGGCATACCGCTGGACATACATTGCTACGACATGTACGACATCTGCACAGTAATCTCTGCGATGCATCATGGCAGTGACACAGCTGACATGTTGCCCCCCCATTAAACAGTGGTATCATATCATATCTGTGTGTCAACTCATCACACTGTACACACACCATGTTGATGGTTTCCTGCTGTGGACATGTGTCCTGCCTGCACCTGTGTTCATACCAGGGGACGGGCCCAATGTGACACAGTTCTACTGTTCACCTGGATGCTGTGTATATGTCACTAGGCATCACGGCCAGCCATTATGAACCGCCCGTGGCACTGCACACATACACATGGACACCTGTACATGCATGTGTTGTGCCATGTACATCCCAAAAGCACTGTACGGGTGTTGGACAACCTGCCACGGCTCACCTGTATTGCCGTGATACAAAATGGGACAATTTTGTAACCATGTGACATTAGCAGGAAGGTCATGCATAGCATGTGCCCCACCCACACCAACACACAGCACCTGTACACCACAGGGTGCATCAGTGCCACATTACTGCTGTGGACGGTTGATAGTGCAAGTGCCATTTGTCCATCGCACCATGTATGACTGTGATAGCACGTGCAGCCTTGCTGGGCAGGGCTGCATGGTATGGCAGGGTATGTCACATACATGGCACAGGGATGTGTCCCACCTGGGGAGAGTTGATATTGGCAGGGTGGCTGTCCATTCCATATGTCATTGCTATGTGTATATGGACATTACACATGTCTATCATCATGGTGTGGACAATGGCCTTCTGCAAAGGTAGGCTGCACGCTTTTTTGGGGGGGTATGGTGCATGCAGGGATCCCCATCCATGCATACACAAACCCCGACAGGTGCTATGTGCTGGGTATTGTTCAACACAGTGCTGTATGTGCCCACACACTGCTATCCCACATGGATGGTTGCCTGGCCTGACATGGGTACCACATATGTCTACATCCAGTGCCTGCTGCCACCCCATGTCAGCTGGTGCACCACACAGCCATCCCTCCCACAGGGAGCGTGGTGTTGGGCACAGCATAGGTATCCATGTATGGGGACAGGGATGTTCACATAGCAGGGGCACTGATGGTATCATCCATCGGGCCATACACGTATGACGCACACCTCACACACACAGCCCATTCAGTATGTTGTTCCCAAAACTGACACAGCTATACTGCTAGGCCAGGGACATTCCCAGATGTACATAAAAGATGTGAACATCTGTCTGTGGCATGGGCTACAATAATGGTGGGGGTTTAACACATAACGTGTTTGAGTGTGGCTGGCGAGACCTTCTGTGCACATGTCTACACAGTAAGCCTGTTCTACAGTAGGCGGTGATGTGCTGTGCACATGTCAATGCTGCACATTGTGTTGGTGTCTGTCTGTCCACAGGCCAGTGGTGGGACACACAGGGTATTAGTGAACAAAATATGCCCCCCTGTACTGCTGTACTGCTAGCTTCGGTGCTAATGTGTCATGGACATGCACACCTTACCCGAACAGGTGGTAGTGGGTTGCCACCATACCCCTCTCCTCTTGTGGGTTGCTATGATCCAACACCCTCTTTTTATTGTATGTTCAGGCTATGCACCTTTGGGTGTGGGCATGCAATGCACTACTGGGGCCTTTGCACCCATTGCAGAACATGTCACACAGGTACACTGGCAGCCATACACTTCACAGCTTGATGACGGTACAACACGGGGTTTTACACACCCAAAACATATCCTGTGGGACATGGTCATATGTACAGGCATGTCCAACAGTCCCTGCATGCTACCCCTACATGACGGATATGCAGTACATGTGGCGTAACAACTGTCACATGTAGTCGCAATGCCCCCTACCTACATGGCGGGGACTGCCTGTGGGGATATGCATCTGCATCCATGCTATGGCCATAGCTGACAGTTGTACATCGATATGTGCAACATACCTCATTTGGTGTTCTGATGGGGGCATGTTCAACATGGCTGCATTGTTTGTGTTTTGCACACAGCATTGTTGTACATTTTACAGCCAGCCATGGTTTCTGTGTGTTTCCCCTGTACTTCATTTGGGATACCCGCTTATACTTAAACCCGCGGGTTCCCAGCCAACCCCATACCTTCCTAAAATGGGCATTTGCCAGCCAAGTGGAGGTTTTTGCCATCGGGACCCCTGGTCCCCAGCAGGGGGGCCAAAACCCAAAATTTTGGGGAACCCGGGTTCCCTTAAAAACCCGTTGGATGGGTGGTAATGCGTTTACAACCATGGACTGCCCTGAAAGGTTCACTTGGAAGGGTCATTCAAAAACACACATACCTTTACCTGGGAAACATTTTTCCAAAAACAAAGGAAATTTGCCGCCTGTGTGGGATTTTGGTCTGTATGGGGCCCCTGGAGGCCCACCGGTTTCCCCCGGGTGGGCCCAAAAACCCCGTGTAAAACCCCCGGGAACCAGGGTTAACCCTTACCACCCTGTTTAATGAACCCCGTTTGGGCCAATGCTTCCCCAAAATTCTTTACACTTGGGATCTGCCCCTGAAGTTGGGACCAACGGGGTTTTGGGACCAAAAATGACCTGCACATCCCTGGGGGGGACAACATGTCTTTTTCCCCATGTATTTGCCCCTGTGGGGGGCAATACGGCTACGGGCTGGGGAGGAGGCCCCGGATTTCATTGGGTGTTGCCCCCCAAGTGTACAAAGGGAAGGGCCAAACACAGGACCCCTTTTAAATTTACCTACCTGTCCCCTGCCTGGACACCCCATACGATTTACAGGATTTACCCCCCAGGACATCCTGGTTTAAAACCCCACGGTGGGGCCCCCATACCTGCACACTCCCGGGTGGGCAAAACAAAGACATTTCCATGTTAATCCCTGTTTGTACCCTGAAAATTTTCCCAACAGGGCTTCACGGCACCCCGGCATGGGGTCTGTGGGCAATGCTTGGGCCCTTTCCCCTGTCTGCCCCACAAACAACCCCCACCCCTAGTGGCACCAACCCCCCATTTACTGCATTGCCCGGGGACCTTCCCCTCCATCCCCCTTCCCCCAGCACAAACCCCCAAGTTCGGTTGTTTAAAAGGGGGGTTTCCCCCCAGGCAATACCTGGCCCCGCAACCACACCCTGGGGGCCCACCCCTCACAGTTGGTTTTACACCAAAATACCCCGGAATTTTTTCGGAACCCCAATGGACGTGGGGCTCCATGTTCAATACCCATGTTTGGTGACCGGTAGGGGCCATTTTAACACAAACAGGCTTTCCCTTTTACAAACCCAGGTTTCATGCCTGTCTGTGTTGGGCCCTTACTGTTACATTTGGGTTAACAGGGGGGGGTACTTGGGCCCGGTGGGCCCCGGGCCAACCCCCATTCCCAAAGGACACCCATGACCCCACATTTCTTGGGTCCTCCATTTTTGCTGGGTTTTCACATTACACAACACAACCCTACCCACATTCAGCTGAGATAATCCATGTGCTGGTGTTTAAACCTTTAAAACCCCCTTTGGGTTTAACCCTAATGGCTTTTATGGCCCTGTGGCCCCAACCCCCGGACCCCCACACCCATTCCAAACATTCCCCTGGAAAATTGTCTCCCAGTTTATGCCCCCCCTGGGGGGGTTAAAGGCTCCCCCCGGCCCCCGAAAAGGCCGTTTTTACATTTGCCTTTACCAAACCCCAGGCACTTCCCTAACCCTGGGGGGACGCAATTTGGGGGGGACCTGCATTCCACCCAGAGGGCCCCTTTTTTGGGGGCTGGGGGCCTTTTCACAAACGCCTGGTTGGTCATTTTTCCATGCCTTTTTGGCCCCGTTGGGCCTTCTGTTGCCCCAGGGGAATTCACATGTGGGGTGCATCCCCTTGCAGGGTGGTTTGGGTTCGGGGCCAAACAAAATTTTCCCCCAAGGCCCCCAGCCCTTACCTTTTTCAATGACTCCCCGCACATTCATTGGGTCCCCAGGAGTTGGTTATGTCCCGGGGGTTTGGCTACATTCCCACATTCAAATTGGGGATTTAAAAGTCCCCAGGCATTGGGGGCCCCCCAGTTAATTTGGGAAAATCCCAGGCAAGGTTTTACCTTTTCCCCCAACAATACCCCCCAAAATCCCCACTCAAAATTAAAAAGGGGTTGGGTTCCAAAACATCATGTGGGGGTCCCCCGGTGGAACATAAAATGGTCTGCCATCACCTTTGCCTAAACATTCCCAATTCACCTTCCCCCCCTCCCTTGCTGGGTTTGTCCCGCCCCCCCTGGGGTTTTTATGTGGTTCCCCACCAGGGGCCCACCAATTCCCGTACCCGTTGTTGGACATTGTTTTACCTTGGCCAAAACCCCACTCCCGGGGAATTACCCCTACCCCATTTGGGTTTCCCCTGGCCCCTTTTTGGGACGCATTTCACCCCTGATGGACCATTTTGAATTTCAATTTTGGGGGGACAACCCAAAAAACCTCTTACCATCTTTATACCCTCCATGCCTTTACTGGACCCTTTTTGGGGTTTGTGCCCCGAGCCCATACACATGGTGGCCACCTTTTTCCCCTACCATTGCATGGGTGGGTTTGTGGTTTTTCCCCGAAACCCCAAAAATCGGGGCATTGGGCCTTCACATTCCCCAGGGGACCATTCCCCTTTTTGGTATTTTTGGGAATGAAAACATTCCACCCACACATACCCCGTGTCTCAGGAAATTTGGGTTTATGGAAATCCTGGGGAAGGGACACACGTGGGGCAAGCAATTGTTTTCCTACCCCCATTCAGGACATTGGGATTCACAGTCCTTTCCCGGTTCTTTGGGGCCCCCCCATTTCACTATTTGCTTACCCCCTACACAACCCTCTTCCGGTTTTTGTCCCTCCTAGGAAAAACCCCATTACATACCTGGAAAATTTATAGCTTTTAACCACCATACGTTTTTAACCATAGGGTGTTTTGCAAGGATACTCAGTGGGGTATGGCATTAGGATACCCCTACACATGGTGCTGTACCGATACAACATTCCATCCCCTGATGGCACTTCCTTTTTCCCCATCCCCAAACCTTGTCATTGGGTTCTGTTTTCCCCCTTGGGGCCCCCCGGTTTGCTGTGGTTTCCCTATTCCCCCTGTGGCCCTGGGTACACAAACTGCAGGGCCACAAAACCACCCTTTTCCCTTTTGATTTGGACATATCCCTTTTAAAAACCTTCCCTACAAAACCCCTACACACGGGGGTTACAAACCAAAATCGTGGGTTTTTACAATTTTGGCCCCGCTTTTTAAAGGGACCGATTTCATTTTCCTGGGGTACCGGTTTTAGACAAGGGTTTAATATTCCCGGGAAAACAACCTTTACCTCGATACCCAACAAGGGGTTCTTCTGTTCCCCATGGACCTTTCCCCATTATCATGTGACTCTCCCTTGGGAATTGCAATGGGAGTGGTTTAACCCACCCCTTTGGTATTGCCCTACCCTTGGGAAAGGGTTTTTGTTATTTAGGAACCACCCCATGTGTGGCAAGGTCCTTTCACATGGGACCGTGGATTTTTTGTTGGGGGGGTTTTGTTTAACAGTTGGGGCCCCCGGGCCCCAAAAGGGGCCGTTACGTTTTGCATTCGGTTGAACCCCCTCTGTTTTTTCCTTTAAACCAAAGGGAAAATTTCATCCGTGTTGAAGTGTTTCACCGGGATTTTCGGATTCAGTTTCCCCATTGACCCGCCGATTTTGGCCTTTACGGTTTTTCCCCTTTATTTCGGATGGGGCATTTGGTACTACTTGTCCCTTATCTAACCCTACAGGGATCCTTTTTTTGTCCCTCCCTGGGTAACTCCCTTATTTTCTGTTGCCCGGGAAGTGTAGGGTGTTTGTTTCCCCTGGGTTTAATTCCCATGTTGCCCCCCAGTATTTCCCCACTGGGGATATCCGCGGTTGTTGAAACGACGGATATCCCTTTCCCTTTCTGTCCCCGTATTTTCATCATTTTTCCTTCCCCCCATGGCCTTTTTCCTTGGGTTGGCCCCCCTATTCCCCGGGTGGCATTGTTTGTTTGCCCCTTTTGGAACCCTTGGGGTTTTCCCCCCCGGAAAAGTCCCATCGTACCGGGTCCCCAGTATTGGTAAAACCCCAGCGGTAACTTTTCCCACCTTTTCAATTTGCATTTTGGGCAACTATCATTATTTACAAAAAACCCTTTTCCCTTTTTTGGGGAACCCTTTACATTCACATTTTATTTTTCCCTTACCCCCACCCTACCCTTTTTGGGGTTCTCTACCTTTGGGGATTTTTCCCTGTTTTCTTTTCGTATTCCGTTTTACCCGTCCTTTTGGAAATAAAATTTTCGGTTTGGGAACCTTTGGGAAACCCGGGATCACCATATCCCATACCCGGGAACAGGGGGTTCACACAAACCCAAAAGGGGGTTCCCTCAGTGTTACCCCCCCATATCACCTGTATTACCCCATTCGTACTTTCCGGGGTCCTTAACTAGGGTTTTGGTTTGGATTTCCTTTCCCTGGGGGGGGTTCCCCTTTCTGTTAAAACCCCCCGGTGGAGGTTGGGCTTTATTTGTTAGTTTTGTGTAACGCTGTTATTTTTTCATTTCATTTCGATTTGGGGTTTTCCTGGTTGTTTTTGGGTTTTGGTAAAATTTTTTCAAATGTTTTTCCCCTTTTTTATCGTTTGCACATTTAAAATGCTTTGTATTCCCTTTCCAAAAGGGGCAAAATCACCGCTGTTTTAGGCCCCACGGCAGGTGTTGGGGTTATGCCCCCCCGGCTTTTTGGGTGTAATGTTTGGGGGCTGCCCATGGTTGGATCCCAATGGGGCCCCCCCGGGGGGAATTTCGGGGGTTTTTTGGTGCCCCCATTTTCGGGTTGGGGGGGGGTTTTCATCCATGGGGTAGCTTTTCTTGTGCTTCCCTTCCCCTTTTCCGGGGATGGCAATTTACGCCCGTTGTTCTGGGGTGGAAGGTGTGTTTGGGTTTTCTGTGGTGGAAATTGGGCCTTGGGGTTTTGTGGGGTTTTCCCTTCCCCTTATTCCCCGCACAGGTGGTTTCCGCGGTTTTTGTAGTGGCACATCCCCTTTTATTCCTGTCCCAGATATTTTAGGGGCCCCCGGTGGTTTCCGACCGGGGGGCCTGTTTGCCCCCCGTTTGATTTTTCGGTTTTTGGGGTTGCCCTTTTGTTTTGCATTTGTTGGGCACATGGGGGGGGTTTTCCACGGCCCAGTCATACCGGGTCCCCCAATGGCCTTTATTTCCCCCGGGAATACCTTTTTGCTGTGAACTTTTTGATATGGGTTTTAAATTTGCTTCCGGGGGACAACACTCCCTGATTAAGTAAAAAACATGCCTTTCCCTTTATGGGGGAAAATTTCCTTTTTGGTTTCCCCCCTTCCCTGGGACATTTTATTTGCATCGTTTTCGCCCCATACCCGGGTTTTTGGGGGCCCCGGGGGAATTTTGGGGGTATTGTGCCCAAACCCCCCTTTGGATCTGGGGGGTAAATGTTATTCCCCTGTTAAAATGGCACCAAAAAATACCCATTTTCCGTGGACCCATTAATCCCCAGGGGGAAAACCGGGGCCCCCCCCCGCAACTTTCACATACCGGGTCCCCGGGAGGGTTTGGCCCGTTCCTGGCCCCCATCCCCCGGTGGAAGTGTCCCCACCCCCCCTCATATTCCCTCATGGGATTACCCGGCTGAAAATTTTCTTCTGGGCCTCGGTATTTCAACCCCCCTTACAATTTTGGGTTTTTTAAAACCTTTTTATGGGGGCGGCCCCCTTCTTTTAAAATTTCCCCGGTGCCCAGGTTGGGGGGTTTTCACTTGTTTGTTGATTACCTTTTACTTTTCTGTCACCTTACAATTTTTTCCCTTTGGGGTTTCCCTGTTTTACCGTTGGACTTAATGTTTTTGGGGACATTATTTCCTTTAAAGGAAATTTTTTCACCTTTCCTTTTCTGTTTTGCACTTCACCATTTCCTTTGGATCACCTTGGGAAATGGGGCCCCGCCCCCCCGCCGCTGTAAACCCCCCTACTTTTTTTGGGGTTCCAAAGCCCCCCTTCCCCTTTTGGGTTTTTCAGGTTTGGGGGCTGCCCCGGGTTGGGGTTAAAATGGGGCCCACCCAATTTCACTTTATTTCCCATTTTTTTCCGTTTCCATTTATTTTTGGGCAGGTAGGGAAGGGGTGTCATCCTGGGGCCTACCCTGCCGGATTTGTGCTATAAAATTCCCCCCTTTGCCCGGGATGGCAATTGGGGACGCCCCGGGTTTTCCCACTTGGGGGTTGGGACATTGCAGGTCCTGAACCCTCTGGCCCTGGGAAAGGCCTTTTTGGCAGTTTAGGGGGTTTTGGGGTTCAATTATTCCCCCAGCAGGCTTCCACAATTTATATTAGTAACATGGCCCCTCCCTTGGAATTATGGTGGGCCCATGTCCTGGGAGTCTTGGGGAGGGTTTTACGGTTTTTTCCCGCAAACCCTTTTTTAGCATTTCCCAAAAAAGCCTTGGGGGTTTTGGTTTTGGGGGCCTCCCTTTTTGGTTTTTTTCATGTTTTGTGTTTTTTCATTTCTGTGGGGCTTTTTCCCCTTTGGGTTCCAGTGGATAGCCAGCCTTTCCCCCAAGGGGTTTTCCTTTTTTGGGAATTTTCCCCTCCAATTTCCCCGGTTTCCGTGGAGGGAAAGCCCAATTTATGGGAAAGCCCTGGGGTTTTGCTTCCCAAAGGGGGCCCGACCCACCCGGTAATGCCCGGAAATTTACATACCTGGAATTGTGGGGGAATTTGGGGTTTAAAATAGCGTCCCCTGGGGCCCCCAGGTGGGTGAATTGAAAATTTTTTAATTCGACAAACTATTACCCGACCTTGGGAAAAATTTGGAAACGGGGAAAAGGGAAAATTTTAGGGAACTTCCCCTAAGGGGAAATATTTTTTAAAGCCAAATTTTGGATGTGGTTAAAGGGAAGAAAGGGATACCCTGGATTTTTTGATGCCTGTTTAAAAGCCCTTTTTTACCCCCCGGGGTTGGGTTTTAAATTTGGCCAGAAATTCCAACTTACCCCAAAAAAATTTGGTGGGCCACCGGGAAAGGGTCCCCCTTGGGTTGGGTTTTTTTTGGGGAAAGTTTTCCCCATTTGCCCGAACGGTCCCCTACCCTTAATTACCATCTTCCCGGTTTTTAACCCCTTGGTTTTGGTTACCCGGTCCCAACCTTTCCTTCTTTGACCTAAAAGGTATTGTAGAACCCCCCTTAAATGTTTTTGGGCTTAACCAAATGGTATTGGGTCAGACGGGCAAAATGGAAAATTTTAAAAAAACCCTGTTTTAAAACCCCCTTTCCTTTTACAAAGGTGTGTGTTGGTTTCATTAAAAATTTATAAAAAAAAATTTGGTTAATTTTGGGAAGAAAAAGGGGGTTTTTTGTCCATATTTTAACCGTTTTACTGGCCTGCAAAGGGGTTTTTTGGTTTACCCAAAAACCTTGGCCGCTTGGTTAGTTATTTTTTTACTGTTTTTCAAGACCCCAAAAAATTTTCCTGGGATGGAAAATTAGAGCCCTTATGATTTTTTAAAAAGGCCAATTTAAAAAAAGGGGTTTTTGACCCCCTTTTCCCGGCCTGTTTTGGTCCCGTTCCAAAAAACCCCAAACCCCTTTGGCCAAATTGCTAACCTCCCCTACTTTCTTTTGCTTTTAAAATTTCCTTCCCTTTTTCCCAATTTTTGCAGGGGTTTTGCAAACAAAAGTTTTAAATGCCCCATTTTTTGGCCCTTTTTGGGGGATTCTTTAATTTTTATACCCAAAAAAAGGTTTAAATTTTCCCCATATTCCTTTCAACTCACCTTTGTAATTTTGAAAATTTAATTTTGGGGGGGGCCCTGATGGGTTTTAAAAAAAAATTACATAATTTTTTGGGCAGTTGTTTAGCCCAAAATTCCCCCCGGGGGCCTATGGGGCTGTCCCCGGTTTGCCTTTTCCCCCAATGGGGTTTCCCCAATGGCCATCTGAAAGGTTTTAAATTTTTAATTCCCCCTTGAGAACCCCGGTGAATTCCTGGTTTTTGGGACGGTTAAGCGGGGTTTTTGGGGTTTTTTCTTCCTTCCCTTTTATCCATTTACTTTTAATTTATGGTTTCCGCCCGGAACATTCCATTTAAAACCCGAAAGTGGAAGGGGCCCAGAAATTTTGTTTTGGCTTTGGGAAAAAAATTTTTAAAACCCCCTTTTTAAATGGGCATTGTCCAAAAAATTATTTAAATTTTTTGCAAATTCCGGGGGAAAATTTTCCGGGGGTTTTTTGGGTTTTGTTTGGAAATAAACCAAAAATTTATGCCCAAATTTTGGGCATTTTCCCGAAATTTCTGGTCCCTTTCCCATTTTTGGCAAAAAGGGGAAAGGTTTTGTATGAGTTAAAATTCCTTTTTGTTAGGGGTAAATGTAAACCAATTTTTTTGGTTTACATTCCCGCGTTTATTTACCCCCAATGTAGTAATTTAAAAGCAAGGTTCAAACGAAAAAAGGGGGGGTTTTTAAAACCTGCCAAGGGAGTCCGGCCAAGGGAGGGAAAAAATTTTATTACCTAAAAACGGCCCGGGGCCATTTTGGCTTTAACCCTTAAAAAAAAATGGTCCCCTTTAAAAAGGGCCCCCTTAAAAGGGGAAAATTAAACAAAATTTTTTAAATTTTTAAAAACCATACCACTTTAAAAAAGGAAATATAAAAACTTAAAGAACAAAAAATTGAAACCCGGGTAAAAATTACCTAAAATAGAAATAAAATGTAATAAAACAAAAAAAAAAAAAAAAAAAAAAAAAAAAAAAAAAAAAAAAAAAAAAAAAAAAAAAAAAAAAAAAAAAAAAAAAAATAAAAAAAAAAAAAAAAAAAAAAAAAAAAAAAAAAAAAAAAAAAAAAAAAAAAAAAAAAAAAAAAAAAAAAAAAAAAAAAAAAAAAAAAAAAAAAAAAAAAAAAAAAAAAAAAAAAAAAAAAAAAAAAAAAAAAAAAAAAAAAAAAAAAAAATTTTTTTTTTTTTTTTTTTTTTTTTTTTTTTTTTTTTTTTTTTTTTTTTTTTTTTTTTTTTTTTTTTTTTTTTTTTTTTTTTTTTTTTTTTTTTTTTTTTTTTTTTTTTTTTTTTTTTTTTTTTTTTTTTTTTTTTTTTTTTTTTTTTTTTTTTTTTTTTTTTTTTTTTAAGGTTTAGTTTTTTTTTTTTTTTTTTTTTTTTTTTTGCGCAAAATTTTTCAATTTAAATTTTTTCAAAAACCAAACCAATAAAAAATTAAAAGGTTTTTTTTTTTTAAACCAAAATTTTCCAAAAAATAAATATAAAAAAAACTTTTACAGGTTTTTTTAAATACTTTTTCCCAAATTATATAAAAACAACAAAATTCCCAGGGGAAAATATAATTTGACAGAAGAAGAATACAGTTTGTTGTCCAGTATTTCTAACAACAGATTAATTAGTCATGAAGCCTGACAAAGGAGGTGGGTTGGTGGTTATGGACCAACAACAATATGTAGACAGCTTGTTGAGTTATTTATTTGGGGACTGATATGAACAAGTATCCCTAAATGAACTCAACATAGCTTATAGGAATATAGATGCTACTCTATATGATCTTTTATTAAATGGCCAGATTTTAAAAACAGAGTATGATTTTTTGTTACAGTATAGTCCTAGGATTCCAATGATATTTGGAATCCCCAAGATTCACAAAGACACCACCAACCCACCTCTGAGACCAATAGTAGATGCTAAGGCATCGAAAACTCCTACTATTGACAAGGTTCTTGACTTTCAATTGAAAAACAGTCTTGACAAATTTTCCCATATTTTTAAAGATTCATGGGACTGTTTAAAAATGATCAAACAAGAGTTATATAGTGACAACACTATTTTAGTGACCACTGATGTAAAAGATCTCTTTAATATTATACCGCATGAAGAAGGTATTGAACTTTTCTATGACTTCCTTTGTGGGCACACTCACTATGTACATTCTAGAATATTAACTTTTAGGACCCTGATGGAATTAGTCTTAGAAAACAATTACATAATTTTTGATGGACAGTTGTTTAGACAGACATCAGGGGTCACTATGGGGGCTGCGTGTGCCCCTGTGTTTGCAAACATTGTCCTGACACAATGGGAGTTGTCTATGGCTTTTCCATCTGAAGGTTTCAAATTTTGTAAGTCTTAGTTAGATACCTGGATGACATCCTGATTTTTTGGGACGGTAATCAAGATCAGTTAGGAGAGTTTCTTCTCTTCCTTAACACAAATACATCCTATTTACTTTTTATCATGGATACCAGCCTGGATACTATTAACCATTTAAATATCCAGAATAGTAAGGACAGGGAGACCCAGAATTTTGTTTTGACTATATACAGGAAACCAACATACTCGAACACCCTTCTTCATTTCAAAGGTGGACACCCCTTGTACCAAAAAATATCACTTGTAAGGGGGGAGGTGTATGGCTCGCAAGGATGGTAACCAAGTTGGATACATTTTACAAGGAAAGGGATTTTTTATTGGGTATGTTGTTGAGAAGAGGGTACACCAAAGAATTTGTAGTGCCAATTTTGGAAGACATTACCAACAAGAGAATATCTGGTCACTTCTACCCATTGTTGGGTCTAGAAATGGAGGAAGAGGTACATGTGTCAGTGAGTAATAAAATTACCATTGGGTGTAATAGGAGCAACAGTAATATGTACAACAATGCTTTGATTATGAGAATAAAACAAATACACTCCCAGTCAGCGAATGTTCCATTTACCTTCCTCAATAGTAGTAATAAAATAAAAGCAGCACACAGGTTACAGAACGATACAAAGCTGTATATATCCAGTGTCTCTATAAAGGAGAGATGTCACGTTGACTCAATTGTCAGCAACAAACTTTTATTACATAAAATCGGCAAGCGCTTTCACCTTTGTAGGCTTCATCAGACCTTAAAAAAACTAACCTGGAAAATACCATTATATATAGGTCACCACTTAAAAAGGCACCAAACTTAATACACAACCATTTAAATTTTTAAAGAGCCAGTATCTCACTAAATCAATACTGGTACCTAATATACAACTCTCAATGAATCAATAACTTGCAACACATGCTGTCAAAAATCTCATACATCTAAAAATAGACATAAAATCAATAAACAATGTGCAAAATTCATATGCATACAAACCATAAAAATAGGTCTAGCACTACAAATATAAATATAAAACTATACAGTCTATACTGCATAATAAAAAACATGTAATAATTATATTAATATACAGATGTACCAAACTACTAAATAGAAAAGTTCTGAAATAGCTGCCAACACATAATAGATATACCTATATCATGTAAAAAAAATTACAATATAACATCTACATATATATATATATATATATATATATATATATATATATATATACGTATGTGCAAAAACCTACGCCCTACTAAACATCACCTATCACTAAAAACCTTAGCCTGAAATACATTAATATATAAATTAATCAATAGGTTACCTACAGATGACTAATAGTCGATATGCCTTATATGCGTGCATAACCATATCTATACAGGACATCTACTTCAAACCCTTAGATTTCAAAAATGGTTTGAGGGGTGCCTTGTCATTGAGGCCAGGATACTGATGAGTAGATGCCCTGTATAGATGTGTAGGTATAAGTGGTGTGTAGTAGGGGTGTAGGTTTTACATATATATATATATATATATATATATATATATATATATATATATATATATATAGCTATTTCAGAACTTTTATATTTAGTAGTTTGGTACGTCTGTATATTAATATAATTATTACATGTTTTTTATTACGCAGTATAAATTGTATAGTTTTATATTTATATTTGTAGTGCTAGCCATATTTTTATGGTTTGTATGCATATGAATTTTGCACATTGTTTATTGATTTTGTCTATTTTTAGTTGTATGAGATTTTTGACAGCATGTGTTGCAAGTTATTGATTCATTGAGAGTTGTATATTAGATACCAGTATTGATTTAGTGAGATACTGGCTCTTTAAAAGTTTCAATGGTTGTGTATTAAGTTTGGCGCCTTTTTAAGTGATGACCTATATATAAAATGGTGTTTTAAGGTCTGATGAAGCCCACAAGGGTGAAAGCAATTGCCGATTGTATGTAATAAAAGTATGTTGCTGACAACTGAGTCAACGTGACATCTCTCCTTTATAGAGACACTGGATATATATAGCTTTGTATCATTCCGTAACCTGTGTGCTGCTTTTATTTTAATGCTTTGATTATGACATATAATCCCCAGTTCCCACACATTATAGATATACTGATAAAAATTGGTTCATCTTAAGAAATGATGAACAAGTGGGTAGTAAGATAGGGGAAAGCCTTTAGTGGTGTACAAAAAGGACATGTATTAAGAACTTACTGGAACAGAAAAAAGAAGGTGGGAGAGACCAAAATAAAGGACTGATGAGAAAGTGCGGACATTGTTCACAATGCAAGTACATCTTGGAAGGTGATAAGGTAGATATTATACAATATGGAACAATTAAGTATAATTACAAATGCAATTGTGGGACCAAGAACGTGGTGTATATTGTAGTGTGCCAGGTATGTCACAGATATTATATAGGGAGAACAAAAAACACTTTTAGGACACATATATACCAACATGTATATGACATCAACAAGGGCAATATTAACAATGCCCTATTAAAACATTTTAATAACTTTCCTGACCATAATTTTACATTTACAGTACTGAAACATGTGGAAGTCAATGAGAGAGGTGGACCTAGTGAATTGTTTCTTCAGTACAGAGTTAATGTGGCAACTTAGGGTTAATGCCACAAGCCCCTCGGTGTTGAATGAAGTTGTATCCCTTGCAAGTTACTTGAAGCTTAAGTCTGACCTTCATGTTTGAAGTTGTAATAGTTGGCATTTTTACACATTCACATATACATATATTTAGTATGTTGTAAAGCAGTGTGTTTTTATGCAGCATTAGTTATTGCCCGTCAGTTTTATATAAGGTTTTATTTCATGTGTGGTGTTGCTTTAACTGTCTGACATTTTAATTGATTAACTGGTTGCTATTTGACATGTAAATGAATAGGTTTTGGCTATTTAAACAGTTTTTTCATGATTGATTTTATTCTGAAGAAGGCAAAAATAACCTGTTGACAAAAGGGCTAAATAAAACTCTCTCAGATTGGATTACACCTTCGCGTGTTCTTTTACTTATTTGGGTTACTTCTGAAAGTGGTCTGTCTCAAATAAACAGCACCATATCAGTGGGCCCTGAAAATACACCAGGAACTGTAATAATTATTGCTAAGATATGTCCTATTAAAACAAGCCACTTTAGCTAGGGTTTTGCCATGGGCTGCATCCTTAATTTCTGGAAACCAGCTGTTATCATCCCCTTTCATAAAAGAGTTCCAGCCACTGTCCCTACTAAGTATAGACACATCAGTCTTACAGACCTTCTTTGCAAAGCCATGCAATTGTACCATTTTTGTTTTCATAAGTATATACATTGGTAATCTTTGGTCCTGGATCCATTTCAGTTTGGTTTTCTTGAGTGTAGGTTGTACCTTCTTTTTAAGGGAGGGCTGCTGTTACCCCTGCTTCATCCTGTGCCTAATGATGGATCTATCATTTCTCCTCTGCCATTAAACTAACACTGAATTTTCAGCTGGGCTTAATGGGGATCCTAATGATGTTCTGAGGGGAGGTAGTGTTGTCCTGCATGGCATGGGGTGTGTGTTTCACTTTAGGACCTACCCCTAGTTTTCCCTCCCTTCCTTGATTATGTGGTTTGCTTCTTGTAGGCAGGCAAGGTGGAAGTGTGAGATGTCTCAACCTGTCTCTATGGAAGCTCAGCCTTACATCCACCTATCCACTGTTATTTGACACCCTCCTCAGTACAAACCCTAGCTTCTACCAGGGACATCAAGGGGAATGCCCATATCACTACCTTCCACCTGTATATCCCCATCCCTCCTTGCCTCTCCATCAGATACCTGAGCCCCTAATCATACCTAGATCACCTGTGCCATAGTCCGGGCTTTATCCTTCTACACTACCAGAGTGGGTAGGTTGTACCTTCTTAACTCTCTAGGCTTCTTTTAAAGGGTAAGGCAAGCAGCACATGGCAGTTATGTGGTTCATGCTGTTGAATTGAACTGGGCCAAGATATTCTATACTATCCCCCATGCAGGCTTTAATGACAAACAGGTAAAAATAGTTCTTGATCCAGATGTAGTAAGGTGGACAGCAAATCAGTTGCTGAATAGAACACACGCTATTAGAGGTGCAAGTGCCACCTCAGAAAGTGAAAATGTCTCAAGAGGAGTTTCTCAGCATTTGGTTATAGGTCCTCTTCTAATGGCATTTATTTCTTTAACCAGCACACCAATTCCCAGATCTTTGCAAACTAGGGCTGATATTCAAACAAGTACCTACATGAAAGTACTCCAGGAAGGGCCGGACTATGCAAACAATTGGTACATCAGTAATGGCCTTGAATTAAATGCCAAAAAATGCATTATTGCCCGTTTAGCAAAAGAAGTAATTCCTCATCATACAACACAGATGACATGCCTCCTTAAGAATAACCCTGTCATTATGGATTATTGTCTATCCTTGGATGATTATGTCTCCTTTGTGTCTAGAAAATCCTTCTCTATGGCCAGTTAAGGACCAAAGGCTTCTCATCTAGAACCAAAGAAGTCTTATCTTTGTTGTACTTAAATGTTAGCCATTGTGCTATTGAATATAATGTTTTCTTTGGTATAAGCTTATTGAAATATATCGCTCAGTTGGAGAGACCTCAAAGGTTCTTAACCATGTCAAGTCACTTAGTAATCCAGAACAGTTGTCTAGTCTCTCTGTTTTTTTTTTCTTAGACTTCTCTACAGTGATCTACGTTTGGCCTTTTGGATCAAAAAAGACCTCCTCTTTTAGACTGACTCTAAACTAATTGCTTCACAGAAACATGGATGAAGAACCTTAATGTTTATCAACAAATTAATAGGATATGTTGGTGTGACATGTTCTTATCCAGGCATATTGTGCACCTATGGAATAAACTGTACTGTAGTATCCTAACTTCATTTAAGACTAACACAAATAAATGGATGGGCACTTACAAATTCTCCCTGTGCCCATCTTGTATAGTCCTCCTTGATGCAGCAGTTAACTCTTGATGTTGGGTGTTCTGGGCTAATCTGTCAGTAATGTGGTGACTGATTGCCTACCACACTCCAATGAACCAATAAACTGCACTGAACTTTTGTGCCAGCTTAAAGATACTTTCAATACTGCATTAAAATAAAATGTTAGAAATTCATAGATATAAATCATTACATGAGTTGTATGTCAGCATATATTATTTCATTATCACTGCTGTTTATAAACATAGTTAAAACACTGGGGGGAATGCTGGCTTACAAAATATGTGCCTTAATTTTCTCTGTCCTATTTGCTTAATGGGAATATTTATTTGAAATACATGGCACACTGCTGCACATGCAAGACCGAGAGAAAATACAGTATATTATTATGCATCCAGTGTTGCACATCATGTACAATTTAACAGGAATTCTTCTTCCTGACTTACAATTCATCATGCATAACGTAACACAAATGCCATGCCATGTACATATGCACAGCATGCGTACATGTACACGCAGATGTGCATCTGCACAAACAGACACCCACATGCACACACGTGCACACACACACACACACACACACACACACACACACACACACACACACACACACACACACACACACACACACACACACACACACACTTGGTCCAAAACAGAGACAAATGACAGTAGTAAATGGCAACCTCCCCTAGGTTTATTGCTTCAATGGCTCAGCAATTAGCTTCTTTGCTTTTCATACCAGAACCATTAGAGATTTATAGGGTCCAGTCCTGTAAGAGGCTCTTAGAATCATACTCAAATACTGGTACTATAGTACTGCATAAGTGGAGTGCTCCTGAAGTGTTTTTTACATGACGCTTTAAGCATTGATCACAACTGGCTGAGTTAGCAATTCTTGTGTTTGCTACTGACTATACAACACTTATCAAAAGAAAGGATGCCAGTTTCTGTTGCTTCTTTGTAAAATTTTCCATGCTCATTATAAATACCACCTGAGGTGTTCCATGAATAAGGGCCATAGACTCAGTGGGCTCTTTGCAGTTAACAGATATAAATAAGTAAAATAAAAACATTTTAGATAATTCTTCTCATATGTGTGTACAGATTTACTTGGAGATAATAAGCTGAAAGTGGTTCATACCTTACTATACACTGGGGCATGCTTTTTTAGACAGTAAATTATGCTTTCTAATGGCTCACTCCTTACACAAAAGAAAAGTGTCAATATTAGACATACAGAAGCATGACAAAATGCCAATGTAAATCATTTGCTTGTAAATGACTGAAACAGATACCTCCGAACTGTCCAGATTTTTGCAGAATGTCCAGATTATTGCTTCATATTTTTGGTCTGTACCTCATAAAATATGTGATATTCTGGCAAATCTCTGGGATGGTCTGAGGATTAAAGTCACTACATTTTCAGACTTCACATCCTTCAGAAAAACGCATGCTAAGACAAATCATTTTATTCTAGCAAATATCTAAGCTGATAAAAGAAATACTTAAAATCTGTCCCTATCCTTGAGATTTTGTCTTCCCATTCTGTAAGGCTTTGTCCAGATTTTTTGCTCTAAGAGTTTAAGAGTGTGGTTGTAAGCCCCGAATATGAGGTTACAATGAAACATGAATTAACCCCACTGCAAGGCCAAACAGAGGCATTAAAGCTGGCAGGAAAATATGTTAAGTTACTACTGCATATCTTAGAAGAGAAATGTATGCGTTAGACAAGCTAAGCAACCAATATAAGTCCACAAAAAAAGTATAGTACAAAATATATATAATCAAAATTACAAGCCTGACAGAACAACATATCCACCCAGATGTATTATACCATTTGAGGCACTATCAAAAACTATGAGTTTAATGATGTTGACAAAAAAAAAGATGTATATTACGGCAAAGATGAGTCCAGAGAGCTTAATAGAGAATAAAAAATGTATATCATAAAAAGACCTGCAGTAATAGCAAGACATTTAGAAAAATATTGAGTCAACAGCATGTGACCTTAGACAAGGTGCTAGATTATGTCAGATGCAGTAAAATTTCAGAAATATAAGCAAAAATGTAGGTATGTAAAGAAGTCAGAGAAACATAAGCAAAAAAAAGACCAAAATAAAGTAAACGCATCATAGAGAAGAGGTATATCCAAATAGTAAAGAAGGGATGTAGTCATAAAAGACAGTACAAACAATGCAGCAGAGGTAAAGTTATAAGGAACAGTGTCCAGCAATATAATGTGTACAAAATGTAAGAAACAGGGTGCCCAGTTCCAAAAGAACTTCTCTTAGTGTAAGTGATCTCTTACACTGTGAGCAGGTCTTTTGGAATCTGGCACCCGGTGTAAGCTTGTTTATCGATAGGGCTTACACTGAAGTAAATTTCTTACACTGAGGGCAGGTCTTTCAGAATCAGAATAGACTTACACTGAGAGCAACTCTCTTGGAATCTGGTCCATGATCATTTGGCTAGGGTATGCAGAACATAACATATACAAATGAGCAAATATACACAGAAAACAAATTTCATAGAAAGTAGCAAAACTTAAGAACTGTGACAGAAAGCAGTGAAAGACATATGATGTAGATAAGAATGAAATAATGAAATGAGCAACAGATGTATATCCTGTAGGCATAAATTAAATTTCAGAAAGATTCCATTCTTGGCTTTATCATGGAAGAAATTAATTGGTAGAGGCAATAAAACATATTAGTTTTTGTTTGGCTAGCATTTTCTATGGGGGTCAAGAAGTAAGGCCTGTAGGACAGTTCAGACAGATCAAAGCACATAAATGTCATAGAGCTGTTGTGATCCATGCTGCAGAATTTTTTTCTTGGTCTGTGGTCTCTGGGACTATTACAAGTGATTACGCACAATATCACAGTAATGTGGTTCCTAAACAAACAGGGGATGCACTACTTCTTAGCCCTGTATAGGCTGGCTATGATGGCAAGGCAGGTAGCTCTACAGCATTGTATAACTCTCCAAGCATCTTACATTCTATTGGAGAAAAATGTAGTGACAGATAAGCTGACCAGGACCAAGACAGACCCTCCTAAATGGAAACTGAATGAGGTGGGCTTTCCAGGAATGGGTCTAGCTGTGTGGAATAATAGAGCTGTTCGCCTCCTTTCAAAACTAAATCAATTCTACACCATGCAGGCCTGGAAAACAGATGCATTTTCATTCCTATGGTTGGGAATTTTCCTGTATGTATTTCCACCCTTTCCACTGATATCCAGGGTCATTCTGAAGATTCAGAAAGACATTCCAAAAATCATTGGGGTGGGTGACTCCCATTTGGCCCAAGCAACATTGGTTCTCTCTTCTTATGGAATCAGCCCAGAGCATTTACCACAAGTTTCACAGATTAGATCTACTCACACAAGACAGGGGAAGGTTGATACACCCCAGTCTCAACATCTTCAAATGAGTACTTGAATGATTCATTTCTAATACCTCTTAGGCAACTTGTTCATGACAATGCACAGCAGGTACTGAAGAAGACAAGAAAGTCTGCTATGAGGAAATACAAAATGTATGTACTGAGCATAAAGCTAGATCTTTGTTTTCTTCCATCCATCTCAACAGTTAGGTATATTGGAGTCAAACAGATCTGAGTTTGGCTCTTAAACTATACTTCTTTGGCTCCATGGTTCAGGCTCCTCCTTTTCTCATAATGCACCACAACCCTACTGGCCCTTGGATCGAGTTTTCTCTACCAGCAACTTATCACCAACAACTAGTGACACCCTGTATGACAGGGATAGGTCACTATAAAGCTGAAGATAAGTAAAGACCCCAGTTTAGATCAGTGCAGTCTAACGGGAGCCATAGAGCAGTGGCAGTTTAGTAGGGGGATGGTGGGAAGGAATGTTAAGATGGACAAAAGAAGGCAACACTGATCTAGTGTTATGATAACTTCATAACTTTTGCATCCAATGTAGTATTTTCCATCTGTCTCAAAACTTGAGATAGAGTGCCCAGCCACATAAACCCTGGGAGATACTATGGAAGGATCTTCCAGAGAATGGTGGAACTATAAGCAACTCTTGATCTAGATAGCAGATCAAATTTACATTGAGAAATGAAGGCATGAACTATAGACCACATTGCAACTGCACAGATATCATTAATAGGGATGCTGTTAAAGAAAGACATAGATGCCACCACCACTCTAGTGGAGTGAAAATTCTGGACTTACAAACAAAAGCTATATGTTCAGAGAGCCTCCTGGACAGGGTAAGCATAGAGATGTCAGAATCCAACTTTGATTTGGAAAAGGAGACAAAAAACTGGTCAAAACTCCAGAGGTCTTTTGTCCAATGTAAATAAAAATGTTACTAATGGTGAATATCCAAAGAGTGTAATTGGTATTCGCATCTGTCAGAATAACTAGGGAAAAAGCAGGTAAATGTATGGTCTTGTTCAAAACAGTCAATGACTCCACCTTGAGAAGAAAATGTGGGTTAGTTTTGGAGAGAAACCCTGTTCTTGTGAAAATTACATATGGAGACTTTCATGACATTGCTTGCAATTCAGAAATTCTCCTGGCAAATGTCATGACCACTGAGAAAAAGTATATTCCAAGAAAGAAACTTCAAGCTAGCTATACTAGCAAGTTTAAAATGAGGAAGAGTAAGGTCCTGAAGCAACATGATAATGTCTTAGGGAGGTACTGGATCTCTCATGGATGTAACAAAATGGTCTTTTTCAAGAAAACTTTATATGTCTTCAAGTTGACAGTAGGAGTACAATTTTTCCCTAAATGAAAATTAGAAATAGTAGCCAATTGGACCTTTATTGTGAAGTAACTGGCTTCCAAGTGAAAAAGACTGGCTAAAATTCCAAGGGAGAGGGAAGTGGAGCTGGAAATGAGTTAGTCCCTTGAAGCAAGCCCAAACTAAAAACTTCTTCTATTTGATTCTGTAAACTTTCCAGGTGGAAGGTTTTGATTCTGTAAACTTTCCAGTTGGAAGGTTTTTGAGAGGAGACAAGAATGTGAACCACATTTGAGGAATGCCTGGAACTTCTGGCCTACACTGGAACTTGAAAAACTAAGTGGTAAGATTCAAGGATTGTATGTCTGGATATGGCCTGCTGGATGGGTGAGATCTGGGGTTTTATCTAGAACCCGAGGAGATGAAGTAGATGAGGTCATGTGAAGGGGAACCAAACATGATGGGGCCAAAAGGGTATGATAAGAATCACTTTCACTTTGGACAAGGCTGTTTTTAAAGAAACTTGGTTATGAGTGTTGTCAGAGAATAAGCATAAAGGAGTCATGAGGACCAAGTATGGTCTAGAGTGTCCCACCATGACTCTACATCTTTTAGGATCAGGGAAAAAATCTGCAGCATTTTGTGTTGGATGGGCTGCAAACAGATCACAACATGGCTGGCCCCAGTGGTTGAACATTTCCAATGCCACTGTTGGGTTGAGAGTTCATTCATGAGGCAGAACAATAGACCTGCTCAGTGTGTCTGACAGAGCATTATTTTTTTCCCAGGATGTGTATTGCCAGAAGAAAACACTGCAAAGACATTGCCACTACCTAAACCTCATTGCTTCATGAAACAGGGGATATGAATGAGTTCCACTTTGGTTGCTTATGTACCAGACAACTGACATGTTGTCCAGCTGGACTATGGTCATACCCCTGGGAAGACAACCCTAAAAGGCCTGCAATGCTAGGAGTATTGCTCACATCTCTAGGACATTGATGTGAAGCTTGGCCTTGGACTTAGACCAAGTACTCTGGACTGCTCTCCCTTCAAAATGCCACACCCTCACACCAGAATGGAGGTATCCATGGTCACTATGGCCTGCAGGGAAAGAACCGATAAAGGGGCTATCTTAAGAAACCAGCGGAGAAGTTATCCACCACTGAATGTGACATCTGCATATCGGGGTGACAGTGATTGTGTAATCCATTGACTGATGAAGAATGTACCATTGGTTTGAGAGACTCCACTGAAGGACCCTCATATAGAATTTCACATGAAGAACAGCAATGATAGATACTGCCATAGATCCAAGGAAATGAAGAAGCAAAAGACTTTGAGGATGTTGGTACAGCAAGACCTGAAAAGCTTCCATTCACAGTGATAATAATTTGGGCAATGGAAGCTGAGAAGTAGAGTCCAGGCAACACCCTATAAATTATATTGCTGAACTGGCCTCAGAGCAGATTTTTCCCAGTTGACAGTAATTCTTGGGGGTATGCACACAAGGGATAAAGAGTCTTTGGCTAAGATAAGGGAATTCTTTGAGGTGGCCATGATAAGCCAGTTGTCTAAATAAGGGAATACTTGGAACCCCTGAAACTTGAGTTGTGCAGTTATTACTGCCATGCACTTGGTGAACACATGGGGGGGGGGTTGTAGTGACACCACCAAATGGCAATTCCTGTAATTAGTAGTGACTGGCTCCTAGCTGGAAACATAGGAACTTCCTTGACATCCTGGCTATTCTCATGTGATACTAGATGGTTTGGATATCCAATGAGCACATTCATTTGTCCTTCCACTGCAGATGCCACATGGAATGCACTGAGACAATCCCAAATGACCTCTGTTTCACAAAGGTGTTCAACCTACTGATGCCAAGAAGGTCCCCATTCCTCTTTGGAACTAAAAATAAACTCAGATATAATAAAATCTTCCCTAGTCTGTTGAAACCTCCTGGAGGACTCAATTGTTTAACAACCCTACAATTTCTAGAGCTGTTGCCTTTGCTCAGAAGGACCTTTTGGCTTGGACTTGGGGAGACAGAAAGGGGATACAATAGCCTTTGAAAGTTATTCTCAACACTTGAGAATCTTGTCTAATGGTTGATCACGTGTGTCAGTGAACAGACAGATGACCCTTGACTGCCTCCAGGGCAGGAAAGTCAAACAAGCAATAAGGAACACTTGAACGGTTTGTTGAATAGGGGACAATGAAACCTTTGAGGTTGCAGACCACCTCTACCTCTTGGGTGACATCCATTAGTATGCCCTGCTCTGGGGGGGCACTGTCTTCAGGAGTTGCTGGGGGTGAAACTATGGGACTTGTAGAACTACAGATATTTTTGACCCTTCTGGTTGCTGGAAAATGACTTTTAAGGGTGGAGAAACAGATGCTTATGGCAGACAGGGTCTTGCCCTCCTGCTCACTCTAGTAAGAGTCTCTTTAACCTTGAAAATAAACAAGGTGATCTCATCAAAGGTATGTCAAGAATAATATTTGGAAGTTCTCCACAAAATCACTTAAGCACATCCAGGCATGGTGATGGAGAGCAATACTGGCACCTGCTGCCCTAGATGTTCCATCTACAGCATTAGACAAAAGGAGCATGGGCACATTTGATATAGACTGCACGGTGGCTAACTGGACTCCAGCACCTTCATGCACTCTGCAGATGTGATACCAGAGATAGCCTTAAAGACTTTCTTAGCCAAGCCTATCAGAAAGCAAATAAGATGGGCTGTGTAGTTCAGCACTAGTAAAACAAAGGTTGCCAAAGCATGCACTCACTTCCAGAATCTGTCCAATGCCCAAAACTTTCATATTAAAAGGATGGATAGTGGCACTCTCTTCAGACAGTTCATTTTTACTGGCTGTGCACAAGGGCTCCTTACTTCAGTGCACCATGTCCCTGGGATAAACTAAAATTCTGTCTGGTTTGTTGGGAATGGGTTCCACTGCATTCAGTTGCTTTCATGTCCTTTGGGAGACAAGACTGACAAGGTCATCCACACTGGATACCACCCAGGATGTAGATGGGTCAGACCCAAAGGCCTTGAAGAACACTGACTCCTCCTGGGAAGGGCATCAGTGGACCAACCTCCCTTATATCTTAATTCAAGAAGGTCTCTGAAGGAGACATCTTCCAAGGGAGACCATGGGGACCCTTCCTCCTTACTGAGGTTAGGGTCTTCTGTGAAGAACTCCTGAGATGTGTTCAAATGCCTCCTCTTGCATTGATGTTTTCTGGGTTCCTCCTCAGTAGGAGCTGGAAGTATCAGGAGAGCCCAAAGGCTGGGCTTGGCCAAGACCAATAAGGTCTGGCTGTCTCAAGGATAGAGAGGGCATTGGAACTGAAGAACCAAAAGCAGCAAGGGTTCGGGCTGATTTATCACAAGAATGGAAATCTCTTGTTGGGGGAGGGCATTTTTTTTTTTAATTTTATTTCAACATTTGTTTACCAGGAAAGTCCTACTTGGAATGAGACAATTTTCAGTGGAGTCCTAGGGAGAAACCCTCAAGATGCATGTCTTTGTAATGTGGGAGGAAACCGGAGCACCCGGAGGAAACCCACATGAATGCAGGGAGGACATACAGGCTCTGCAAAGAAGGAACCCCAGCAGAGAATCAAACCGGAGAACTTCTTGCTGTGAGGTGACAATGCAAACCGCTGCACCACTGTGCCATCCAAAAGGTATGATGATGATAATATATCAGTTTGTATGCTTTAACTATTGAGATGCCCCCCTGTCCTAAATGGGGAAGAAACCTTTTGAATGCCTCAAACACCAAGACTGAAATTGGTTATGAAGAGAGACTCCCTGGACCCAAATATCCCAACAAGAGTTCCTCCCTGGATGCAGCAAGGCTAACACTAAAGCCAAGCTATTGAGGACCAATGCACTGGAAAGGAAAGATGGTACCAAGCATCTCTGAGTGGAAGCAGGAAAGTTTGACCCTGGACGATTCACCCTGGACTATTTGTTCCTATGCAATTGTATATACTTTAATGCTAAATGTACATTTATTGTCTACGGGAATACCTAGTGGACAGTTTGACCCACTGACTATTTGACCCCCAAACAAATTTTAATAATTAGTTTTTCATTTTTTTATTAATTATTCAAGTACACAATAATTAAACTGATATTTTTTATTTTATATACTTTTTTGATGTCTGTATGGGAATCGTAACTTCTGCGTACCTTTTCAAAGTCATACATGTATAAGAAATTTGATTATAAAATGACCTATAAGCTCCAGTCTGCTTTTCAGTCTTTTGGTTTTAATATATATTTTAATATGACTATTTATGTGCTTTACCTGACTTGTTATTTTTCCTGTTCATTTGTGTTTTCATAAAATGATTACATGGAAATTATTTTTTCTTGTTTAACGTGATGTGATCTTTTTGTAGGTAGTTCATGCTTTTCTTTTAACTGATACTGATGCACACTTTTTATTATTCTTTATGCTCTAATATTTACTTAAATGTCGCTCTAATACTTATTTATATACATTTATACTATTTTATGTATAGTATTTTATATAATATTTTTCTGAATTTTTTTCATTGGTTATTTATAAAATAGTTATTTTCCTTTCATAGTGTCCACACTTTCATTTTGTAAAGCATAGCTATGGAACTTATATTTTTCTCATTTCTTTTCTTAACTATGTTTTTTTTTTTTAAGTTTTGCTTTCACAAAAGCTGGAAAGGTACTATTTTGTCAGGTCAAATCATCCGAGGTCAAAACGGCTGGGGGCAAATTGGCAGGGTCAAAACATCCCATACCAGTTTGGATCTAAGTGCTCCCCTAATGCTGCCCTCATCATTGATAATAGTCTGGATGTCTGAACCAGGTAAAGTCATTGCCAGAGTCAAAGAGATCCAGACTATTGTCTCTGATGAGGGAAGCATCAGGGGAGCTCTCAGATCCAAACAATTGGATCTGAAGTTGAGATTAGAGAAAGAGCAATCTGAATAAGAATAATATGCATTGGACCAGCAGCCTTCATGGTGGGTGGAACAGGTAGTATCCCTAGTTGACTCTGCATCTTCAAAAAATTCTTCATCATCCTATCCATGTCGGTGTCGGTAAGACTCTTTGAAGACTGAACGGATGTAAAGGATGATGCCAAGGGCAATCTCATATTCTGATACACGTCTTTCCATAGAAATGGTCAGAAAATTGAGTCATGGATGGGAAGACTTGAGAGAAAAAGCAGGCTCTGACATGGCAGCCAAAGTCAGAGATTGGATCGTAGAGTGATGTGATACCAGAGTCAAGGAGACTACTACTGTCATATCCAATGCACGAGGGATTTTCAGAGCCAGATCAGAAATCAGCATAGAGTTTGGAGGTCTTTTGCAGGATTTCATACACTGTTCCATTTTCCTCTCCTTTTGTTTAGTTTTTGTTTTTCTTTGACTTTTCAGAGGACTTCTCCAAAGGTTTCTTAGACTGAGGAGAAGCAGAGGCACCAGTGGTCATTTCTCCCTTGGTAGCAAGGACAAGGCCTTTCAAAATTAGTTCGGATTTTCAGTCAGAAACAGTCCATGGCACAAAAGAAACACACATATCACACTCCTGCTGATGGTGTGCTGCCCCCAAACAATAAACACATTTCACATGTGGTTCTTGGGGAGGAATCCTATGCCCACAAGCTGAGCACTTCTTGAAGATGGAGGCCTTGGCTGACACTGTAAAGCACAGACCACAAAAGCAGCCAATTCACAAAGAGAAGAAGCAGAAAGCAAAGGCTTAACATAAAAGAGCTGCTAATAACTGCCACAAAAAATCCTAAATTCACAAACTGCGCAGATCAGGGAAAAGTTTTTTTTTTTTTTTTTTTGCTATAGATACAGAAAAAAAAAACAGAGAGGAATTCAACAAGCTGCCAACAGCTAAACTAGTTAGGACAATGGGAATAAATAAGACGCAGAAAAAGGTACAATCTCAGAAACCTGAGTGACTGACCCAAACAATGTAATAAAAGCACTTGAACACTTTCTAAAATCTTCACAGGTGCAGAGCTAAGGAGATAACATTTTGCTTGAAAATTGGCAAATGAGATCCAAGGGCAGTTAGTGTGGCAGTGCATTATGGGAAGGGAAGAAGCCTGAGCCTTGGAGCTAAAGAAGGCTTGTTTAGGTGCCAAACTTGGATCCATTTGAATCCACTATACACATGTGTTGAGGTGGACAGAAAAGACAACATCAGATGTTATGTCAACCAGTGGAGAAGATTTTCTAGTTGGCAACTTACCTATAACTGGGGGCCCTATCTGAGATTATTACCACTGATTCTCAAACTTTTATGTGACTTAATGTGCTATACAGCCTGTTAGTTCCTTTAGCAAGGGTTATTTATTAGCCACTTCAAGATGTCTGCCTATGGATCCCCCATTTAATTTCAGACTTGGCTGAAGGTCTTCTACAAAGAATGTTTTTTCTTTTGGTACGTAAGCTCACCTGTTAACTAGGTGACACTTAATTGGATCCCCCATTTCATTTCAGACTTGGCTGAAGGTCTTCTACAAAGAATGTTTTTTCTTTTGGTACGTAAGCTCACCTGTTAACTAGGTGACACTTAATTGGATCCCCCATTTCATTTCAGACTTGGCTGAAGGTCTTCTACAAAGAATGTTTTTTCTTTTGGTACGTAAGCTCACCTGTTAACTAGGTGACACTTAATTGGATCCCCCATTTCATTTCAGACTTGGCTGAAGGTCTTCTACAAAGAATGTTTTTTTCTTTTGGTATGTAAGCTCACCTGTTAACTAGGTGACACTTAATTGGAATCTTTCTTTTTTGCTGGGGAAGTTAATTCTGGCTATGTTTGAACAGCTGTTTTATTTATTTAGTTATTTGTTTGTCTTTGTTAACTGGGAAAGCCTATTTTCAGCAGAAGGCCAAGGAGAAAAGATCCATCACAGTACTGTTTATATTAACAAATGAATTTCAGACAGTTCTCAGAAAAATAAAATAACAGTTACATTTCTCAGAAAAACAAATATAGTTACAATACAGGTATATACAGTAAAGCATTTACATTAATATGTATAAGTTATACAGTTCTGGTAGCTCTTAAGTCTTTAAGGGTGTAAATGGATTTATATTGCAGAAAGGAAAACTGTTGTAAAGAACGAGTTCTTACATTTCAGTATAGGAATTTGTATAAAGTTCAAGAGATATAGTGAATAGTATATTTAAGAAGTAAGTTATAGCATTATGTAGGAGAGAAGATACTACTATTGTGTAGTTGAATAGTTGTACTAGCATTTGACTGAGAAAGCCAGTTATAGGATTATTGTTATCTAGGCTGCCTGTTCCTAACTGGTATATCTGGAAGGTCTAAACAGGTATATAAGGAAAACATGAGGGAGTAAAGCCGTGATGGGGTAAGTTAGAAAAAAAAAGATGAGAAAAGTACTTTTAAGACAGGTGTAAAGAAGGGTGTATTGATTCAAGTGCAGGAGGGAGAGTTGCTAGGGGCACACTGATTTAAATACAGGACAGAAAAAAGTTAGGAGTACTCGAGGTCTCAACCTGATGATGAATGTGGGCATAACCAGGAGTGAATAAGGTATTGTTTGAGCTGGACTTTATATTTTAGGAGTTTGTTCATCATCTTTACTTGTGTAGGGATGGCATTCCAGAGTTTCATGATGTAACAGGAGTATACTGAATCCCCTGATGAATTTCTTGCCTTACTAATGCTTAGCAGAAATTGATCACAAGAATGGAGGTCTCTTGTTGGGTGGTGTAGGTTAATGGTATAGTTTTTAATGGAGGGTATTTTTTATGATAATATATTAGTTTGCATGCATTAACTAGCTGAGAGTATGTTAAGTAGTTGTTTAGCATTAGCCAGTTTAGGTGTTTTACAGCTTGGCAGTGGTTGGTTCATGTGCATTGTTGATAGTAAATTTAGCTATTTTGTTAGGTACTGTTTTGCCTTGTAAAGGGAGACAACGTTCTGGTCTGTATTTTTTTTCTTAATTGTTTGAAGAATATGTAGGTTAAATTTAACACTGTCACCTATTACAGTGCCATGTAAAACAGAATGTTTTACTCCTCAATTTTAGTATTATTTGCAGATATAATCAAGACAGATTGTTTAGAGGCGAAGAGCATCCATTTTGTTTTATTGGAACTGAGGAGCAAGTTTGAATTTTTCAGCCAAGTTTCAGTTTAAAAGAAAAGAATTTGACTGATTTCTTGGAGTTTGGATATTGCAGAGGCTGTACTCATTAAAGTTAAAACATCTGCATATTACACTATATTTGCTTGGTCTATAGCAGTATAAAGCTGATGTATAAAAATATTGAAGAGAAGGGGTCCTAGTTTAGAATCCTGTGGAATGCCTGTGATAACTGGGAGAAAGGAGGAGAGTCCTGTTGTCATTTGACTGCTTGTTGCCCATCTTATAGATAACTAAGGAACCATTAAGAAAGACCTGCAGAACATAGTTCAGTGACTAGATGTTGATGTGAGACAGTATCAAAAGCTTTGGATATGTCTAGGAACATGGTTGACACTAGTTTACCAATGTTCCCATGCAGTTTATAGTGCTGGTGAAGTAAAAGAGGCTTGTGGCTGTACTGTGGCAGAAGCCAAAGCCATGTTGCATTTCAGACAGAAGATTATTTGAATTTAGGTGATGTAGAAGCTGAGCAAGAATATATTTTTCAAGTATTTTTGATAGGGGAGGTGGTTGCAATGGGTCTATAATTAATAAACTCCTTTATGTAAATGTATAATACAGATTTTTTTCTAGGTGGAAGGAACATAATTTTTGGATATAGATCTATTTATCAATGTACAGACTGGAAAAGCAGTTGCATCGCAGCCATTTTACGTAGTCTGAGGAGAGTTGGTCAGCAGCTAGGGTAGATGGCTGTAGTTTATGTAGGAGTTTTTCAGTGGTAAAAGCAAGTATTGGGCTGAAGTCAAATAACTGAGGATATTTAATAGAGACTTCAGGTAGTTAGAGGGTAGTGCAGGTGTTAATGTTTGTGAAGGACATTATTGTCTATATAAAATAGTTGTTAAACTGTGAGGGATTTGAATCACTGAATCAGTAGTATTGTTGGATGTAGGGGTTGGGGTGGTAGTCTGGCCAGAATGTAAAAGTTTGTTTATGGATGACCAAACAAGTTTTGGATTGTTTTAATGTTTATTTTGGAAGATATAATAGTAGGTTTGTTTGTCAGACTTTATTTTATCCTGGTTCTCAGGTGCTTAAAAGTTGAAGTGTATTTTGTGTTCTATTTTTGTGCCACTCTTTCCAGGCTTTGTCACTCTGTAACAATAATTTCTTAAGTTCCATTGTTAACGATGGTGCAGGGCTAAATTTGACTTTTTAGGTATATACTGGGGCAAGGTTATTGAGAATGTTTTTAAATTATCATTTTTGTGTAAGACAGCAAAGTCTAGGAGCAAAGATTTTAGTATTTTGCAGTTTATTCTGTTAAAGTTTTGATAAAATTGTCTTTGTCAAAGTCTATTGAGTTACAAACTTGGTTGTAAAGTATGTTTATCTTGGATATTATTAACTTCTGACTTCTTAATTTTTCCAACTCTTTTGGGTTTCTAATACCATGACAGGAATGGACCCCATTCCTAAGTCAAAGCATGATTAAAGTTCATGAAATTAGTATTGTTTCAATATTTGATGTCAGCAGAAGTGTCCTTTGCAGCACCCACAGTGTTCCCAGTAATGACTACTTCTTCAGTTCATACAGAGTTACATGTATCAATAATATATCTAAATATGACTGTAGATTATTTTTTATAAGACCCATTGCTCCTACTACTATTGGAACTGTCTGGGTATCTTTCTTCCAGATTGCTTTCATTTCTGCCTGCAGATTCTGATATTTTATGACTTTGTGTCTCTCTGTATACAAGACATTGTAGTCACTGGGTGTAGTGATTTCAATGATCAATGCTACTTTTGTGTTCTTTACATAGACCACTATATCTGGTTTTCTCGCATCCATCTTTTGAACTGTTGGTAATGGGTAATTCCATGTGATGCAGATTTCAACATATTCTATGATACTTTGTGGCTCATGTTTCCAGTATTCCTCAGCTACTTCAGCATTATAATGTCTACACAATCCCTAGTGCAACAGTCTTGCCACATTATTATGCCTTTCAGTATACAGTTCTTCTGCCACTAGTATGTGACAACCAGCAACAAGGTGTGCGACTGTTTCCAGTTCTGTTTTACAAAACCTACATTTGTCTGTTTCTCCCACATGTTCAATGGACTTTGTAAACGCATGTGTACGTAGTCCACTATCTTTGGCCAGCAATATTAACCTTTCTTCTTTTGGTTTGAATTCGCCTCTCCTTAACCATTCATCCCTTGGCTTGAATTTGCCTCTCCTTAACCATTCCTGCATTCGCTCCTGATCAACATGAGGTTGTTCCAGGAGTTTTCTATACTTGCAACTATATTTATGCATTTTCCACATTTCTTGCCATGTCATCTGATCCTTCACCTTATATTATTTCTTTTGGTTTTTGGCACATTCAGTTGCTGTCTGATTTTTATATACTTCTGATCTGATTTCCATTCCCACTTGACACCAATATGCTTCTGCTAGACTAAGAAGGGAAGTCATCTTAGATTTATTCTTCTCATGTTTCAAAACTTTCACTATGTTTGGGTCTTGTAAGGTCACCAGATATGTATGCAGTCCCACGATTGCAGATCTGTACCTGTAATCAGTTTCAAGGAGGCCAATACCCTCTTTGAAATGGGGAATACATCATTTTGGTATGCACTGATTTTTATAAATCATTTAATGAGAATGGAGCATCTTCCTTGTTTTACTGTCTAATCCATCCATCACATCTTGGTGCCAGTCAATCACTCCAAAACTGTAAGTTAGGACAGGAAGAACACATTGATTTATAGCTTGAACTTTGTTCCTAGATGTCAACTCTGTTTTCAGAATTAATTTGTCTTCTAAAATATTCTTTACTGAGATTTAGTCGCATTTCTTCATGTTTTATTGTTGATCCTTCATCATTTCCAAAATATTTATACACTCTCTCTTGCTCAAGTTCTTTTATATCACATTCTTGTCCCAAATCGATGTTTTCTTGGAGCTGCAGCTTTCCTGCTTTAAAGGTTGCTTTTGCACATTTATCAAGATCAAATGACATTCTTATATCATCTGAAAAAGTTTTGACTGTTTGCAGTTGTGCTTTTAGTTCCTCGTCTGATGAACTATATAGTTTGAAATCATCAACAGAGAAGACGAGAAGTTTTTCCACATTGTTGCTTTCTGGGTACCAAATTATAGCCATGACCTAATATGTTAAGCAGACAGCTTAATGGGTTAAGGGCAAGGCAAAAGAGCAGCTGTAACAGAGATTCATCCTGGAATATACCTCTTTGGATTTATATCCCTGGAATAATAGCTTGTCCTTTATCATGGCTTAACTTCAAAGTGGTTTTCTACTATTTCATGTTGCTGTGATGTAATTTATCAGTGTAGAGTGTATCTTACACATTTTTATGCACTCTTTTATCCATGAATGTGGGATATTGTCAAATGCTTTTTTGTAGTCTTCTGTTTTTTCAGTTCTCCACTTTGACTTAAAAACAAATGATCCTTTGTTCCGCATGACTTTTTTTATTGTCCTTTTTTCTATTGCCATCATCAAGTTTTCTTCTATATGACTATAAACTGCCTTGGCATCAATGCCAGTGTATAGTTTATATGTTGTCAGAAGGCAAGACATTAGTCTATAGTTTTTAGGGTAGCTTGCAGGTTCACTCTTTAGTAGGAGCATTGTTTTTCCTGTTGTTAGCCAGGCTGGTGCTGTTGGGGGTGTGCATATAAATAGTGCTTACTCATGGCTACATCTTTGTGCAAAGATGTTAATACTTTTAGCAAGAAGTTAGATACTGCATCTAGGCCTGGGATTTTCCAGTTAGAGGCTTTTCTTAACTTTGTTTCAATCTCTCTGCTGTTACTTCATCCTATTTCATATCCTGCACATTTGAACTTCTTATTCTTTCTTTTACTTCTTCCATCCATAGCAACTCTGTTATGTTCCACAGGATCTTCATAAATATTTCTCCAAAATGTATCTATTTTTTTTCCTTTTTTGATGGTATTTCAATTCCTTTTACCTTGTTTCCCAATTCTCTATAAAACTTTTTTGGGTCATCAATAAATTGCATATTTTTTCTGCCCATGCCAATATTTTTAGTTTATTATTTGCAATAGTGCATGATAAATCCTGAGCCATTCTAATACTGTGCATTGCTTTTATCACATCTATCTTTCTGAGTATTTTTGTTGATCTGTCCCCTCTTCTATATTCTTCTAACAGTGACACTTCTTGCCTTAATTGCTTTATAGTTTTCTCTGTTTGTAACTTACATAATGGCATTTTATTTCTCTCCATCCTTTCCCTTACTACCCTGTGTTCCTGTAGTAGGACTTTATCTGTTATTAATTTGGCTGCACAGTAATGTATCTTATTTACTTCTGTTATTTCGCATGAATCTCTATGGGCAGTCCTAATTACTGTGTTCATTTGTTTTATCAGACTTCTAACTTTTGGGGTTTTATTGACCCTCTGTAATCATTTTTTTTCATTGATCTTAATATGTCTATCCATCTCGAGTAAATCAAGTAACTGTTCTCTTTCATCATTTTCTTCTAAACTGAGGGCACATTCTTCATTCGCCATTCCTTGTGGACATTCTATAGGAAGTTCCAGAATTTCTTCCTGTGCCTCATTCTCTTCAATTTCACCCTGTGTCATCTATTGCTCTTTCATATGGGAACTCCCTGGCCTATCACTCCACGACATTGACTGTGTCAGAGTTGCCCCACTTTCCTGTTCTTTCCCTTGCTGTATAGCTTTAACTGAACCTTTGTACTGATTTCCTATGGGAGACTCCAAAGTATCTTCATATGTCAACTGACTAGATACTTCCTGCTCCACTTGCTTCTACTTAATTTGGGTGTCCATTGCTCTATCCTGTTGTGTTGTTTTCTGAGTTACATTTTCTACACTAAATCCTTCACTTTGTAGGTAATCAACAACATCATTTTCTGTTTCTTTAACTTCTCCCTTACTGATGCAGCTTTCTACTTTTCTTTTTTGTTTTCTTAATTTGTATTGCAAAATTTTCCATATCCGGATGTCTTTGCCTGTATTTCTCTTCAAATATCTTTGGTGCTGCTGTTTTTGCACTGATTAGTTTTGCTTTCTCCTTTGCATAAACATTGCACCATATTAAATCTCTTTTTCTTTCCCATGTCCATATTTCTTCTTCAGATGTCTCGTGCTCCTCTAGTTTCCCCTTACTTTGGGGACTAGTTGATCTATCATGTTGTGTTAGGCTTTCTACACTGAATCCTTCACTTCACAAATATTCCATAACTTCAGCTTCTATTTTTTAACTTCTTCTTGACTAATCTTCTGTTCTACATTTTGTCTTTGTGATCTTTTTTTTTTTTTTTTGTGAAATTGTCCACATCTGGATGCCTTTTCCTATATTTCTCTTCGAATATCTTCGGGGCTGTCTTTTTTGTGTTGATTAATTTGGCTTTCTCCTTGGGATAAATATTGCACTATATCAGATCTTTCTTTCTTTCCCATGTCCATATTTCTTTTTTATACCTTTCAAATGCCTCTAAATTTTGTTCTTTAAATTTTTGTACTTCCTCAGTCGCTTCTTTTTCCAAACAGTGCAAGGTTTCTTGGTCTATATAGTGTTTTTCATGCATCTGTTGTATTAATGAACACAAATTTTTATTTGAAGCTTATAACAGTTTTTCTTCTGGAAGTATTTTTCTTTCCTCTAATTTCTCTCATAATCTTTTTGTATATCTTTGGTCCAGAAATTCTGGGCTTCTTGCATAATAGTAACAATACATAATTTCTTTCTTAATCTCAATAGTCCAATCTATCATCTGTATGGCTCTTTTTCTGGCCTATCAATTTTTGTGATTTGTGTGGACCGCTACTTCATTCTACAACAGGGGGGCCATCCTCTCCCTAGGCCTGGCCTAGCCTCATTGTAGGAATATGTATGTGTTTAGAGAATTCTACACTGTCATTTTTTCCAGTGCTGGTACCAGTTTGTCTACCAGAATTGGGTACTTCTTTATCCTGGGACTTGTGCACCCAGCTATCTTTTTTATTTTTTAACTACTACTGTCCATGATATATGCTATATACAATGCAGTCTATGTATCAATGTTGTCTTGGTGAGATTTTGTGAAAAACAGGATCCACCTTGTGAAGGTACTCACTAAGACTCAAGGATGGATTCAGTTCCAGCAAAACTTCTTTCCTTTTGCAGATTTTATCATCTCTTCATTTACACCCCCATTCTGACTGTGTAAGTAGTTAGATGGTGACTTAGGCTGTGTGGAAGGTTACTTTCTGAACTAATTTTGTTGGGTCTATTAGTAAGACTCCATTCTAAGGTTGATTGCTTTACAGTGCTTTAGTGGACTTTGGTAACTGATGTAACTGATGTAATTGTGTACAGCTCTTTCTGTTTATGGAATCAAGTGGATTGTTGCTGTTGATAAGCTGCCAGTCTATATCTAGGTGTTCTAGTATTACTGTTTCATGTTCTATCCAGCATAGAATATTGTCCACAGTGATAATATTAATACCTGGTGGTACATTATGTGGCTGCTAAAAAATGTTTCCTTTTACTGATTTTGAAATGTGTTATCTGCTAAGGATATGTGCTAAGGATTTAGTCTGATCTGACTAAATCCTTCTCCTCTTCCACCCCCACCCCAAACCCAAAGCCTTCTTCACCATCCTCACCTCAATCCTGCTCCCATAAACCCCCTCCCACTTTTATTCTACAACCCGTGTCTACCACTACTATCAAAAAACTTCTTTCCAAACTCAAACCATGCTCCAATGCCCCTGACAATATCCCATCATTTTTTCTCAAGCACGCAGCTGATGGCATAGCCCTACCTATCAGCATTCTCATCAATAGATCCATCCACGAATCATATGTTCCCAAACTTTGGCGAGCTGCCCACATTCTGCCCCTTCATAAAGGAGGCAAAAATAATAGCATTTCTAACTTCCGCCCAATAGCCATTCTTTCCCCAATTTCGAAAGTCCTTGAAAAATGTATCCACAGGCAACTCATGCCCCACCTCCTCAATAACCAACTCCTCACTCCTAGCCAACATGGGTTTCGGCCTGACCACAGTACCACAACTGCTCTCCTTTCTTTCCTAGACATTGTCAACCATGCCCGTGACTCTGGAGATATTGTTTCCACTGTTCTTCTTGACCTGTCCAAGGCATTCGACACAATATCCCACACACTCCTTCTCAACCACCTTTCTAACCTCAATCTCTCCCACAATTCCCTTTCTTGGTTCAAAAGTTATCTCTCAGATAGATCCCAAGTGGTGAAATGGAATACAGGTATCTCGAACTTCTTACCTACCCCTACCGGAGTCCCTCAGGGTTCTATTCTCGGACCTCTGCTCTTTAATGTCTTTATCAATGATCTCCACTCTGCAATTCCTCACTCTCAAATTGTACAATATGCAGACGACTCCACTGTTATCTGCTCAGCCCCTAGCCTTCCCGAGCTCCAAGCCAAAACCCAATTGGCCTTCACAACCACAGAAAACTGGATGCTTCAAAACCATTTTTTCCTTAATGCCAATAAATCCCATATCATTCTCTTCTCCCCCTCAAAAGCCATCCTTCAAAATCTCCAGCCTCGCCCAGTCCCAAATAGACGTTGTTAATAGTGCAAAATTACTCGGAGTTTTCATTGATGAACACCTGACATTTAATACTCATATTCAGCTAAACATAAAAAAAAACCATCAGAAGCTCGGTATGCTTTACAGAAATGCTAACTTTCTTTCTTTAACTACAAGACAAACACTCGCCACTACCTACCTTCTCCCTTCTATATTGTATGGTGCTCCTCTTCTAACAAACCTCACCGCTTCTATCTCCTCAAAACTTGAAAGTTGCTACTACAAAATTGCCAAATTCGCTACTAACTCCACCCATTCTACACACCATTGCATCTGCCTCTGTAGTCTCCAATGGCTAGAACTCCCTAATCACCTGGATTACCTCCAACTTACTACTGCTCACAAACTACTTTTCAAACCCACTGCTTGCCCTGCATTATCTAACATCTTGCCCTTCTACACTCCTCTCAGGCCCCTAAGATCTAGTCACCAAAATCTTATTTCAGTATATAAACCCAAACGACCTCCTGGCCACCTCCTACTTTCTTATACTATAGCAAAAAAATGGAACTTGCTTCCTTCCCTTCTAAGACTCACTACAAGCTATGAACAATTCAAATCTCTTCTCCATTCTCGCCTCTCCCAAAACTGGAAATGTAATTGTATACTTCCTACCTAGACCCTAATATATCTCTGTTCCAAACTCCCCCCTGTGGTCCCTCTTCTTCAAACTCTCTCCTCAGCTCCCCTCCCTCTACTTCTTTATCTCCTCTCTCTCCCCTGCTTAAACTCTTATTTCTTCCTTTTATATCTTCTTCTCCCCCCTGCCTACATGCATGTCTAGTCTCACTAATGTATCTTTTGCCTTTTTCAAAAGATGTACTTTTAGACTCAAACCTAAAATGTATCTTATTCTAAGTTCTTTTTTTATCTTCCTCCTGGCATCTCCTCTACTCATATTCTTTGCATCTCCTTCACTTCTCCTCTGTTTTACTTCTCTTGCATTCAAGATCTATGAATAATTTCTTTTTATCTCTCTCTTCTTTGCTAACAATACAGTTGCATAAAAAAATTTTAATTCCTTATGTATACTGCCAAATGTACTATGTTTTTGGAAATTGTTAAAGGTGTTATCATGCTATAAGACAGAGTGTTATGTGTGCAATATATTATTATTAATATGGAGCTTTTCTCCCTGGGCCTCCACTGAAAACGGGCTTTCGAGCCCAGTGGACTTCCCCGGTTATCAAACTGGAAATAAATAAATAAATAAATAAATAAATTATCAGTAGATGTGCATCATATGTATCACTGCTGCAGTAGCCTTAGCTACATGGGTCATATCCTGCCAAGTATATCGCAGCCAGCCAGCTTCAAAACTTCAGGGCACCTTCCATGTGCACAAATCATCAGTCATCTTGAGAAGAGCTGCCTAAAAACACAGATTTAGGTATAATGCCCTTTATAGCTTTCCTGCCATTGAAGAGAGCACTCCTCTGTGAGGTTTCCAGGAACAGCTGGCTTGGGCTCCTTTTTTTTTTTTTTTTTTTTTACTGGGTCTGGCCCAGGGTTTAATTAAGGCTATTGATCCTTCTTATAAGGTGGTTTCTGGTAAAAGAAAGAATCCTCTTTTCCTGTGGACAAGAGGACGAAGGGACAGCTAATAGGGTTTTCTGCTCAGTTTTCTGATTAAGACTCAGACTTGAGCTCAGTTTCTAATTCTCCCTGTGGGGGGGTTTCTCTTTCTCTGAGGCTAGTTACAAAATGTACCAGTGTTTTCAGTGGAAGTAGTCTGGAGTTTCTCAGTCCTTCAGAATATACTATGAGCTATTACAAAAGGATTTCCCAGTACCTTCACCCATTCCTCCAGTTCTATCAGTTTTTGCGGAGGTTTGTGTCACTGCCTGAAATTTTTCTGACATTCAGCCTGCTGCTGCCCCTAAAAGGCGGATAGTATGTGTACATTTTTTATATACTTTTCCCAAACCTGATTCAGTTCCCGTAGCTTTAGTTAATCCCATTGCTGCTTAGCATTTAATTAATTATTAACCCATGTTAAAAATTATTAACTGGTGTTAAAAGGTTAATTAATTAACCTTTTAACACCCACTCAGCATATTTTTGGCCGAACCATAGTACTTCCACCACTCATCGCTTTTACCAATTCAGTTGTAATAATAAACTAGTCTCTTGCCTATTCCTGGACTTTTCCAAGACATTCGATATTGTGTCTCATCCTTTGGTCTAACTAACAGAACCTAATCTGTCCCCATCCACTATCATGTGGTTCAGCAATTACCTGTCAAATAGGCAGCAATCTGTTTGATGGCTTTCTATGCTGTCCCCTTCTCTGCTAGTCACTGCAGGTGTGCCCCAAGGCTCCATCTTAGGACCTCTTCTAGTAAACATTTTTACTAACAATCTTTATAAATCCTGCCCCAACTGAACTCGCATCCAATATGTGGATGATGTACAGTCATCACATCCTCTGATTATGTCTCAGACCTGCTTTCCATAACTCAGCAAACTTTCACAAACATTCAGACATGGATAACCAATGACCAGCTAATACTCAATGCAAAGAAAACAAAACTACATCTATTTCTGCCTAAATCACTCTCTCATAACACCTCAACCGTCACTATCACCTCATTAGACAACACCATCATCAATGCTGAATCCCATTCCAAACTACTTAGGGTCATAATTGATGATAAACTAAGGTTCGACCTTCATATAAATTATCGTATCAAAAATACTAACCAAAAGCTTGGCTTACTATACCATAACAAAAGATATCTCACAACATAGGCAAGACGGTTACTCTTTCTTACTTATCTCCTACCCTGTCTCTTGTATGTCTCCCAAATCCTCACTAACTTACAGGCAGCACTACTAAATAAGATGGAAAATAAATATCCCAAAATAGCTAGATTTGATGCCAACACTCAACCTAAATCCCATCACTGCCTGGCCTTGAAAACACTGAACTGGCTTGAGTTCCCCGATCAACTTCTTTTCTCTCAACTTAATGTTATCCACTCCACCCTCTACAAGCCCTCCTTCTGCCCTAACATTATCAACATTTTAAATCACTACCTCCCAACCAGAAAACTTAGAAGCACCAGCCAAAAACCCCTTTGGCATTTACAAACCTAAAAGGTCAGTTGGTGAAACCCTCTATAACTATCTTCCCTCTGTCCTCTGGAATAAGCTACCTTTAACAATCAGATTTATCACACATCCCCACCCATTTAAAATCGCCCTAAAAGTCCACTTTACTAATACCTGGACTTGCTCCTGTACACTACCACCATGAACTTAATCACCTAATCTCCATTGCAGACAGTCACTTCTCAGTTCATATTTAATTCTAGCCACAGAACTCTTAACTCCTAATACCCTTTTTCACTAAATTTCTCTATTACTCATATTTACATCCCTCCCTTCTTTTCCCACTTAGCTTTCTCTCCTTTCTGAGATTTCACTTGATTCTAACTACTACTACTCTGCTCTCTTATTTATAAATTTAAAAAAATCTGTAACTTTCCCTCTTTTACCCATAGCCACTCCCCCTTTTTTCTCTTTTTCTATTACCTGTTCTCTTGGACAACTTCCCCTCTGCTTCTGATTACTGATGTACATGCTGTTGCCTATAAGAACTAAGATTTGCACTGGGATTCAGTAAAGGAAAATCTCCATGTAAGAATAGTGCATCTCCTGCATGGAATATGGCCGCTGAGCGATCCAGTAAACAAGCCTGGGGGTGTGCACGAGCTTGGCAGCACTATTCCTGCACAGACACCACTGAATAATGCTAATTACCTCATCTTCTGGTAAAAAAACATGTAAATGAGGTGAATTAGTAATTCAGTAAGCAGGCAGGCATCCGTGTCAGAGCAGTGACCATTGCAGAAATGTATTTGGTCAAGAACCTTGTACATTTCTGCAAAAATGAAAACGTGGGCATAACAGCTCAAAGTAAAGCATGTTTTATGACTATTAAGCATGCCAACGGACAAAAATATGGCCATTGGCATGGAAAACAGTTGCTAAATTATGAAAATCAAATTTATTTTTTGGGGGGAGCAATTTCTGCCATTTAAGCATAGCGCAGTGGTGTGCAAATGAGATTGTGCAGAAAATATGAAATAAAATATAAAAAGACAATTTTAACTGAAACCTGCATTTTGCCGTTATAGTGAGTAGCATGCAGAACCAAAACAATAACAGGTAACACTGGTTGCTAAGGAGATAGGCTCCGGTGTAGTGGTGTAACAAGGGACTAAGACAGTGGAGTATGCAAATAAGCTAAATTTATTGAATAGCAAAATGGGAAACCGTGTCCACCTGCACCTAACCATGTAGGAGCTATAAAGCTGCAGTGTAAGCAGGAGAAGCAGCTGACATGAAAAGGGGTGTGTCATGCTTGGTGTAAGCACATTGGTGCTCTTCTGCCTCTTTTTGTGATTAGCTAAGCACAGCTAAGCAAGGGGTGTGCCTGAGCTAGTTCATGAAATGCTGAGTGTGTTCACATCCCTGGGAGGGTCCTTTCTGCTCAAAACTGTTTACTATAGCTGCAGGGGTTTGCGTGGCATACTGCAGGGCTTAGACACAAGGGAAACAAGAAAAAAAAAAACAACAGGAACCAGCAGAAATATATTTGAGCAGCAGGTGTGAGTGGCACTCCGCGGGGCTTAGAAGGGGTGGAAATGGGAAGAGATAAAAGGGGAAATAGCAGAATAAAGGCACTCAAGTACAAATAATATAGCTGGCAGGTGGATTGTATCATAGTCAGCCAATCACACAGGCAGCATCTGCAGCACAACAGTATAAACTATGCAAACACCTTTCAGTCTGTTTTTTCCCAAAAACTCTGCACCATTGGTGTACACACTCGGCAGAATTTTAACTGACAAAATGTTAGGGGCTGCTGTTGCTTTGATACATCAGTATGTGCTAGAGGCTGAGGGCAGTGAAGAGTTCTGCTGCCTTGACATATCTGGTGGAGCCCTGCAGTACTCTCCAGCCACATGTGCACACATGTTCAGTATGTGCCATGCTACACAATATGATCCTGTGGAAACAGCTTCAGCAGGAACAGCACTGGGAAGGACCACACAGCCCCCCACTATTGCCAAGGTCCCCACCAGCACAGAGGGACTTGGAGGAGGAACCCCCTGATCCTGCTGCTGTAGGCAGACAAAGGTGTGCACAGTATGCCCTGGCCTTGGCAAAGAGACAACGCATAGCACACACACTGACACTGTAGGGACCCAGGGACTGACACCTCTCTTCAACTCGCAAACACAGTAAAATAGATGACACACACATCATACTACCTGTACCTTACCATGTATAGGCAGTATACTGCATGCATCCGACATAGGCAGCCCTCAAGCACAATCCTCACAACTACTGCAGGCACAAGGTAAGTCAGTCTTCTTAACAATAAATGAATGGAATAGTATATTTTGGTAGCATATCTATGATATCGCTGCATGCATGCAAGGGAATGGGGTGGCCTACTGGGATATCAGCAGACAACTGACAGCTATGTGGGACACCAGGAAATGTTTGCCCAATACTGGTTTCCCCACACTATGCAGTAGTACCCAAGGTGACAAATCCCACTGCAGTATATGTTGGGGACCAACTAACTGGGGGTCATAGGTCACATGCATGGATGTCAATGTGGGAGGGGTCCCATACGCTCCCCTCAGCCTCACCCAGTAAGTCAGCTGTAGAAAACCATAAAGAAATGTCTGGCTAAGGCCCACAAATGGCGACAATGATGAACTACCCCCTACAGACTTACACAGTGATATTACAGCAGGTTTTGCAGTTGGAGTAAGGCTCTGAAGGGTAAGAAGTCTGAAACTCAAATGTATGCCATTACAGTCTGACCTGTGGTCTTTAGTGATATGCCTCTATTCGCCAAGACAGGGCACAATACTATGCTAAATGGAACCAAAATGTAAAGCAAATATCATCACAGTCTGTCTAAATGTGTACACAACGCACTCATATTCCCATAGAAATGCAGTAACATGTATGTTTGTAGGGAAATAGCAGCAGAGGACACATTGCCAGGGGCTGTTGCAAACAACATGATAACTTCTTGCATGTCCACAATATGCAGAGGTCAATGAGCTATATATATGTGTGGTCAATACTGTCAGGATATGGCCAGCACTTACTCCCGGATGTTGTATCTTAGTGGCCTAGGTACAGTACTGTGGTTGAAAGGGCCATGTTCCAAGAACTGCAGTACCAACTATTTTGTATGTCAGCTACACCTACGGTAGGAGTTGTACACACTGTCCAGACATCAATATCTGTTACTGCAAGGAAGCAGGACAGGTCATGGGCAGGGTGCCACACATATGGACAGTACACAGCTTGGAGTAACCAACACAGTGCCTACCATACCTCTCAACTGTACAGACCTATTGCAGAATGTACATATGTTTGCATCATATTTGTGGTCTATATATCATGAAATAGTGGTTGTCTGGCAATTCATTGGCAAATCACGTAACACTAAGGTCAGAAAATAATGACAGATTGTAGTGTCAGACTTCATACCCTATAGAAAAATGCATGCTAATGTAAAACCTGTTATACTATCACCTTTCCAGGTTTGTAAGGCCAATACTTAAAAATGGTCCCTATATTTAAGCCTTTGTCCCCCAATTACTTATGGCTTTGTCCAGATGTCTGGCTCTCAGAAGTTGAGAGGTATGGTGCCTAGTAGGACAGCAGGTACCTGAAGGTCAGTTTACTGTCAGTTTATAAAAGGCTGCCACCTTTCTGTGTCAGCACTGACAACATGTCACTGGTCAACAGCCATACCTATGGAATGACAGAGGTTGTCACGGAAGAAGCACAAGTATGCCTTGTATATCTGTTCTGCTTGTTGTAACATTACATTCCACTGCCAGCTATTTACAAAACAAGAAAAGGTCAGTCAAAACATCAATGGCAGGCAGTGGAGAAGCAGACGTCATACCCATAACAGAAAGCAAACAAAAAACAAACTGGTCACCTAACTGTCTATGTTTAGCAGAACATTATTAACACCCTGTCCCCATGTGTGGGCCTTCGTCTGACTGTCATATATGGGGCTGTCGAGTCTGTGACAGTTTGACAGTTAGGCCAACATGTAGCCGCATAGTAACATAGTAATACAAACCATCTGAGGACCACAGCAGATGTAGTGGTGTAATGATGGACAACCTGCTATATAGATATGCTCAGAGGTGAGACATCCATAACCTTGTGTTTGATATTATGGCATTTACCCCGCTCACACCAGAATTACAAATACATAACAGCAGCCACTGTGGGCAAAGCCTGTGACTGGACTACAGAAGGACAAAGAGAGACACATAAGGGGAAAGGGAAGGGGAACCGTTGGCCAGACAAATGGAGAATGTGCACACCAGAACAAATATTACAGTAACATAGGTGCCTTGCAATGTATGGAGCCAGTAAACATCACCTGCAGATACACAACACACACACACTTAAGTGGAGCTTCACAAAAAAATTGAAACCCAAAGCAAAGGACACCTCAGAGGCAAAAACACATGACAGCTCCACAAACCTACACACCACAGACCACGCATAGTCCACACAACAGGGTCTTGCAAACACTAAGGCCTTACCATACACCCAAATTATTACTCATGGAAGCCTCCACTGTGAGATACACAGATGTGCCACACACCAAGCAGGATAAGGAGAAAGTCATGGTTAATTGTTTGTCAGGTGCCATAATCTGTCATATCACACATGCACTCAAGTCACCACACAACAGGTACAGGTATCACTCTGGCCTGGTCCATGGCGGTGTGAACAATGTCAGATGTACCTCCCATACTATAGGAAGACAGACAGGATTCATCTTGCTGAATATGTGTCACATACAGGTATGTCCGTAGCCTTCAGCAGGATCCTGCCGCCACCCAGAGTGATGGCTTAATACAAACATAAAGCAATTGTCAGTAACACTTGGCTCACTTACCGGTGTCATCCTGGGGGATCCACTGCCTGTCAGCCTGGCCTGCATCTGTCTCACCTGGCCTACAGGCCTCTGGCAAAGGTCCATGCCTCACCCATATTACCTTTGTAGGGAATGTCATGGGGTCCATACTACCAACATAACACAGTCAACAAAACACAAATGAAAGGCCGTGCTGCTAAATGCTAGGAGCATACTTCTCAACCTCGTAGAGCAAGAAATCTGGACAAAGTAATAAATAATGGGGGGATAAAGGCCCAAATACAGGGACACTTTTTAAATATTCCTCTTATAATGTTAGAAAGTAGATAGAATAACAGGGTTTGTATTAGCATGGATTTTCTGAAGGGTATGAAGTCTGAAACTCAAATGTCGCTATCATTATTTCCTGATTTCAACCCTGAGTGATATGCAGTAAACTTGCTTGAAAACCACAATTTTATGAGAAACCGACCAGATATATGAGGCATGAATCTGGACATTCTGTGAAAATCTCTACAGGTGAGAGTTATAGCTAGGAGTCTAAACAGCAAAATGCGCTCATTGCAGGCAGTCATAACCCTGGAATATGGTAACATGTCTGCACTCACAGAAACTTGGCCCACACCCATGGAGAGAAAAGGTGACATGTCTGCACTCACAGAAACTTGGCCCACAGTCATGGAGAGAAACACATCCTTACCTGATCACTCATCCTATCACACATCCAGACCCCCAAAATGTGGGCAGCAAAGCCAAAGGAGGTGGAGTATAAATATATGTTAGATAGACACACACCTCTAGGCTGGTCAAACAGTCTGACACACACAAGACACTCCAAGTGCAGTTATCCATTGACAAGACCCATATGCAAATTATAGGTAGCTACAGGCCAACATATCTGACTCAGGACACCCACCCCACATATCTGGCCCTCTACAAATCTAACAGGATTCCACCTGTCACCCTTATCCTAGCTGACTTATATTACCCAACCATGGATTGGAAATCTATCCATGCCAGAACAGGAATGCACAGGGGTTCCCCCATCTTAGCAATGCTACATCTTTAGGACAGCCCCTTGATATCCCAAGATGTGATAATGTCGGACTTGGCAGTAACCAACATGATCAAGCTCTGCAGCACTCCTATGGTATCATCCTCCCTGGCAAGGTCCGACAGAAAAGTGGTCATGTGTCGTATCACCATAACTCCTGACCCCTCTAGCCATGGTAAAAAAAAAGATGTCCCTCAAGCTAATCACAACCACCAGTGGGATGGTATAAACAGCTGAACAGCCCCCTACCCTTCTACAGGAATAGGCATCAACTTACAAATGTACACAAAACAACTATACCAGCATATATATATAGAGATGCATGAAATCAGGGACACTTGACAGGACAACATCACCATCTGCAAGGGAGAGTAAGCCTGTCCACAAACATCTGCAATAAAGCAACTATATAACACAAGGATAACATTGCTGAACAGGACCAAGAAAGAGCAGATGCACAATTGGAAGTAATCACCTCTTAGCCTGAACAAACAAAGAAGAGCACCTGTGAAATCCACTAAAGGTAAATCCGAATCCGAATCCAAATTGCCCACATCTAAGACAGACAGTTGTAAGGCCTTCCTACCATATGTCTGCATTCCCAATGGAAGCTCCCAGATCTGTGCTGAACTGGTGGTCAAGGACACCACATACACAACTGCCGTAGATATAGCCAATCCACTGGCTGACAGATTCAGTGAAAATGTCTTACTTCTTGCCCCCCATAATGGAAGCAGGACATCCCCAGTACCTGAACACCCAACCCTTATCACTAAGGAACAGAGCATCATTGCCCTCTCAAAGTCAAGATGACAGCTTCCATGGAAATTGAAGACATCCCAGGATGCAGCCTACAGGAAGCCAGATATGAATTGGCAGCATCATTACACACCCAACACACCCAAACCTTGAGTATTGTCTTTGTCACAGCTGAAGACAGCCACTGTCATCCCTTCACACCAAGGTGGACTGTTCATGATCCTGGAAAAGAATGACCCATCATCCTAACTAGCCTGATCTGCAAGCCCATGCAATGGATTATCATGGAGTTCATTAACAGGGACATTGGCAAAATCCAAATACATTACCCTACACAGTCTGCCATTCTCAGGGGAGGTATGTCATTGAACTCTGGATGACATCCCTGAGGCAGCCAACAAAGGCATGGATGAGGGAAATATAGTGAACTCCAGCAACTGTGACTTGGCCAAAACCTTACACACTATTCCACACTTGGCTATAGTACATGAACTCTTATCAACTAGGCAGCAGTCCATATGTTAGCAGATGGGTACCAAACCATGTCATTGATAGAACCCACATAATCATAATAGGGGTAGCCAACTGAAACAGTACAGCCGTACTGAGTGGCATACCCCAGGGATCATTCTTGGGGCCCCTGGTATATGGGATATAGGTCCCTGAGGTGCAGGCCAAAAACACTGGTCTATGGCTGACCAAGTAGGCAGATGACTGCATGCTGTGAACAGACATCAATACCCAAAGTGATGTGGATGTCCTACAACAGGGTCTCACCAAAACAAATGACTGATGCCAGAAACATTGCCTCAAGTTTAATGTCTGCATATGCATCAGCATCCCCTTCAGGGAGACTGATGGCCCCACATAGTATCACATTAACAACAATGTCCTACATACACAATTAGTAGTGAGGCATTTGGACACCCAGGTTGATAGCAACATGAAGTCTGAGCACCATGTTGCGTCCATTGTATAGAAAGCTTCATGGATGGGACAATTCAAACATAAGGGTTGTTCCATCCAGGAACAGACAGGTCATAAGATCTATGTATGCTAAGCTTATAAGGCCAATTATTGTCTTCAACTCCCCCTTCAGCATGTACCTCACAAAGCACATGCAGCAGCCGGAGAGACCACAGAGGCTCCTCACCGGGATAATGCAGGACCACAAACATTTACCCTACACAGATAGGCTAACAACACTGTCTCTCTACTCAGTTCCATACAGACTCTGCAGAGGTGACCCTTGTGTGGCATACAAAGCAATCCAGAGACAGCATTGATGGAACTGTTGCACATCTGTAAGTCAAGGTCCACTTGATCTAACTGTAGGTGGCAGCATCAACCTGATCGATGATATCAATAGGGCTTGAGGGTGTGACAGATTCATGTCCCACGCATACCCCCATCGGTAGTATACACTTCCTGTCTACACCAAGCCAAGTGCCTCAATACCCCTATTGAAGTACTCCCTGTATAAGTGCATGGGAAACAGAGCATACAGTCCTGTGATTCTACCTGTGTCCCTGCTGTATAGGGGCTCTGGGTGCTGACATGTTTTAACATGGGCTAGACTCTTGTCTGCGAGGGTAATAATGGCTTCAGGGCCAATAGCCTACTAACCTCATATCAATCTATACACAAATGTCTGTCAGTGGTTCACCACATTACTCTACTGCTCTGCCACTGACATACCTGGAAATCACAGTGCTATGTGGAATATACCACACATATAATGGACATCCCTGCCAGTAGAATGCAATCTCTACCCACACCCATACCTCTCAACCTCTTGCAGCAAGACATCTGGACAAAGTCATAAATAAAAGTGGGACAAAGGCCAAATGATAGGCTTGTGTTTTAAATATTGCCCTTACAAACTTAGAAATTTAGTAGAGTAACAGGTTTTGCATTACCATGAATTGGCTGAAGGTTATGAAGTCTGAAACACATATGTTCTGTCATTATTTTCCAAATTCTCAGCCTTTAAGTATATGCCACCAACTTGCCAGAAAACCACAAATTTATGACACTTGGACAAAAAATAGACAAACATCTGGACAATCTGAAAAAAAACCTGTACAGTTGAAAGGTATGCCCACACCAAAATAAGACATTTCAGGTAAGAAGAATACTACACAAGCAGGAGATACTCAGCCAGTATATCACTAAGTTGCTGGACTATCTAGTAATTTGTACAGCTTCACCAGTCAATCAGCTGTAGCCACACCTCTCAACTGGCCAGATTCTACAAGAATGTCTAGCGTTTGGCTCATAATATTTGTCTGTGCATCAACCATCTTGTATTTCTCTGGTAAATCACTGTGATGATCTGAGGATTTCTGTCAATAGATAGCAACACAATACATTACAGTGTCAAATATCTTAGATGTCAGAAAATGTTTGCTAAAACAAATCCTGTAACTCTAGCAACTCATACATTAAGAAGAGAAATAGTTACAGTATCTCCATATGTTTGGCCCATTGTCTCCCCATTTTGGCAGGCTATCTCCAGATATCTTGCACTAACAGGTTGAGAGGTATGGCTGAAGCACAGAAAACCCTGGACTGGAGTACAAAAATGTCTGGAATGGAGTCCCACACTTACTATAGAAGGTCATACTGGCCATGCTCCTACACTTAGAGAAGTAAAGCCCATGTCAGAAACCAAATGGGATTATATGTCTGTATTGTGCAGATGTCTTTGCATACACACAGCTATGTGCACCATAACTGTCTCCACACACACTCATCAGACAGGATTACCCACAGCCAGCTGTAGGTGGCCCATATGTGGTATGTCTGTATCTGTTGTGTGCAATACATACACATATATATGGGCAACATATTACAATATGTCAAGCATACACACATAGACATGGAAAAGAGAGAGACAGACAGTGATTGAGAGAGAGAGAGGCACATAAGGAGACAGACACAGAGAGTGAGTCATACACAGGGATACCCTGAATGGCATAGAGTGATGTCCTGCTGCAAATAGTTGCATACTAGTTGTATACAGTTGCACGTACCAGCATGAAGGTGAGATTGTGTGATAGTACTGAGGTGGAGGTTGTAATACCACATCACCTGCCTTTGTGTGTGTGTGTGTGTGTGTGTGTGTGTGTGTGTGTGTGTGTGTGTGTTTACAAGATCTGCTGGTGTAAATCACCTTAGAAGTATCTTTGGATTGGCCTCAGTCCTATAGGTTTTATAGCATGTCCAATAACTGTGTAACATTATAGTACAAATAACTAGATAGGTAGGGATTCTAATCTCAGTCCCAGCATGTGTGTCTGTGGTCAGGAATAAGAGTTTTAGGCCTTTCCCACCCAGTACACTTCACATTGCACTACCTTACAAGATCTGCTGATGTAATTCACCATAGAAATACCTTTAAACTGTCCTCAGTCCTATAAGCTCAATATCACGTGTGATAACTGCATAACACTATAGTACAAATAACTAGCTATGTAGGGGTTCTAATCTCATTCCCGGCATATGTAAGAGTGTGTGTGTGTGTGTGTGTGTGTGTGTGTGTGTGTGTGTGTGTGTGTGTGTGTGTAGAAATGAGAGTTTTAGGCCTTTCCCACCCAGTACACTTCCCATTGCCCTACTGTACAAGATCTGATAATGTCATTCACCTTAGAAATAACTTTGAATTGGCCTCAGTTCTATAAGCTGTGTGGCTTATGCAATAACTGTGCAACACTATAGTACAAATTACTAGATAGGCAAGGGTTCTACTCTCAGTACTGGCATGTGTGTGTATAAGTGTGTATGTTTGTAGAATAAAGTGTTTTGTGGACCCTCCCATCAACAATATCCCAGTGCCCTACTTTACAAGGGTTGTTGATGTCATTCACCTTAAAAATACTGTTGGACAACCCTCTGCCCTATAAGCTCTATAACACTTGCAATAACAACATAACAGTATAGTGCAAATAACTAGATAGGTAGGACTTCTAATTTCACTCCTTACAAATGTAAGTATGTGGGAGTGTGTGTGTAAGTGTAAGTGTGTATATTTGTAGGATACAGTATTGTGAGGCCTTTCTCTCCCGGTACACTTCCCCATTGCCATACTTTACAAGGGCTGGTGAAGTTATACACCATAGAAGTACCTTGGGACAATTTTCACCTTTATGAGCTCTGTGGGACATGTGATAACTGTATGACACTGTAGTACTAACAACTAAATCTGTAGAGGTTCTAAACTCAATACTGGCAAATGTGATACTGTGTGTGTGAGAACAGTATTCTGTGTGTGTGTTTGGCTGAGGACATATCCACTGGGGGTGTGGGTTTTACCATTTTGAGGTGTGTTCCACCCAGTACACTTCCCACTGCCCTCATTACAAGGCCTGCTGATGTCATCCACCATAGAATTACCTGTTTACACTTCTCAGCCCTATAAGCCCTGTCTGTGTAATACTACAGTACAATTAATTAGATAGACAGGGGTTCTAATATCAGTTCTGCCAAATGTGTGTAAGCGTAAGTGTGTATATTTGTAGGATACAATATTTTGAGGCCTTACCCTCCTAGTACTTTGCCCATTGTCATACATTACAAGGACTGGTGATGTTAATCACCTTAGAAGAATCTTGGGATACTCTTCAACCCTGTAAGCTCTGTGGTACATCCAAAAACTGCATAACACTGTAGTACCAATATCTAGATAAGTAAAGGTTCTAAACCCAATACTAGCAACTGTGATACTGTGTGTGTGTGTGTGTGTGTGTGTGTGTGTGTGTGTGTGTGTGTGTGTGTGTGTGTGTGTGTGTCTGAGAAGCAAATTCCCTGTGAATGTTGTGTGTGTGTCCATTATACCATTTTAAGGGCTGTTGACTCCCTCACCATGACATTATTTTGCTGAGCCAGTTAATTGCATCTGCTGTACATGCAACATGCTAAACTGTACAGGCCATACCAGCCATCTGTACATATGTATATGGAATATCCAGATGTTTGCAACCAATATGTTGTCTGTGACCCCTAATAATGGGCAGTTATGAGACACATTGCCAAACTGTTATAGTCACTGTAGTGACAGACATGGCAGCAGCAGACCTTTTACCTTTCTGAACCATAATGCTGATAGTCTCTTACTCTATCACTGTATCACATCACTTTGCAGAAGTCTACAGACAGACAGGTGAATGCCATATGTGAAGCTGGGGGAAACAGCAAACATTGGGCACACCCATCACATATTGCTGTGACACACATGGGAAATGGATAGCATAACAAGTCATGCAATTGAATGCACCTTCCAAAGGGTTTGTGTTGTTACATGACAATAGCTGTCATTAACCTACAATGTCAGTCTGTCATGATTATACCGGATGGCCAGAAAACCACATGTTCATGACTGATGTGTGTGTGCGTGTGTGTGTGTGTGTGTGTGTGTGTGTGTGTGTGTGTGTGTGTGTGTGTGTGTGTGTGTGTGTGTGTTTGAGAACAGTATTCTGTGTGTGTTTGGCTGAGGCCATATCTTCTAGGGGTGTGGGTTTTACCATTTTGAGGTGTGTTCCACCCAGTACATGTCCCACTGCCCTCTTTGCAAGGCCTGCTCATCCACCATAGAATTACCTGTTTACACTTCTCAACCCTATAAGCCCTGTGTGTGTAATACTACAGTACAATTATTTAGATAGGCTGGGGTTCTAATATCAGTTCTGGCAAATGTGTGCAAGTGTAAGTGTGTATATTTGTAGGATACAATATTTTGAGGCCTTACCCTCCCGGTACATTGCCCATTACATTACAAGGGCTGGTGATGTTAATCACCTTAGAAGAATCTTTGGATACTCTTTAACCCTGTAAGCTCTGTGGTGCATTCAATAACTGCATACCACTTTAGTACCAATATCTAGATAAGAATTGGGTTCTAAACCCAATACTATCAACTGTGATACTGTGTGTGTCTATGTGTGTGTCTGAGAAACAAATTCCATGTGACTGTTGTGTGTGTCGGTTATACCATTTTAAGGGCTGTTGACTCCCTCACCATGGCATTATTTTGCTGAGCCAGTTAATGGCATCTGTTGTACATTCAACATGTTAAACTGTACAGGCTATACCACCCATCTGTACATATGCATATGGAATATCCAGATGTTTGCAACCGATATGTTGTCTGTGACCCCTAGTAATGGGCATTTATAAGATACATTGCCAAACTGTTATAGTCACTGTAGTGACAGACATGGAAGCAGCAGACCTTACACCTGTCTGAACCATAATGCTGATAGTCTGTTACTCTATCACTGTATCACATCACTTTGTGGAAGTCTACAGACAGACAGGTGAATGCCATATGTGAAGCTGGGGAAAACAGCAAACATTGGGCACACCCATCACATATTGCTGTGACACACATGGGAAATGGATAGCATAACAGGTCATGCAATTGAATGCACCTTCCAAAGGGTCTGTGTTGTTACATGACAATAGCTGTCATTAACCTACAATGTCAGTCTGTCATGATTATACCAGATGGCCAGCAAACCACATGTCCATGACTGATGTGAACAAATCATGTGTCAGAGATCAGGACAATCTGCAGAGATATGCAGAGGTCAGAGGTATGGCCACCATCTGTACCCATACCTCCCAAGCTGTTGGAGCAAGGGATGTTTACAAAGCTATATATAATGGGGGGACAAAGGACACATAATAGAGACACTGTCAAATATTGCTCCTACAAACATATAGTGGTAATAGCAAAACAGGGTTTGCATTAGCATAGATAGTCTGAATGGTATGAAGTGCGCAACTCATTATGTCTGCCATTATGTTATGACTGCACCCAGCAATGGTTTGGCAACAATTTGCCAGACAGACACAGGTGTATGAGAAAATGGACTACTGATATGTGGCATACATCAGGACAGTCTGTGTAAACTGTACAGTTGAGAGGTATGTCTGAACCACACTGCAGGTTGCAGTCCATGTTTGGCAAGGTATAACCTGTAATGACAACTGAAATGGTTAAAAGAGGTCTCCAAACTGTGGAACAAGAAACATGTCATACAACTCTGTACTGATTGCATAGAGAAGTGATTGCACATCAGAAGCACCATAATGTCACCAAATGATTTATAAAAATCAGTGTATACCAAGATTATATATTCCTCATTCTGAAGGAGGGATGAGCCTCCTTGAAATTGATTACATGTATAGATCTGCAATCATGGGACTCCACACATATCTACTGACGTCACAAGATCCAAATGTGGTGAAAGTTTTGAAACAAGAGGAGAATAAATCTAAGATGACATCTCTGCTTAATTTAGCAGAAGCATATCGACATCAAGCAGGAATGGAAATCAAACCAGAAGTGGATAAAAACCAGGCAGCAACTGAATGTGCTAAAAAACTAAAGAAAGAATATAAGGTGAAAGACCAGATGAGAAGGCAAGAAATGCAGAAAAATATATAGTTGCAAGTATAGAAAACTTCTGGAGGAGCCTCATGTTGATTAAGAATGAATGCAGGAATGGTTAAGGAGAGGTGAATTGGCATCAAGAAATGAAAGGTTAATATTGGCAACCCAAGATAGTGTGCTACGTACATGCTGATTTATTAATTCCATTGGAAATGTGGGAGAAACAGACATATGTAAGTTTTGTGGAACCAAATTGGAAACAGTCACACACCTTATTGCTGGTTGCGACTCTCTAATGGCAGAGGGACTGTATACTGAAAGGCATAATAATGTGGCAAGATTGTTACACTGGAGATTGTGCAAACATTATGGTATCAAATTGGCTGAAAAACACTGGAAACACGAGCCACAGACAATCATAGAAAATGATGAAGCTTACATCACATGGGATCACCCAATACCAATAGTCCAAAATATAGATGCTAGTAAACCGGATATAGTGGCCCAAGAAAAGAAGACAAAAGTAGCACTGATCATTGAAATCTCCACACCTAGTGACTACAGTGTCTTGCGTACAGAGAGACACAAAGTCATAAAATACCTTGATCTGCAGGCAGAAATGAGAGCCATGTGGAAGAAAGATACCCAGACAGTTCCAATAGTAGTAGGAGCAACTGGTCTTATAAAATAGAATTTACAATCGTATTTAGATATGTTACCAATTCATGTAACACCGTACAAATTGCAAAAGGAGTCATTACTGGGCACATTGCGGGTGCTGTGAAGAGCACTTTTGGCGATCATCAAAGAGTGAAACAATACTAATTTCATGAACTTTAATTGCACTTTGACTTAGGAATGGGGTGCATTCCCGTCATGGTATTAGAAACCCAAAAGACTTGGAGAAATTAAAAAAATCATGAGAAATACTGTATGCGAATGTAATGTCACACAAAGAAGGTGTCATACTAGCATATCAGAGGACATCCTGTGTATTGCACTTGCCGATGGCATGCTATGTGCTGCCAACTGTCACATTACTAAAACTTGTGTCCCACACACCACAACTGGTAATGTTACACACATAGTGTGTGTTGCCTGTGTGTGTGCAACATGTAGACATGAGAAGTCCCTGTTACTGCTGTGTGCCCATGAGACAGGTGAATATGCTGGGGTTAAGGTTATGGCTAGGCTTGTGAGGGACCTAGTGCCATTACTCTAGTAACATCCTCTGTATGTATGAGCCTATGGTACTACAGAACACTGAGGTGACACGTATGAAGGCTAGCTGTCTGTGACAAGGAGTATGTATGTAAGGACACACTGTCTGCCAACAGTGTCCCTCACACAATGTTGCATGCATACACACCTGGTAAACATGTACATATACAGTTGTACCTTGGCTATGAAATGGTGGATGTTTCCACTCTGCCATACTCCCCATTGGTAATCTCTGCAGGGCCACAGCCTGCAGACACACAGACATCTGGAAAACAAACAGAATACAGCATGTCAGACTACATTCAGTCAGTGGTAATAACATCAATAATGCATCATGGCTAATAAGGTGCATACACTTTGAGGTGTACCCATAACAAATGCAAGCAGATAGCACCTTACACAGCATTAGATAGCTACACTGTGCTATATTCACCCTGTGCATCAGACCCATATTAGCATGTCCCTGCATCGATGGTATGGATGACAGGGATGTGGCACAGGTATCATCATATGCACAGGGTATGGTGTGTGTTTGCCAGAGACCTAGACTGGGCCATACGGTTGACATCATGTGTGTGTGTTTGGAAGGGTATTCTATAAATGGGCTGTGCAGAGGTGCTGTGTGTGTCTGGAGGTGACCTGTCTGTGATAGAGATGTGTGTATATTTTTATGCACAAAGTCACACCATGTGGCTGCTCTACACAGGGGTATGTTGGACAGCTGTGGACCATACATGGTAAAATGTACAGTTCACCTGTCTCCAGCCATGGACATGGGAACTGGTCCTGCCAGGGGTCTCACTGGCACAACCAGGCCCAAGGCCAGATGCAGTACTACTGCCTGATGGTGACTGCTGTCTCCTGGATCCATGTCCCAGATGGGGCCATCCAAGACCATGTGCCCATAACCTGCTCCATTGTGGTGTGGACAGCACCCCCCACCCTTTGGTAGTGCTGGTGGTACTGCCACTACGGGAGTGTGAATGTGCATGGCCCCATAGACCCTCAGCTAATCTTGGTACTGACCTATGTCCATGTGGCTGATACCCATCTCCTACCACATGCTCCAGCACAGACATTCCATGGTCGAGGATTGCCAAGGTCTCACCCCACTGTCTATCCATGTCCTCTCTATTGTGACATGTGGCCTCAGCAAGGGCATGTAGGTCATCACAGATGCCAGGAAGAGTTGCATCCAAACCCTGAGTATCAGTCTGGTGCTGTGTTCAGTACGTGCCTGCATCTCCATGAAGGTCCAAAATATGCATCTGTTGACACCTGCTGTTGCACTTGTGACAGGGGCTTGATGGGCAGCAGTCCTCCTTTGAGCACTGCTGTCTATCCACCTGTGTAGGATCTCACCTTCTTTCTGACTATGGCTAGTGTCTACACTCACATTTACCATAGTCACCAAACTAGCCTGCTCCATGCCACCACCCACCAACTGTCCATTATCTGTGACTGCTGGGGATGGGGTATGTGTGGGCATTGTGACTGTGTGTGGGGACATTGTGGTTGACAGTGGGATGCCAACTGTCGGCACAGATGCAGCCCCTAACAACCCCACCTGTGCCTCACTATGACCACCATTATAATCAGAATTCGGAGAGACACTGACATCAGGTTCTAACCGGGAGGGACCACAACCTCCATGTCCACCTGTGAGGGGAAGACAACAATGTAAATTAATATCTGCACTATAAGGTTTGCTGGCAGACACACACACACACACACACACACACACACACACACACACACACACACACACACACACACACACACACACACACACACACACACACACACACACACACACACACACACACACACACACACACACACACAAAGACAGATACAGGTTTGGTGGCACAAAGGCAGTACACAGACCTCACAATATCTAAATGGTGACATGCACAACACAGTCAGACCACAACATACACACTCTGGACAGGCCATCAACATCATGCATTGCAGCCATTTCCACATAATGTTAGTACTAATATACACCTGGGATATGTGAGTAGTGTTAGTCTGTGATGGCCCTTCACCAAGCACACACTGCACCCATGTACGCATTATTGCTGCTCACCTGTATAGCACAGTGGCAACTCCTACAGAACATACCTATCAACTGTACAGATTTTCACAGAATGTCTAGATGTCTGGCTCATATTTTTGGTCTATTCCTCATATATCCTGTGTTTGTCTGACATATTACTTGGATGATCTGAGGATTGACGTCACTAATTAATGACATACATTAGAGTTTTAGACTTCAGAACCTGCAGTAAATGTATGTTAAAACAAATCCTGTTACTTTAGCAACTTTGAAGCTTACTGTATATGAGTTATATTTAAAATATGTCCCTATTTCTGGGCCTTTGTCCCCCCCATTTTGTCATTCTTTGTCCAGATTTCTTACACTGACAGGCTGTGAGGTATGCTACAGAAATGTTGCATCTCCTGCAAATAGGCCCCTGTGATGACCATTGTGATGCAATGCAGTTAACCCCACCACAAGTGAGCATGCACATATCGCAATATGGCTAAGAGTACCAGTTGTGTGCATGGTGAGTGACAACAGGACAATCCCATACTCACCGCTTCAGGCTGCTTTTCCACATCCAGACCAGAGGGACCTATGTAGTTGTGGGAGAGAGGTATTGTCAGCAGACTCACATGTGGCCTTGGTACAAGATGAGTGCTGCTTTTCTGCACATGTGCAGTACAAGCTCTGATACCACACAATTTGCTGTCCTTCACCATAGATGTGCACTTCTGTGCATTACAAAACCCCACCCACAACTGCATTTTGACTAGACATATGCATCTAGATACTCTACAGATGCCAGTATGGCTGTGACAATAGTTAATTGATGTCCACTGCGGCCTTACCTGCACCCTTCTCACCTGTTGTCTTCGTGCCAACTACCTCCACAATGTGGGTGTGTTGACATCACTGTTGGTGTGTGGTAGCTACCCCAAGGTTGGCATGGAGCTCCTCAGTAGGTGTAAGTGTGGCCTGCATAGCAGGATCCCCACCTGTGGCTGTAAAGTCCCTGACCATGGCAGCAACCCTTTGCCTGGCATGATGGATGAGGTCAGTCGCACAATGCCTGATCTGCTCATATGTACATGCATACTGGCCCATGTTGTTTACCCTGTTGATGATATCCCACAGGGCAGTCTGCTGCTGCAGATGCTGTTGGCTACAGGTAAACATGTCCCCATGGTACTGTATGATTGTGTCTATAATTTCTGTTGTCTCAGCTTCAGTGTAGGGTGGTTGTCTATCCCACTGATTTCCACCTGGAAGACAAAGAGGGAAACACATCAGACGACCTCATACATTCGTCAATGTTATTTACAGAACCTGCACATCAACATTAACTAGCAATAGCCACCACTTACAACCACATCATACCCCTCTCATCTATCAGCACAGTATGAGCTTGCATTGCACTTCTGGTCCTGATGGGTCATGTTTCTCCCAATGAGGTCCAGTAAAATGCATAATCCTCCATTCATCGTTCACTTTTTTGTAGATGGATGGCAGTGTCCGTCTTCCATGCAGATGGGATGTCACTGGTGCTCAGGCTTTGTTTTACTGCACTGTGTTATGGACCTAAGAGCACATGCCTGAGTTCATGTAGGATGCAGACAGGGATGTTATCAGGTCCTATGGAGACTTAATTTTGTTGCCTTTGAGTAGGTATTATGGACCTGCTCCCTGATGATGAGGGGAGGGGTGCGGGTGCTGTGCATATCCACCTATACTGATGGGGGGACTGGGGGATGACATTTTTACTTAACCAGTCTGCAGTAGGATGGCTATAGCTTTGGTGTGTGTGTATGTGGTTTGATTGACCATCAGTACAGGGTGGGTTGGATTGTCGCCTCTGAGATTGAAGACATATGTGAAGATGGCCTTGTGATTGGCCTTGATGGATGTGTCCAATTTGTACTCATAGTTAGCCTTACAGTGATTTACCTGTGACCTTATATGCTTGTTCAGACAAAAGTGGTCTTGCTTCCAAGTTGGTGCCTGCTCCTACTTGGCCCTATGCAGCCAATATAGTGACCTGTTATGCAGTTTGTGTATTGCTGCTGTCCACCAAAGGGGATTACTCTACTTTGGTGGAGGCGGGTTTATGAGTTAGGTATTTCTGAGTCCATATAGCTACTGAAATGCTCATATAGATGTTTGTAGTAGGCATGGACAAGAGGTCATAACACAGTTGGACACTTCTCCAATTTCAACCTGATAATCATGCTTATTCTAGTACCCATTTCTGTGTCAGGGCAATGCAACAACCAGTAGCTGTAGACATTTATGTCTGTTGGATGCACTGAAACTAAGATTACACATGTGTACAACCTCTATAAATTATCTACTTGATGTTTTGCAAATCATGTCTGTTGTTTTGAGGCTTACAGCTACACCTACATATACATACATGTGCACATGTAATACATGATATACATTTATGTTCTATGTCAGTATGGCACACAGTATTTACACTGTTGCTGCTCAGTCAGACCTCTCAACCTGTTAGAGCAGGACATCTGGATGATGGCACACATAAATGGGAGGTAATGGCCCAAAATGTGACACTTTATTAATAATGTAACACGCTTAAGTCAGTTGATAGCACAGTAAGCTTTGCATTCACAGAAATACTCTGAAGGATGTCCGACATTCATATGTATGCTATTATGTTCTGATGTTAGTCTTCACAGATTTACCAATGATTTACCAAACATAACACAACTCTATGAGTAAATGACTACAAATATGAGGCACACATGTGGTCAGTGTGCAGAACACTGGACAGTTGAATGGTATGAGCTCAGTATATCACATGCAGTTCAACACACACTTCTGTGACAGTAGTTTACTATGCATATACCCTATATATGTCTCTTAGATTTGTAAGACAAGCATGTGTGTCATAGTGGTATTCACAAGTGACATGTGGATATTTACAACATCCCGGTAGCTGGCCTGGCAGTGTTAAAGTCAGTATAGTTTAACAGACAGTCATATGTGAGCTGACCTTTCCTGGGGTGAATCAGGGGCCAGATGTGTGATCTATGTCACTGAAGATATAGCCAGATGCGATGGCCATAGGTGCTGATCAGCAATATATCAGTACAACAAGTCTTGTTGAGACATATTTGTTTAACTATTTCCCTTTGTTGCATACCCCCTTCTGCATTCCATTCCATGGTTACTTGTTTGACATACCTGTTTTTTCCAGGTATTCTTGAAGTTTCTCTCTCTCTCTCTCTCTCTGTCTAACCATGTAGAGGGATAGACCTGTTTTGCATAGCCAGGAGCTTGCCTTTTGTTGGTAATGCTAATAAGCAGGTGATGGCTTGTGCACCAACTGGTGTCCCCCACTTGCTAATTGCATACACAACAGCTGTGTTGCTATCCCAATTGCTAATGGCATAGCAACACACTCCTATAACTGAGTACTTCATGTGGGCATTGCCCCTTTTCCTTGCCTGTAACGAGGACATCATGGAGGCGTGTGAGCTAAAGCATCACAGAGGGTAGGTGGAAATACCTCTTACCTCTTACAACAAGACATGTGGAGACAGCCCAACAAAATGGGGGAGAGGAGGTTCCAGACTTAGGTACAGAATGTAAGTATTGCTGTTATATAGTTGGAATAATGCTAGTTTAACAGGGTTTGACTGGACATGCATTTTTGCGTGATTTAATCTCTGACAGTTTTATATAAATTACATAACTCTCAATAGTAGGGCTATCCGCAGAATGGCTAGAGGTTTGCCTCTTATCTTTGGTCTGGTCCACAGACAGTTGTGGTCCTTGGCAAATCAGTAGGATACTCTGGCAATTGCAGTCAGTAAATGCTAACATCCATTTGTGTTTCTGACTTCATATCCCTCAAAAAAGATATGTTACAACAAACCCTGTAACACCAACAACTTTCTCAGTTTGTAACATTATTATGTGAGATAAGTTCCTCTTTTCAGCCCCCTGTCCCCCAAGTATGTCAGGCTTTGTCCAGATGTCTTGCAGTAAGAGGTTCAGAGGTATGGTATGTCATGATTTATTGACTTCACTCATGATATCATCCCAGTGACATAGCAGACTCCCGGAAGTTGTATGCATCAGTGGCCATAAATATGGTCCCACACCCTGATATTCTGTGGAAATCTGTACAGTTGAGAGTTATGTGCATCTGGCCATTGTTAACAGACTGTAAAGACTGTGTAGCAGTGTACTGTGTAAATGTTTGTTGGGCTGAGTAGGGAGAGTGGCAGATATGAGTGTCATAGATCCTTTTCTATCTGACTGTGCATGCTGCTACAGTTGCTGGTGGTCTGTCAGGTGTATATGTTTGTAGGGGCAGACTGAGAAATACCCTGTAACACTTCAGGATTTCCAGTAGACTGTGAGTGTCTAGGTCAGCGTAGTGTGTGACTGGCAATCAGGATATGTTTGTTCAAACAGTCATTATACTCTAGGGTTCAGTTGGTGTACTGGTATGCTGCTGTGAATGTGGTGCAAATGGTTATGGGTGGACAATTTCTCACTGATTTCTGCTGGGTGAAATGGTTGGCAGCTCTCAGTGTTTTTTCCCTTCTGTTACATAAATGCAGTCATACCTCTCCTCTGTCCAGATGTCTTTACACTATCTACACACTGTCTAGAGGCATGGCTCATATGTTTGGTCTATTCCCCATACCAGTTGTGGGTTTCTGACAAAGCACTGGGATGATGTGAGCATTGACATCAGTACTTGATGACTATCATTTGTGTTTCAGACCTGATATCTATCAGAAAATATATGTTAAAACAAACCATTCTACTCTAGCAGACTTCTACACTTATAACAGCCATATTTCAAATGTCTCACAATTGTTTGCCCTTTATCCCCCCACTTTGTCAGGAGTGGAATTTTGGAGAAGGGCTGCAGGTATGTTTGGGGAGGTAGGTTGGGTAGGATAGGTTGCATTCACAGACAGACAAGACAGCAGATGGGATGGTATATGACACATGAGGAGGGTAAACACCTGTGATGGGGAGGGTGGTTCAGAATCCAAAGCCCATGAGCGCCCAATGGATATAGTCAACTGAGGTACACCAAGGGGCAGTCACCACTGCACCTTCATGGCTCCAAAGGTGGCTTTGCTGCAGGCTGGACAGGAGGGGCATCCTGTCACTTGAGGTGTGCCAGGCAGCCCTCCATCTGGTGCAGTCATCCATCCAACTCCATGCGGATGATGCTGTGCACCATACCCTTGAACTGGTGGTAGGTGATGTGCTCCTCTCCATGCCCGGGGGTGCAGGCCCCAACCCCTGAGGTGGTTCCACCTGAAGGTGGTGCAGGACCAGTGGAGGAGGCAGTTCCAGGTTGGGTCCCAGATGCACTGGTGCCCGGTGCCACGGCCAGATGTGGTGGGACAAGCGGATCCACCAGGATCTGCCTTCCCAAATTTGCTATGGTGTTGAGGTTTTACAAAAACATATTGGTTAGTCATGAACAAAACATTTCAAAATTAGTTATGACAGCATGCATGGGTGTTCCAGTTAACCCCATACAACATATTTGAAACAGTTGAATAGCAAACAGAACACATGCATAAATGAAACAACAATATGCATTGTAACGGCATGCCAGTAACATTGATGGCAACAGGCCACCAACAATGGTATTTGAACAAGGTATGTTAACATGCAACCAATTAAATATATGAACAATAATAGAACACAACATCCCAACATTAGATTTTGAGAACAACATACCCCTAGTATATGAATGATAATTACTGATGCAGATAAGGGGTGGGGGGGAGAGATAAATAATTCATTAACAACTGTTTATGCTTCTATTTTTCACAACAGTACTACTACTCAATACTCTACAGGTCTGCCCTTATTTTACATCTACTTATGCCCATAGCTTCTGTAGCACAAACATACCTGTTAAACTGTCATCCTGGAATGATATAGGGCAAACTGTGACAACTCAAGTTACATGACTAGAGGGGACTCGTACATGTCAGGGTTACATATCTGGCACAGAATGGGTACCCTGCACTACTGTTATGTGAATGTTCTACTGGCATACTTTACCTGGTTTCCTATCTGTGTCCAGGGTTATTGGCAGGAGTGACCACTAGCCATGACAGCATGACACTTGAGAGCCATGTATCGGGAATAGTGCATGTTGTATGTACCTATGCTGCTGTCATTTGCAGGCATGGGGTTGGACAGTGGAAGAGTTGCACACTGTGTATTAGTATACCCTTCATACAGCTACTGCCAACATTTCTTTACCTGTAAAACCTGTGGAGGAAATTTCTGTTAACACTCCCTGACTGTTTCTACATTTATTCTGGATTCCTTGTCTGCAAATATGCACACATCTTACTACCACTCCCTGGATTTGAACCATGTCTGCATGTGCAAAATTAACAAACCAGCTATTTCTCATCATAATGAACTACTGTGGAACTGCTGTTTCTTGTTTGACTGGTTTCTGCCTAATACTCTCTTGGTTAGACAGTCTGACCTTGTAATCCTGAGATGCATTCATGACAGATAGTTAGTGTACTATGCATTAATCCTTTGAAATAATATAATCTGGAAAGCAAAAGTTAACACACTGCAATGCTGCATGAGACGCTGTGATACATTATACATTGCTATTCAGGGTTCAGAGCTTAGTGCAGTATATATTTCATATTTCATATATATCTTGTTTTACAGCTCCACAATCTACAGTTTTTCTTAACAGCTGGTTCTCAGAACAACCTCAGTTAATGCATGCTGTCAAAGCCATATTTGCTGTGGAGAACCTATATACATTCTATTTGTACAACAACAGACCAGAGCAAACACAACAGTTTGTGGTATAGATCTTTATTACAGTGACATGACACAGTGTTTTAGTACTATATATCCCGTAGATCAATATTAGTCAGACAAGCTTTATTTATTCAGTTAACACAGTAACAGTATACCTACTGGCAGTAAACAATGTACTCCTTGTTAGTTATTTGCACTATATACTGGAAGATAGATTTGTACTTTCCAGCCTGTCGGTGCAGCCTTAACAGTCTGTCTGCATGGTCTTCGACATTGATAGCCCTCTCTGCTGCAGCTGTAGGGGAGAAAAACAAACATCATGCATACTATCTATCACATACTCAGGCTAAAATTTGATACAAACTGCTTGATACTGATACTTACACACTACTGGAGCACTTTGTGCCTGTGCATCTTGGAGCCATTGGGCCAAGAGCACTCCCTTCCTCTGCTTTAGGTCAGCATAATGATGCCATACCTGCTCACCAGTTCGGGGGATGCCAGTAGCACTAGTGAGATAATGTGCAAGATGGTTCCAAGCCTCCACTTTGTATTGTGATCCCTGGTACTGTCCCTGCAGCAGTCTCTCATCATGGTTTTCTAAAAGGAGTCCAGCCATGACCCTGGATTCCTGAATGCCCCAGCGCTGAGCCCAAAAGCATGCTCCTTCATCAACTCCTGACATAGTACCTACACAGAGCAACTACAACAGGTTCTGGCTGTATTCCCACCTGTGCAGTTTAAATAAGGCCATATTCCCACGCTTTACCATCACTGGACCATTTTGAAACTATTGAGCCCAGCTTAGTGGTGTGCCAACCCGCTAAGCTGTGTTGAGCACTGCTTAAAGGGGTAAGTCTTGAGCAGAGCTTAGCAGTGTGCAAATCCGGTTACTTGAGCTGACTCCTGCTTAGAATTTCAGTCTAAGCAATGCTTACACCAGGTTAGCAGAGCTTAGCATTGCTAAGCATTGCTCAATTTTCCTTTTTAAAAAATATCAGGTTATAAATGATTTAATCATTACTGACAAATTATTAAGTGTATATGATTTACTTTACATGACATTACCCTATATACTTTCATTACATTACTTTGGGGTCTGATTATACTGTATGACACACTTGAGTATACCTGGGTGATTTCTCATGTTATATGCCCTCACACTTCCATTTTGGACCAGCTACACTACTCTGGGTAACAAATATCACTTACTACATAATTTAACATAGCAAAATTAATTTTAACAATGCTTTCCCATGTAAAAAGCACCTGTTTTGGTACTCGAACCGTGAATACTTGCATACAAAGCCTGGTCTCTAACCACTATGTTATCTCGTTGTTAGGGTTTTAGTTCTATATTTTTATTTAGCTCCTATGGGATGTTTAAGCAATGTTGAGCAGAGGGCCGTAATGTGCAAACTCACTCAGCTACACTTAAACATACCTTAGAATGGAAATAAAAAGGAAATTAATAAAATCACTTTATTTTTATGTATCAATACTCCTTGTAAGTCACAGTAAGAACAATTGTAAGGGGACAAACAGGAACAAATTTTAAATATTGCTCTCATAAACTTAGAAAGTTAATAGAATAATAGGGTTTGCATTATCATGAATATTCCGAAGGATGTGGTGTCTTCAACTTAAATGTTTGTCATTATTTAATGGCTACAATCCTCTGCTATCTGCCAGGTAGGGACAGATATTTTGGTGGACACACCACAAATATGAGGCAGACGGCACTTTCACAATGCAGGGTGTGTGTGACAGTACCTGTCACACACACCCTGCATTTGTTTAATGATCTCCTATCTATTTCAGTGTCTGTGAATACTGTTTTACTATTTATATTTGCTTTTCAGTGTCTGTGGACACTGAAAGCATTGTAAAGTGTCATACGGCACTTTCTTAATGCAGGGTGTGTGTGACAGTACCTGTCACACACCCCCTGCATTGCTTCCTAGCTACATAGCTGCTTTCAGTGTCTGTGGACACTGATAACACTTTCACAATGCAGGGGGTATTTGACAGTACCTGCCACATACCCCCTGCATTTATTTCATGATCTCCTATCTATTTCGGTGTCCACGGGCTCTGTTTTCCTATTTATACTTGCTTTCAGTGTCCGTGTACACTGAAAAGCATTTACAAAAGTGCTGTATGGAACTTTGAGAGTGCAGGTGGCATGTTAGATGTGTGGGTACTACTTAAACTTGCCCCCTGCACTCAGCAGTGTTCATGTCTGCTGAGTTGTGGAAAAAGGGAGACCTATAACTAGCAAGCATGGCATCACTGCACTGGAAAGGGATCACCAGTGCTGCTCATGGGTCTAAGGGAACCCATGGTGGGTAGCATAAACCACCCCAACAGAGTCCACCAGTAGCAGGGGGAGTCACTAGTTCAGGTACATGGCCAGGACCAAAGGTTAAATGTTTTAAATGCAATCAGTGGGGCCATGTAGCATATAGATGCCACGGAGGCAAGGTAAGGAAAAAAAGGTGGGAGATCCAGTAAGTAGGAATGACAGAATGCAAGCAGTAAGTTGTCTGGAGATGACAAGGATACCAAACTACCACAAGGGATTATATTCTATCTTAGTAGGTAAAACATGCCACTGCTTAGAGAGACACAACCTCTGACCTAACCATTGTGAACCCCACAGTGGTTACAGAGGAGCACTACTTGCTTGGGCGGTCTACTCCAGTCAGAGTTTTAGAGGGACCCCATTCCAAATACCTTTGGCTAGGGTTCATCTTGACTGGGAGGGTGGAAAAGGAAGCAAACAAGTATGTGTTTTTGAGGATATTCCCCAGATGTCCTAATAGGACATGATTTTGATAATGATAGGAAATGATTTTGTGTGCATGCAGTTACATGCAATCAGGCTTGGAAACAAACATGTGAGTCTGGTAGCCTGGGTGGAAACCAGACAGACTGCACACTTGAAGCCAGGACCGATGAGGTGGCTACTTCTGGGAGGGACTACCCTCTAGCAGTGAGACTGAAGGTGACCCACAGCTGCTTGTGGGTACTGATGTTCCTTTGGACAGAGTGACTGTAAGGGCAGAGGTGAGTGGTAGTACCCAGGCTGACAGTGAGGCACTGATGTCAGAAAATACTAGACTTCCTGTGGAAGGGCAGCTGGGAAGGGTTACAATGAGAGAGTTGAGACAGGCTCAGCTCTCAGACCCTACATTACAGGGCTTGAGGGAGGTAGCCAGGGAGATGCCTGATTCTCCAGGAAAAGGGGGATCTGTATACTGGGACACAATTTTACTGCATAGAGATTGGACCTTTGAGGGAGCACTAGAGGGTGAGAGAATACAGTAGTTGGTAGTGCCCAGAGCCTACCATCTGGCACTTCTAGCCATAGTCAATGACACTCCCTTTGCAGGTCATATGGGCATAAAGCATACAAAGAGATGTATTATGCAGAACTTTTATTGGCCTGGGATTACCAGGGATGTAAGAGGTTACTGCAGGAGTAGGCAAGGCAGGAGACAAGGTGAAAGCTGCTTTGATGCCTTCGTGTTTGATTGAGGAGCTGTTTCAGAGGGAAGCTATTTATATTGTGGGGCCTCTGAATACCCCAAGTTCCGCAGGGCAGAAGTATATCCTTGTGGTAGTAGATTATGCTACCAGCTACCCACAGGCAGTAACTCTGTCCTCCATTGAGGCAGAAAAGGTGGCAAATGCTTTGTTAGAGATTTTCAGCAGGGTAGGTTTCCCAAAAGAAATACTGACTGACAGAGGTGCCAATTTCATATCAGACCTGCTTGCTTGTCTGTGGAAGCACTGTGGGAGTGAAGTAGCTAAAGCCCACCCCCTACCATCCCCAGACTAATGGTTTTGGCGAAGAGGTTAAACTTTACACTAAAGACCATGCTATGGGCATTTGCAGACCAGGTTAAGAGGGAGTGGGACAAATATTTGCCCCATTTGTTGTTTGTTTACAGAGAGGTGCCCCAGGAATCCACAGGTATTTCACACTTTGAGTTGCTGTATAGGCATAGGGTGATGGGACCTCTAGATTTGATTCATGAAGAGTGGGAGGGTGAGTGTGAATCTCACAAGGAGTCTGTTGTGGCATATGCCCTAAACCTCAGGACAAGGCTCATGGAACTCATGGGCTTGTCCCAGGAGAACCTGGCAGAACCTCAACAGGAGAAGAAAGTCTGGTATGACAGGAATACTTGAGCTAGAGAGCATGCTGTTGGTCAGCAGGTTATGGTTCTCATTTATGTCAGACACAACAAGCTGCAGACAGCTTGGGAGGGACACTTTAAGGTGGTAAAGAAGGTCAGTGATGTTAACCACATGGTAGAACTGCTATGCAGGAGGCAAGGGCACTAACTGTACCATGTTAACACCATGAAATCTTATCATGATTGGAAGACCCTGATGCAGTGGATAGCAGGAGGAGGCTGAGGGGGATCTATGACTACAGGGAACCAGCCAGCAAAATCCCTGGTTCAAAGCTCCAGAGAGCACCCCTGCATTACCAGGCTGTAATTCATACCACACCTTTTGGCCACCTAATCTGGAATGAAGCACTAAAGGTGGAGGCGTGTCCATATTCATTAAGGATAGCCACACCTTCAGGCTAGTTGCACAGCATAATGCATCCAAGATTATCCAAATGCAACTAACTCTGGGCAAGACTGCAATCCAAATTGTAGCTTGCTACAGACCCCCCACCATGCCCCAGGATTCCCACTCCTCATTTCTTGATACACTGGAAAGTATTAGGGTACAACCCAACACCCTAATAATGGGTGATTTCAACTACCCCTCCATTAACTGGGAAAACTACTCATGTACCAACTCTTTTGCTCAACGTTTTCTGGAATTCATAAATTCCAGTGCCTTGGATCAACTTATTCACACCCCCATCAGGGGCAGCAATATCCTAGACTTGGTCATTACCAACATGGGCAGCCGGTGTTCTACACCAGAGGTCAATTCCTCATTGGTCAGATCTGACCACAAGATAATCACCCTAGATATCCACATCCCGCCCCACCCCCAATTAGGGAAACCACCATAAAAAACTTCTCCAAAGCCAACTTCACACTTCTTAACACAGAAGTAGCAAACTTCATGACTCCCATGCAGACAGACAATAGAGGTACAACTGCTGAATCCTACGCAAATGCACTTTATAAGCACTTACACGAGTGCATGGATCATGCAATCCCTAATAGAACCAAGATGCTATCCTCCAAAAAAAGGAAGCCAATCTGGTGGTCCTCTGCCATAAAAAAACATCGACAACAGAAGAAAGAAACTGTTACAAAAAAGAGTAAAATCCCATGACTTGAAGAACTCCCTGGTCAACCTCAGTAAGAAGCTGAGATCCCTCATAAAATCCTCCAAAGCTAGTTGCAAAAACAAAATTGCCACTGACTCTAAAGACAACCACAAAGCATTCTATAGCAATGTCAAGAATCTCAATGGCAACACTCAGATCTGCTCTGAGTTATAGCACAATGGCACTAAATATACAGAACCAATTGATATTGCCAATATCCTGGCAGATAGGTTCAGTGCTAACTTTACCCCCCTCTCACCCCCTAGAGGGCTCATCTCTATACAGGAAGAATGCAAATTTCTTGTAATCATGGCTGTACAGGTAAAAAACACACTCTCCAAAGCCAATAACACAGTATCCATGGGACATAACAATATCCCAGGCTGTATTCTACACAAACTACAGAATGAACTGGCACCCTACCTAAGTACCATGTTCAATCATAGCCTCACCTCAGGCTTTGTGCCCACTAAATGGTGCACCGTGACTGTTATCCCACTCCACAAATGGCAAGCCATGACGGACACCGGGAACTACCACCCCATTAGCCTGACGAGCCTGGTCTGCAAGGCCATGGAACGTATCATCATGGAAATCATAAACAAAGACATTGGTAATCTCCAAACTCTGGACCCTACCCAGTTCAGATTTGTAAAAGGCAGATCATGTCTCCTAAACCTGAATGACTTCTTTGAAGTAGTCACCAAAGCCATAGATGAGGGTAAGTTGGTTCACACAGCTTATCTAGCTCTCGCCAAGGCTTTCAACACCATCCTCCACTCTGGAATTATAGATAAGCTCACCAAACTAGGTATAAATCCCTATGTCAGAAGATGGGTTGCCAACTGGCTCATGAACAGAACTCACACTGTGAAAGTAGCAGACTCCAAATTCGACTTCGGACCAGTGACAAGTGGAGTACCAAAGGATTCAGTCCTGGGTCCTCTCCTGTTTGGTATCTGCTTCTCTGAAGTACAGGCTAACACAGAAGGTCTTTGGCTAACAAAGTTTGCAGATGACTGCAAACTAGGAGCCATACTTCAAACTCTTAACGATGTGGACATACTACAAAAGGGTCTCACTGAGACAGATGCCTGGTGTCAAAGCCATGGCCTGAAGCTCAATGCCAAAAAGTGTATTGTCATCCCCTTTGGTAAAAACTCTGTACCCATGAACTACCACATAGCTGGTAGTCTACTTAATGCCAAAAATGTGAAGAGACCTTGGGACACAGGCAGACAGTAGTCTCTCCTTTGATAATCACATCGCCACAGTGGTCAGGAAATCCTTCTATGTGGCTCACCTCATCACAAAAGGTTTCTCATCCAGAAAAAAAAACGTAATTGTTCCCCTCTACTCATCACTCATTAGACCCATTATAGCATACAATGCCCCTTTTGGTATGTACCTCACAAGACATCTACAACAACTGCAAAGGCCACAGAAATACCACACAAAGAGGATTACTGGCCTCAAACAGATGCCCTATGCAGACTGTCTCAAAAAACTCCAGCTTTACTCCGTCACATATCGCCTACTCAGAGGCGATCTCTGCCTAACATACAAAGCTATGTCAAACCCAGAGCTGCTAGACATGCTCCACTTAAAGAAATCCCAATCCCTCTGAGCTACATGCTCTACTGACCTAAACCTTGTCACCACAATAAACAGAACATGCTGGAGGGATAGATTCCTGTCCCAGAGACTTCCCATACTCTGGAATAGATTACTTATCTATGTCAAACAGATCTCATTAGAACTCTTCAAGAAAAATTTTGATGATTAGATGGGAAATAGGAAATTCACCCCAGGGATCACTTCTGTGGCTCTGCTTGACAGGGACACAGTAAAATAATTTTCTTGGGTGGCAAAAGCCAGGGTACATTTTTGGATAGGCTTATATAGGTCCTAGGGCCAATAGCCTAGTTCCTACCTATGATTCTTTGAACCTATGGAGCCTAGAGTTGCAGGTATATGATAGGACAGTGCAGCACTGTACTGGGTTCAGCAATGCCAAGGCAGCTGGGATTTCAAGAGATGGAATGGGGTAATGTATTCCCAGATAGGCTCATCCCTCTCAAGCAACGTTTCTCAAGGGCCACTTGAAAAACTAGCTTGAGTCTTCAAGGAGGGATGACGTGTATGAAAGAAGATACTGCCAGAACAGCTATCTGGAATTTTGTAAATAATTATATGTCATTGGTGAATACTGAAATGATTTGTGTAAGATGTGTATGTTGCAACTGTATTAGAACTGTATGTTATGTGTATATCAAACTTGTTGTACAGACGTGTGTTGAAAAGGGTTTGCAAAATACTTGTGTTTAAAATGGATCCACAGTGTGCCCTACTAGAAAAAAACAGAAATATAAATGCACTGTTGTAACTGTGTAAATGTATATATTTTAACAGTGGAAACTGGGATACAGGAGGTTAACCTCAGTCTTGTAAATTTCAGAAAAATATCTGAAATTAAATTACTTTATGGCAGCAAGGAGACACAATGTCTGTACTGAGAAGCTTTCTGCATTGGGAGTGTTTTATTGCTTTAAAACTTCCAGTTTCTGTCAAAGATCTGAGGAAAAACCCTTGTCTATGTATTTTTACAGGTAGATGCTAAACACTACCAGCTGCTATCAGTGGTTGTTTTGGGCTTGAGGACTAGAAGTCAGATGACAAGAAATTATGTCATTCTGCAAGCTAGCCCAGCAGTAATATTTGAGACATTAATTTGAGAAAACTCTGAGTGAGACACAGCATTCTGTATTCTCTCTTTGACTTGACAAACACAACTAGAGAAGATCCAGTCACCACATCTGCCTTGCTATGTAAGTAAGTTAACTATGGTATAGTAATTTACTTAGATATAGTCAGGAATATAGCAAAGCTTAGATTAGATATTTTTCTTTATTTATTGGAGTCTGTCCTGCAATGTTGTTTTAAATATTTCTTGTGATTTTGACCTCTGATGTCACTGTAAAAATATATTTAGTATTGTATCGTTCTTTTATTATTAAATATATTTAAACATTTCATTGTGGCTGATCTGTCTAGAGATATTTAAGTTCTGAGAGCACTTCCATATTTATTTGGTGACACTGTGTGGGCCTTTACTAATAGCCTTGCTCTTGGTCAAATTACATTTGTATTAATAGTAACATTACGCAATAAGATCGGACACTCTTTCTTAAGGGTCTTAAAGTAGCTGCTAATGGGTTCTGGTGGCAGTGATAACTACCTTATAGTCTAGGCAGAAAGGGTCATAGCTAATAAGCCTATGCCAGCCTTTCCCAGGTGTGTGTGTATGTGTGTGTAAAACAAAATCTCCAAGAGTGTGTGTGTGTGTGTGTGTGTGTGTGTGTGTGTGTGTGTGTGTGTCAGCTTCTTAGGCAGGGACATGAAGCACTGGTCAGACAGAGACAGTGTTGGAGGACTTGGTTTGGAACTCTGGCTATGGACTTAAATCTATAGCTGTGTCAGTGGAGAGTCTTACTGGGGATCTGGAGAAAGAGACAGAAAGAAACCAGCCACGGACTGACTGTGATCTCTGTGTGCTCTTAAGGGAAATTGCACTTGATGCAGAGAGTTGCATCTGGTAATACTGTTTGTATGTGTGTGCGTGTGTGTGTGTGTGTGTGTGTGTGTGTGTGTGTGTGTGTGTGTGTGTGTGTGTGTGTGTATACCATGTCATCCTGTCAGTGTATGTCCCCACTGTTGCCAGTGGTGTTGAGGCACCCTGATTACTGGTCCAGTATTGCGGTGTCACAGACCTATCCAGATAGAAACAGGCCTTTTGAGAAAGCCTATGCATTTAGCTCCTCCCAGATTGCAACGTATGATGTTGAGATTGCAGAAGTACAATTTCAATCTTGTCTACTCAAAAGGGAGGGTGCCAGGAACTGTACCCAGAGACTTTGGTCAACATTTTACTGTGTACATACCCTTTCAGACATATGAATAAAACTATCAAAATTATCACCCTCTGTAAATTGTGGAAGAAATTTGTGTTACCTTTGGCTAGGGTTCATCTTGACTGGGAGGGTGGAAAAGGAAGCAAACAAGTATGTGCTTTGAGGATATCCCTGCAGATGTCCTAATAGGAAATTATTTTTATAATGCAGTACCTTTTGTACATGCAGTTACATGAAATCAGGCTTGCCTTCATGAATATGAAAGGCAGTCTGCTGTTAAGGCTATGCGGAAATGGACATGGTTCACTCCGTGCAGGAATAGCGCTATTCCTGCACAGAGTTTATTGAATCCTGGGGTTGATACACAGTACTTTCTGTACTCATCTTAAACTCTGAGTTAATTGTCATTACTTCTCATATAAATTGGGAATCCATTATGTATTGGAGATATATGAATGACTTTAACATATTGTGTTATTGCCTTTTTTGTAGATAACACCTTTGAAACTCTCATGCTACAAGTTGGATTCCAAGCCTTATAATGCAGGTTTATATTACCTCATGTATACTGTACTGTTTGTAACCATTTTTATGGTGTATGTAATACTCCATGGAGCTTTTCTCCCCTGGGCCTTTGCTGAAAAAGGGCGCAAGCTCAGTCAGACATTCCCAGTCAACAAAAGTTTAATTAATTAATTAATTAATTAATTCTAATCCTACACTCACTTTCTGACAAGAATGGAAAGATTATTGAAAAGTATGGGAAAAAAAGTTTATGCTTCTGCAACTTTGATTTCAGAATTTTTAACTGTCAGGCTAATATGTTAAAAAGTTTATTCTAATTGTAAATGTATGAGGCATGTTTTGTCTGCAGTTTGCTCTTCTGAGGAAAAATCTGCTTTAAGTAATTTAGTTCCTCCCACTGTACAAGTCACAGCACGTTGTTTTCAAACGTGTGCGACTCAGTTTACACTTCTTCCTCTGCTTTGAGGAGGTTTGTAAGGCTGCATTCTTAGAATCTCTCAGGGGATGTGAAAAATGAGATTTTGAATTCTTCTTTGGGTATAGTTTTGGTTCCTCTGCTGAAGAGGTTATGAAAAAGTGTGATGAAGGGGGTAAGCTGATACAAGGAATTTCTTAAGATATTTTAGTCCTCATTTTCTACATGTTCTAAGGGATTTTCTAACCCTTCATCCAAGTTTGGAAAAAAACAAAAACAAACAAAGCACACACTCTTTTCAAGAGAACGCCCTGTGGCTGTCCTTTTCATCTTCCAGAAAGTCTGAATCTTTACTTTTCTTTTCTCTTTGGTAACTGATAGTCTCAGACAAATGGGCTTTAAATATCATTCACTGTGGTTAAAACACAAAAAGAAAAATCTAGCCAAGATAGACTTTCTACTCTGTGATACTTTAAACCTCTTGTATCAGAGGCAACATGGGATATATCCAAATTACACCTTAAGGATATCAGGTGTTTCAGCTAAATGGCAATTCTGAATGTTCATAACATTTTCTTTTACTTTTACGTCTATTTATGGACAATTTCAGGCCATTAAAGCCAAACCCCTCTAGCTGTGGACATGCATGTTTCTACCTTCTTATGGCATCATCAGCACAGCATTAGAGGAGTTTTTGACTTTTGGAAACACAGGGTTGCCATACCCAAATGATATCCATAAACATCAGGGTGTCTACAAAATATCCCGACTAACAAACTAAAACAATGAGTAAAAAGGTCACACAGGAAAACCAACTGGTTAAAAAACACAAAAAGAAAAATCTAGCAAAGATAGAATTTCCATTGTGTGATACCTTAAACCTCTTGTATTCTAGGCAACATGGGATATAAGATGGCAGTGGGAGGAAATCCCTCCTTTCCTGGAGGTAATTCCTCATCCACCAGACTGCACTCCTTGATTTGCCCTTGTCCTTCAGCACATGCTCTCTTAGGAGTGATAGAAGCAGTTCCATCTTCTCATTTTGGGAAAGGTTTTTATTCAAAGATGTTTTTAGTGCCAGTGAAAGAAGATGCTTGGAGACCAGTTCTGGATTTGTCTTTCCTATATTATTTTGTGATACTGCCTAAGTTCAAAGTGCTGTCACTTTATAGCCTGTTACACCTTCTTCCTTATTTCATTTTCCTTATAACACTAGATTTACAAGATGTTTATCATTACATCCCTATTCATCCAGACGTCAGGCATTTTGTAAGGTTCTGTGTATTTATCAGTCCTCTTCTAGATCCTTGAGGCTACCTACTGCACCAAGAGTGTTCACAGAGTATCTAGCTCCAGTTATAGCTCACTGCATCCACAGTTTTCCACATTTAGATGACTTGCTTATTTTTGCAGTCTTTTTCATAGCACACAAGCTGGGATTCCAAGAAAACATTCAAAAATCTGTTTTGACTCCTTCACACAGGAGTGTGTCCCTGGGGTGTCATCTAGACACCTCAGTTCAAACAGCTTTTCTTCCACAATGAAAAAAATAGATCTATATTTAGATTGATTCCTAAGGTTTTCCATTAAACTTTGGTTACTGTGAAAAAATACCTCAAAATGTTTGGGTCTCATGGCATCTGTGATTCACATGATACCCCTGGCATGACTCAACATGAGAAAATACAATGGTACCTAAAGTCTTTTTGGTCCTAGTATCAACATCCTTTGTCTTTTCAAATCCCAGTGCTTGGGATTGTCAGAAGAGAAATCACTTTGTGGAAACTGCAAATGTCCCTAAAAATAGGTCTCCCTTTCTCCCTTCCTGCTCCAAAACAGTCAGTCACCACAGATGCCTTCGACTTTGCTTGGGGATGCAGTTTCAAGAGGGATAATAGTACAAGGTGTGTGGGAGACCAAGGACAGATGCAAGCACATAAATATTAAAGAGATACTTTCTCTGATCAAAGCACTCTACTGTCTGAGTCATCTTTGGTGTTGGAACCTCTTCAATTTGTTAGAGACGATTCCAGAGTCATGTGGTACATCAAGGTGAACCAAGTCACACCCCATTTTCAGACTAGCCATGTAGGCTTGGGATATAAGACAGTACAATGGTGCAGCAGTTAGCATTTTTCCTCACAGCAAGAGGTTCTCCAGTTTGATTCTCAGTTCAGGTGCCTTCTGTCCTCCCAGCATTTGCTTGAGCTTTCTCCACCAGGTGCTCTGTTTTCCTCCCACATTCCAAAGACATGTCTGGAGTCTTTCTCGCAAGGCCTCCACTGAAAATGGGCTCTGTCCCAGTCTGACTTTCCCAGTAAACAAATGTTAAATAAATACATATAGCTTCATGGCACAGTCTCATCCTATAGGCATCCTACATTTCATTAGAGCAAAACTGTCTGACAGACAAGCAGAGTAGGACAACGGTAGACCCTCCCAAATAGAAACTAGATCAAGGTTTTTGCCATAGATGTGATCCATCTGTGGGGACTTCCTCAAGTAGACCTATTTGTCTCCTCTATGAACAATCAGCTGGAAAGATTCTGTACCAGAACTTATTGCAAGAAGGCCTAGAAGACAGATACCTTTTCCTTTCCTTAGACTGGAATGTTCCTGTATGTTTTTTTCACCTGTTCTGCTGATATCCAGCATACTTTTGAATATTCAAAAGGAATCTCTCACTATCATTGTGATGACTCCCCTCTGGCCCAGGTAGCAGTGGTTCTCTCTTGTTTTGGAAATGCCCAGGGACAATTACCACAAATTTTCTCACATAAGGTCAGGTTTTGACACACCTCAACCCCAACCAACATCAACTGACTGAGTGGATGTTAGGGTCTTAAATCCTTTTAGGCACGTGTTTAGCGGGGACATGCAGCAGGTACTAATGGAGGAAAGTAAGTTTGCTGCTAGAAAATCATATATAAGGATATGGAAAAGATTTTCTAGTTGGTGTCAGTAACATAACCAGCACCCATCACTGATTGTTGTTCTCAAGTTTTAAAATATTTGTGTGAGTTGCTGTCCTGTGGCCTTTCTTACTCCTCCATCAAGGTCCGTTTAACGGCCATTTTAGCATGTCTACCCATGGATCCTCCTCTTTCAAGACATTCACATGTCAAAATGTTTTTGAAAGGAGTTTTGCATAAGAAACTTCCAAGAAAACCAATGTCTCCTCCTTGGGATATTAAGTTTGTGTTAGAGCAGCTAACACGTGCTCGATTTGAACCAGATCATCTGGTCTAGTTCAGGTTCTTAAAATGGAAACTGATTTACTGATTGTTCTGACCTCTGCAAGAAGAGTATGTGAGTTGTAAGTTGATATGGTGAGTCAACCTTATCTCATTTTCCACAGAGACAGGGTTTCTTTGAGAATTAATACTTCTTTTATGCCTAAAGTGGAATCTGAGTGTACTTTAGGCCAAACTATCTATCTTCCCATTTTCTTTCCTGAACCTAAAAATGAGGGAGAAAGGATATTCCATACTGTGGATGTCCACATTGACCAGACAAGTCAGGTATTGACGGAAGTAAATCTTTCAGATCTTCGGATTATTTGTTCATTTTTTATGAAGGGAAGAAGAAGAGACAACCTGTGCCATAACATACTATTTCCAAATAGTTATCTAAGGTTATTAACTTATGTTATACTCACCCCAACAAAATTATTTCAGACAGGGTCAAAGCCCCCTCTACAAGGGACTTGGCTTCATCTATGGTTTTTAAGAAAGAGTTGAATTTTTTAAGTAATCCAGAAGTAGCAGTGTGGTTATGCATACATTTACAAGGAATTACAAAATTGTTTCCTTCTCTAGGTCTAGATCAGGCTTTACTAGGACCATTGTCGAGAGGCTTCTGGACCCTTCTTCTTCCACCCTCCATATGTAGTAAGCTGGGATAATATATCAATATATCTAATGCTACTGCATCAGAGATCAATATGATGAACATAACAGTAGATGCTCGAATAATCGCTACTGTAGTAGCCACTCCCCAACTCAATCCCCCTTGTTTCTTGGTGAATTGTTTGTGCATAGTTGTGAATACTTAATTTTTGCTGTTCCTAGTATTGTCTTTTGAGAGCTCAGCCTTCCTCTGTCTGTTTACATGAAAGCTGTTAAGGGCTTGATGCCCAAGTCTGTCTTTTAAGTCATCTCAGCTCAAGCTGATTGATGGTTTGGGTATGTGGAAGGTTCCCTGAAGCTTTGGAAGCTGGCTGGCTGCTACATTTTTGGCAGGATAAAACCCATCTAGATAAGGCTGCTGCAGCAGTGATCATTCAAACATCTACTCTTATGGTAAGTTTACTTAGCACAGCTGTACTATGTTCAACAAGCAGGCTGCCTTACTGGCGTATGGGGGGTAGTGCTCTGCTAACCTCCTCCTTGCAATCTACAAAAGGTCAGAACTCTTCCCACTGCTTGTCTGTGGGGATGAAGAACCAATCACCTGGCAGGATCAGGACTGCCCTTCACACTAATATATATATATATTTTTGTGCCACAGTCAGAGAAAGTTGTCTTGGGATATTGCTTCTCCAAATTGTGTGGCATCAGCTGCAGAGCTCAGATAATAAACTCCTTTTGAGCATTATTTCCTCCCTCTGCCTTTTATATAAGTGCAAGAATAGTGTATTCTCATACTTTGCTTTATTTTCCGATCAAAAATTGATATGCTTCTGTTTTTACTTTGAGTAGCATAGTGAGTCCTGTTGATTAAAAGCTTTATTTGATAGTTCTGACGTGAAAACTTGCTGACATTGCTTTTATTCCCTTTGGGGTTATGTTTATTTGAGGTGATTCAGTAGGATTACAGAATTTTAAATGTTTTTTTAATTGCAATTTGGTGAGATTTTGTATGTCAAAACATTTCTCAAACGATTTTTTCATCAATTTATGATTTATTTCTTGTCTGTTATTGTTTTAGGCTGTATATGTTTATTTTGATTGAAACCAGTCCCACACCCACTTTTTTTTTTTTTTTTTTACAAAATTTGGAGACTTTTATGTATGCAGTTTGTGCTTTGAACTCATTTATTGAAATTGTCATTTTATTCTGTGCAGTCTTTAGAATAAACCCCCCTACAGAAATAGACTTTAATTTGCTTTTGACACTATTTTGTATGTTAATCATTTCTGACAGGAAGTATTTATCAGTTTATGATTTATTTCTTGGCTAATACTGTTTTAGGCTGTATTAGGCTGCACCCATTCATTTGGACTGAAACTAACTTTTTTTTTAATACAAAATTCACTTTTTTTTCCATACTTCAATGACTTGCTGATCTTTGAAGAGCCTTGTCTAGGTGTGTGGAATTGCTGGAGAAGGTCTCATCCTGACTTTCACATCTAGTATTCATGTTGAACCTCCTGCAGTCATGACTGACACTTTCACAAAGACTCTTATTCAACAAGCGTCTGGCTTTTCTGTCTTAAGATAAGGCCCTGTCATGCCAGATGGTGTTTCCAGAATTCTCCCGAGAAATGCGACCGTGGTGAGAGAATTCCTTGAAAATTTTGGACTGTTGGTTTCCGTGATTCTTATTTTACCACTGGACCATCTTCACATGAGAAAAATATACTTGTATTGCTGAAATTGTTGGATGGAGCACCTTCTTTAGTTGGAATACCACTTGCTTGTGCTGCCCTTCGTCAGACAAGAATTACAGTGGTATACAGATCAATTGTGCAGGGCTTCCTTTCTCTCCTCCCTGATGCCAGAACAGTCTGTCCAGATAGATTTGTCTGACTTCACCTGGGGATCTGTGTCAATGGGGATGCAAGTGCTAGCTACTTGGGAACCCAAGGATGCATGGAAGCACATCGGTGTCTAGGAGATGTCAGTGTTTTGTGCCTTGAAAGTCCTTCACCTCCTTTGGAATTCAGGTCATCTTCTGGTGGTTGTGGATATAACCACAGTGATGTGGTACCTTAACAGACTAGGGAGTATGCAATCTTACCCTCTTTACAAATTGGCTGTGATAGCCCGACAGCTGGCTTCTCAGTATTCTCTCTCTCTTCAAGCATCAGACATCCTGTCAGAGCAGAACATTTTGGCAGGCAGACTGTTCAGATCCTGAGCAGACCCGCATGAGTGGAAGCTCAAGGCAGTAGTTTTCCAGGATCTAGTCCATAATTGGGAATTCCTATAATAGATCTGTTCACCTCCATTCAAACAGGCAACTGGAGAAATTCTGTTCCAGACATTATTTCAGCCATGCTTGTAGACAGTTTCTTTCTTATTCCCTGGGACAGGAGTGTTCCTGTATGCATTTCCTCATTTTCTACTGATTCACAAGGTATTTTTGAAAGCTCAAGGAGAAACACCAATGTTCATTGTGGTGACCCCCTGTTGGCCCAGGTGATCTTAGTTATCATTGTTATGGTTTCCTCATCAGTGACATTTTGGAAAAAAAGTGGACCCTAGAAATATCCTAGAGGCAGCAACTTGGTCCTCTATCCTTACCTTTATGAAGCACTACAAGCTGGATGCATTTTCTAAATCCAGAGCAAGCTTCATGATGACTGTTTTCCAGGGGGAACCTGGATCCTTATACTTCCTCCTACGATTATGTAAGTTTTGTGAATTTACCCATAATGCCAGTAAGGAAGTGTGTTTTTCAAACACAGCACAGTTGCACAAGTGCTATTTACTTGTAACAGTAGATGTTTGGATAACACACTGCCTTACTTGCCCATGGGTAGTAGTGCCCTGCTACCCTTCCTCTGGCAATCCATCAAAGCTCATACTTCCTTCCAGTGCCTGTATGTGCATGTTAAGAGCCAGTCACCTAGCAAGACCAGGATGGCCTTTCAAACTCACAGCCATGACCCTTCTCTGGGTCCAGCAGGAAGAACAGATGAAAATGTAAGCTTTGCAAACACCTACTGTTCCAAACCAAAAAGAACATATGCACACAGTAATAAGGCTGCTGGACAAAACTCCATGGCAACTCCAACAACAATCTATTAAGCCCAGTAGCCCTGGGTCAATAAGCTACTGGCAGGTCAATCTCCATTTACCCAGCTTGGGTTACGTGGGATAACTCTGTTGATGAAAATCTGGACATAGAACCTGTCAAACATGAACTACGAACTGCTACGCTCAATATAGGTTCATTGACAGGACTCAGCTTGCAACTGGATGACATGATGATAAGGAGGAAGCTAGACATCCTCTGTATCCAGGAGACAAGATGGAATGGTAGTGCAGCAAAGCCACTTGGCTTTGGATCCAGAGTCTGCTACTCAGGGGAGGACAGGCTAGAAATAGTGTGGGAATTGTAATGAGGAAGAGGTTTCAGCTGACAATGATTGACCTACTAGATAAAGCAGTACAACATGAGCTGTTGTTGATAATGGGAGACCTGAATGTACATATTGGAACAGACAGAACAGGATATGAAGACTGCTTGGGTCCACATGTGTGGGTGACAGGAATACAGAAGTAGGGGTCATTCTAGAGTTCTGCCTGACAAATAGCATGATGGTGGCCAGCAAATGGTTCAGCAAGAAAGGCAGTCACAAAGATCACATATAAGAATTGCCAACAGGCAATTCAGATAGGCTTCCTTCTTGTAAGGAAAAGGTGTTGGGGTAGAATCAGCATTTGGAGTCATCATGAAAGTCGACTCACAGCTGCAATCACTGGTCTGAGAAGTCTCTGAGGTCAATGATGACTAGACTGAAAACCTAAAAGATGACTGGAAAGAAAGCATAAGAGTTAAAGGAAATATTCAGGGCTCTAGCACCTCAGAATGAAGACAAATTAGGTGGAGCTGAAGAATGGCAGTGCCTCAAAATGGCGTATGTGAGGACTATTGAACAGATATGCAGCCAAGTCAGACTTGGAAGAAAGGTACATAAAGAAAGCTGGTAGTGGAATGCAGAAGTTCAGCAGGTCATCAAAAAAAGGAGGGATGCAGGAAAAGTGAGAGATAGAAAATATGGACCAGGCTAAAAAGGAATACTGGTTGGATAATAAAGAGGCAGCAGGCGCAATAGTAAAGAACAATGCCTCAGTGGCACTTTTGCAGCTTATGAAAAAGGACTCAACAGATGGCAGAAAGAAAGTCTTATCATATTGCAAGGCAAAGACAGAAAAATAAAGAAGATGGTCCTCAGACACCCTTCATAAGGGATGCCAGCAACAACCTACTCATCAGTCCACAAGACATCAAAGGCAGATGAAAACCCCACAGAAGTGTACTCCACTAGACACAGCCTACAATGAAATGAGAAGAAGAAATAAGAACAGCACTAAGAAAAATTCAGTCAGTGAAAGCAACAGGCTTAGATGAGGTCACGGCAGATATAATCAGTGTTAGGTTTCATGGGTCGAGGGATGGCTCCAGATGCTACTCAAAGTAGTATGGAGTGAAATGCATATCCCAGATGACTGGAGAATAAACATTCTAGTGCCAGTGTACAGGAACAATGAAGACATTCACAACTGTGGGCAGCATATGAGGTTTCAAACTCCTGTCACACTGTATAAAAGTTCAGGAGAGGGTGACTGATAAATGAATAGGCAAAGTAGTAGAAAGTATGATGGGAGATAAGCAGTTTGGATTCAGATCAGGATGTAGCACAACTGACCCAAATTTGGCAGTGAGATAGGTAGTCGAGAAGAAGCTAGAGATGTGGAAAGAGACAAACTGGGCATTCCTAGATATGGAGAATGCATATGACAAGGTCCCAAGAAAGTTAATTTTGGCAGTCCTGTAATGGTTCATGGTCTAGAAACACTGGTAGAATTAGTGTAGGCTCTGTGTATGTACCCAATGACACAGGTACAAGCAGTGTTTGGACTCATGGGGAGCATCCCATTCGAAGTGGATGTGCACCAGGGTTCCGCTTTGAGCCCAGTGCTGTTCATACTGGGAATGGACTACATTAGCAAACAGGTCAGGGGAGGCAGATCAACAAAGCTGCTTTATGCAGTTGCTGTGGCATTTCAAGCTGGCTCTGGACAACAACTTCATTGAATAATAAGGAATGGAATGCAAAGTTTAAGGCAGAGGGGATGGAATTGAGTACAGATAATACAGTTGTAATGACAGCAGATGGGAAATCAGAAGCTGAGAACTGAGATGGAAGGGAAAATAATAGAAAAGGTTAACATCTTCAAAATATTTGGGAGGGTTGGTTGTGCAGAAGGGAAGTCTGAATGAGGTGGTCAAAGCTAGAATCAGTGGGGATGCGGCCAACTGGCACAGATTGTCAAAGATAGTGTGTGACAGAAGAATGGCAAAAAAGCTGAAAGGTCAGGTGTACAAAACAGTGATGAAACCAATACAGAAACATAGGCAGTAAAAGCAGAGCAGTTTAAGAAGCTGGTGGTGATGGAGCTGAAGTGCATGAGATTGTAATAGGATATACACTCTGGGGTAGATGGAAAATGAGGACATCAGAACAGTTGGCATAATGGCTAAGGTCTTTGCCTCCCATGCAAAATGTACAAGGTTTGATCCTGACCTCTGGCCAATGCCTGTTTGGAGTTTACATGTTCTCCATGTTTCTCTGTGGAATTACTCCCATCTCTCAAAAACATGCTGATTGTTTCCATCTCAAACTTACCAATGAATGGAGGTATGGGCAGCAGCACAGACTCTACAAGGTGCCCTACTGGGGGAAGAGTTGTACAGATCTACCGCTTTGGGCATCTACTGTAGTGTGCAGTATCTTCAAGATAGGAGAGCATGGATCACAGACTGCATGCCATTGCAGCACTGGCCACTTGATAGTGTAAAATATGGCCCTAGTTGATTCGATCATGTTAACTAATGTTATCAAATAGGCATGGGTATTTGCCGGTGATAAGTGAGTCGAGGACACAGCCTACTATGATCTATAGCAAACTAAGCACAGATGAGACAGTGGTTTGTTTTTTTGTGTCTTTCGGCTTTTCCCGGTTAGGGTTCGCCACAGCGGAACTCCGGTCCGCTAATGATTGGCAGTAGAGTTTTATGTGCTGGCTTGCCGGGCCTAACGCACAACCTTCAATGAAGGAACGCCCATTCATGCATGTCGCCACACAGAAGACGCTCTAACTGAGAATCGGACAGGCAATATCCAACTGTGAGGCGACAATGCTACTGCAGCACTACCACCGCAGTTACAGATGAGACAGTGGTAATAGCAGCAAATTGGGGAAATCAGAAGAAGCTGAGAATAGAGATAGAATGGAAGATATTGAATAGATTAATAGCTTTCAGTATCTGGGTGTGGGTGTATAAGGAGAAGGGAAGGCTGAATGAAGAGGTCAAAACTAGAATCAAAGGGGCTACAGTCAACTGGCATAGAGTCCCAGTTCTAGTAAATGACAGAAGAATGCCAAAGAAGCTGAAAAGTAAGATTTACAAGACAGTGGTACAACCAGTAAGTGCCTGAGAAAGGTGGTAGGATGCACAGTGTGGGACAGAAGAAGAAATGAGACATAACAGCAGAAGCCAAAGTAGCTCCAATTGCAGAAAAGACCAAAGAGAATAGCTTAGGGTGGTTCCTATCATGTGCAGAAAAGCAGAAGACAATCTAGTGAAGAAGTAAGAGAAACATGTATGTCCAACAAAGAGGTGGTTGGATTGTGTGAGAGAAGATCTGCGACAATCAGGCATGAGTGTTGAAGAATGCAGGAGTGTGGCATTGAATCGAGAGAGATGGCGACAGTTAACACAACTTCCTGACCTCATGTAGAAATATGGGGAAAAGGGGGTTGATACCGATCAGAGCAAAAGCCCAAGTAGCTCCAAAGAGAATAGATTACTGCGGCTCAAGCACATGTACATGAAAGGGGAAGAAAATCTGGTGAAGAAGATTTGGGACAGACAGGAAGAAGGCAAGAGGAAATGAGGGCATCCAGCAAAGAGACTGATGCATTTTGTGAGCAAAGACATGTGACAATCAGGCATGACTGTTGAAGAAAGTAGGAGAGTGGTATTAAATCAATAAAGAAAGAGATGGCAACAGTTAACACAAAACCCTGACCATTTTTCATGTATAAAAATGGGGATGATGATGATGAAGATGAGAATGACGAAAATTATGATGACTAATCACCAGGGATATTTGTTCCATATTTAATGAAGTTATCATTTCACTCTATTCCTCCTTCATCAGGCACATAATAATGGCTACTTTCAAATGTAGTTGTCTAAGCATGTGACTATCATTGATGTGCTTGTGATTGGCTTCCTATGTTATATGTCATTTTTATGATGGTTCAACACATATGGTTGACTAGTGATGTTTGTATATATGGGACGTTGCTTGTCACCTGCTTATTGCCACAGAAAAATATCTTAAATGTTGCTATAGCTGGTTTGGAAGGTACAAAGATAATGACATTGCTATGGATGTTAGGCTGTGAACAGCTTCAGGTTAGCAGGCCAATCAACCTTGGGTCTGTGTCTGCTGACACTGTTAATGTAGAGCTTGATCCCATCTTGGGGAACATTAATGATGAGAGCGAATTCAGATGAGGATTATTATTCTGCTGGCTGGTTTAGGGCTTTTAACATGGAGGAATCTTCTGTATAATAGCCCTTCAGATTGAAGACCATGTTTATGAAGAGATTCATACTAAAATGATGACAGCAATTAACAAACACAGCTAAAATTATTAAAACTTACCCCAGAACTAGAGAGGAAAATACCTGTGAGATGACATTTCATAAAATCCTAAATAATCCATCTAAGAAAAACAAAAATGTTATACATATGCTACATCCAGTTGAATAAATGGGAAATATTAATCAAAACTTAAAAACAAGAGAAGTAGAGAAAGACACACAGAGAAAATGAATAGTTAGCAATACAGGTCTGTGCTGTCACCTCCTCCCCAATTATAACTAAAAAAAATAAGTAAAAACATACTTAAAATGTAAAAATAATTAGCCTTACCATAATCTATAGTATACTAGTAAAACAATACAAAAATGCTAACAGTCAAATTAGAAGTGTATTTCCTTCTATAGCAATGCACTAGAAACCACTTGATTAGTCATGTAAAAGTGGAAATAATGATCGCTTGAGATTGCTGTACACTGTTTTCAGGACTTTATTCCTACCCACTGTTGTAAGACAATGGAGTTAGTATGCTTAAGTTTGGTGGAATAGGGAGCCTGCCCCTGACATTAGGTAAGGTGAAAGAAAAAATGTTTTGGGAGACCCTCACCCATCAATGACCGTCACACCTTTCTCCCTCAGCCATCCTATTGATCCATTCATTCTTGCATTTATTGCACCAGTAGGTAAGAGCAGTTTTTTTTTTTGTTTTAATTTGACCCCAACACCATCCATGTGGTAGCTGGCAGCTTCACTCTCTAATGGCTCAGAAAGGGCACATGCCTGATACCACATATGTTTAACACTGTTCAAGTGATGCAGCACTTGCAGCCTAGGTTTATCAGGCTTATAATTACATTAAGTTCATCTGCACTGCTGCAGGAGTCAGCAGTCCAGAAAACTGTCACCACCCTTCCCAAAGGATGCAAAAGGCAGCAGTAGCTGCTCAGTCCTGTGCTCCATTACCTTGCCCTTCCCACTGCCCATGCCACTTGTCGAGTATAAAAAATAAACTTTTTTCATCAACTCCATTAGACTGAAGTGATTTGGTTCATTGTGATTGCCAGAGTAGATTTTGAATGATCATGTTATGGTGTTGCATAGCAAAAGCTACCTACTAGTCTATATGTTTATCTTTTTTATCTATTTATCTACATATATGTGTTTGTGTGCTTATATATTATTGAGGTTATGCTATGTAGGGTCAGTCTTAGGTCAGTTGGCACTCTAGGAAAAAGGGTTCTGTGGTGCTCCCCCCATGCCCCCTACACACCATCTGATACTTCTCCATCCTGGCCTACCTATACCATCCAGATTACTTTTTTCTCCCTTTTTCTCACAGCTTGTCCTACTCTAAAGTTTTTTCCTATATTTCTGTATTTATTTCTTTATTTATTTATTCATTCATTCAACACATTTTAAGTAAGCAAGAATGCTCTTTGATAACTGTGCAGGACATAACTGCATTAATCTGAGGTTTGGCTGCTGCAAGAAGCCATGGGGGTTTCTAGATGTCTTTTGTGGTGCATTTTACAGTTTCTTTTTAAAAAGCAAGCTTTTCATCCAATGATGGCCTGAACAAACCTCATAATTAAAGAAAGAAATTCAGTCTTGCTTTTCAGTTTTGTTTTTCACTCAGTCCTTGTAACACACCCTAACTGACCAAGGCTACACTATAATATCTGGGGTGGAAATAACTGCATTAAGCAGGGTCCTATAGGGAAAGACCCCCCCTGAATTCATGTCAATTTTAGATGCTTGGAGGCACTTTTTCTTTAAAACAACTTTTTTACGCAATGATGGCTTAAGCATAAATTACGAATAAGAGAAGAGAGTCTTTCTTGCTCTTCAACTTTGCTTTACAACCAAATTCTATAAACACACCCATTTGACAGAGACTATGGTCTGCCATGTGGTTCTAGATGCTCTGAGGTGTACATCTTTTTAAAAAAAATTCATCCAGTGAAGGCCTGAACACAAATGATGATTAAGGGAAGAAATTCAGTCTTGCTTTTCAATTTTTGTTTTCTCTCCATACTTGTAACACACCCTAACTGACTAAGTCTATACTGCAATAATCAAGGAAGAAATACGTATATTAAGTTGGGGGCCTAGGGGACCCCCTGATGCCATGGGGGCTCTAGATACCCTGAGGTGCATTTTCCAGTCTTTTAAAACAGCCTTATCATTCAGTGATGGCTGAAACCAAAATCATGATTAGGGGAAGAAATTCAGTCTTGCTCTTCAACTTTGGTTACCCTGAATACTTTCAACACACTCTAAATGACCAAATCTACTCTGTGATAACCCTGAATCCTTTCAACATATCCGACCTGACCAAGGTTACACTAATAACTAAATTAAGGTGGGTGTCACAGGGCCACTAGGCACCAGAAGCCATGAAGTTATAGATAGCCAGTTGCATTTTAGAACTTTTTTCCAACCGTTTAATTCAATGAAGAACTAACCACAATTGTACTTTTTATTTAAAGGAAGAAATTAGTTGTATGTAAGGTTTAATGCTGAAAAGTTAACCAGACTGCATTGCATAAATACTGGACCCATCTCAGTGTGAATTCATTAAGAGCAGGTAATGCTTACTCATAGGTCCATAGGTTTATAGGAGATTGCTAGGCTAATGGCTTAACATCCCTTACAAGCCTATCCAAAATAACCTGCTTTTACCCAATATATGGCCCCAAGGGGGAAGAGGATGGCATGACTTAGTGCCTATGTCTTCAGTATCCTACAGATTTCCCCTGTCTATAAGGAACATAGGTGCTACCCCAGGTGTGAATTTGCAATTCCCATCCATTGATCCAAACTGCATTTGAAGAGGGTCAGGGAATTACACTGTTTAACATGAATAGGAAATCTGTTCCAAAGAAGGGGAAATTTCTGAAACACACATCTGTCTCTCCAGCATGTTTTCTTTAAGTTGTTAAGTTTAGATCCCTAGACTGGGGTGGGGGGGGGGGGGCTTGTGCTGTTTCACTTGTGGATGTGTAGCATCTCTATCAGGGCTGGATTTGTGAGTGCCTTGTAGATGAGGCATAGGTTACCTTTTAATATTCAGTAGGAGATAGTGTAGTGGGATAGGGCTTTTAGTCTGTCTACATAGGACATGTTGTACACACCCTGTATTTTCCCTGTTAGAAACCTCTGTAAGTGCCTAGTCAAGTACATGACAAATGGCACATTGCACTCTACTGTTTAACCATCATCCCTGGCCTTACTGACTTTCTTAAAGAAATCCACCAGATTCAATATGCATGACCTGCCCTTGACATAACCAAAGTGGGTCAGTTCCAGTGTTTGGAGGTTTCCTATGTCATTATTTATAATAGGCTCATAGTTTCATAGATGCTCACTACCTAATGACCACAAGGGCCTTTTTAAGCCTAGCTATGCATCCCAAATCTCTGACGAAGGCTGGTACCCTTGATAAGTGTAAGCAAGGTTTTGGGAGAGAAAACATTTACAAGCAAGGGCATGAGAGATGAACCATTTGCAGGATGTCTGTGTCCATTAGAGAAATAGGTGCCAAAGCAGGGATGAATTTCCAGTTCCCCATCTGGTCCATGATTATTCTTTCCATGGCCTTACATATAAGACTAGTCAAACATATGGGTCTGTAATTTCCTGGTTTCAGTAAGTAGTCCCCCTTTTTGCAGAGGGATGACTACTGCTGTCCTCCACTCTATTAGGACAAAGCCAGTATAGAGGCTGTGGTTAAATATAAATCCTAATGGGCCTGATAAGTTCTAATTTAAGCTGTTTATGAGGAAACTTGGTATACTGTCAGGCCCCACAGAAGCCATGTTTTTAGCTTTAGAGAGCACTGTGGCAACCTCCTCGTTGGTGATAATGGGTGTTAGAGTGGTGGAGAGTATTTCTTGGGGGAGAACTGGGGATGATTGAGAGGTGAAATTTGAGCTGAATTTGTCAACCAACAAATTTGCTGTATCTTCTGAGTATAAGTGATGCCATCTACAATTAATTCCACACATTGTTGGGTGTTGCCCTTAAGATTGTGGTCATAACTGAAAAATGCATTATGGTTATCTGTAGATTTGCAGGTTATTTTTAACATAAAGTCTGCATTCAGAGACTTCACTAATTCCCTGATTCACTTGTTTAAACTGAGTGACTTTTTGCTCTTTTGTACACATTCTCTCTTACTTCTAGACATGATTTTCTTTCTTTTGTTGTACAAGATATTAATACCAAGGGTCCACCAGGGTAGCTTGTTTTTGTGGTTTGACCTGTATTTACTTTCAGTCTGGAACTGCCATTTCTGTGCAGTTGTTTATACAGTCATACAAGGTTTTTGTATACACCTCTGTACAGATTTCTGTGTTTTCTGGATTTAGGGGAGCTTGGGAACTATCTATTCTATCCCTTAATAGAGGGCAATTTACCATAGAGAACTTCTTAAACTTTTTGTGGTGGGGGGATAGTTTTACCTTTATTTCAAGAAAGATCATATTGTGATCTGATGTTACCAGTGAGGGCTTCACACTTGGGGGGGGGGTTGCAGCACTCTCCATATTTGTGGGTACCAGCTCTATGATATTTGTTCCCCTAGTGGAAGTGCAGACTAGCTGCTTCAGGACATTTAAATTTGCAAAGTCAAGAAATATTTGGGCCTGCATGTTAGTAGTCGCGTATGCCTCCCAATTAATAGCGAGGAAAATAAAATCACCCATGAGTATGATATTGGACTAGATGGTGAGTGATTCTAGTAACTTCAGGTATGATGTATGGGTTTTCTGGTTCATGGTGGTGAACCAGTAGCTAGTAAGAATATGGTAATGGATTTTTCCAATGGTTAGTTGGACATGGAGTAGCTCAAGCATGTCATATTGTTTGACCAGCCTTGATGTGTGTTTATTCTTTAAGTAGATAGGTACAGCTCCGACTTTTACACTTTCTTGTTGTGTTTGGTTGGGAATGTATGAAAGGTGTTACAGCCATGCATTGCTGGAGTACCTTGCATGTCTTTGACACTTGTTTCAGTAACAGCACAGATGTCAACATTCTCCAGGGCAAGGAAAGCTTTTAGGGAGTGCAGTTTTTTAGACTCCTAGCATTAACTAGTAACACCTTTAGCTTGTTCTGAGTAGCTTTTGTTATGTTGGAATGCTTTTCTGTTTGGCAATGCCTGAAAAGGCACTATAGGAGTGTATAATGTTTTTGCCAATATCTGAAAGCCTAGAGGTGACAAGTGAAGACCATCTCTAGCAAAGCAGAGTGGTCTGTCAGCCACATTCTCCCAGGCTGACAAGTATTGGACCCCTTTGTAATGACACCAGTAGCTAAACCAGTTGTTAAAGCCAATCATTTTTTGCTGGTATTGTGACATCATCCTTGGAGATGCCAGATTGCTGCTCAATGCTAGGCTCATATCTGCCTGTGACACATATTCTGAGAACTTAATAATGCCTCTCTTCATGTAGTCCAAGGAAATAAGTCTCAGGTCATTCACTCCCACATGGACTATGACTGAGTCATACTGGTACTTATGGATAAGTGACCTGAATGCTTGTGTGATCTTGAGGATCCTGGCCCTTGACGGGCAACTAACTGTAATCTTCTCCTTATCCAGCCTGGTATGAAGGACATCAGTGTGTTTCACAATGGAGTCTCCTAAGACCAGAATATTGGGTTGTGTAGTGTTTCACCTTATGGGTTTGGTAGTTGAAACACAATCAGATGTGGCTTTATGTGTTGTGATGGGAATCATCTTGTTTGTGTGCATGTGGGGTTTATGAAGACTATATCTGAGAGACCTTTGAGGTTTGGGTAAGTTACATATGAGCATCTCTGCATAGGGTCTGTGTGTGTGTCCTTTGTGGGCACAGTGCTTGATGTGTGTGAGTTGCTGATAATCTGTCTGTTGCATTTTTTGCCTGAATGTGAGAGTCTTGCCTCCAAAGTCAATGTTTAACTACATCTCTCACATACCATATTTGTTTGTATGAGAATTAAGTAGTTATCAGTGTACATAAGGCAACTGCTACATTGTCTTAGGATGCCCATTTGTAACAAGCTGGATGCAGAGATAGCAGGAAAGTGACCATCCATACTTACAGGTCCTAATGTGTATTTGTAAGGGATGGGAATAGAAGGTGATTGTAACCAGATGAGGGAAGGGTGCTTACTTGGTGTAATCTGTAGCTGACCTAACCAGCAATGCTATGCAGTGCCCAAACCAGATGCTCTCTGAGCAGTGATAGTCCTGGCTGATATAATAAGGTAAGATAGACCTAAACTGTCCTAGGTAAATGCGTAAATGCTGCTCATCATGCAGACTAGTTGCCTCTTGAGTAATGCTAGACTGAGGTAAAATTCCAAGGTGTTTTTTTATAGGGAACTTTTTACTTCTGGTGATTGCATGTATGCAAGGCACCAGTGACTGCTGCTACCCAAAGAGCAGCTTTATGCAAATGTGAGGCTTACATACGATCAGAAGAAAAAGCAAATTCTACACTGAATATACCCTAAGGCCAATTACGTAAGCACACAATGAGTTTCCACCAGCAATTCCCAGCTCAAATAGGTGAATTCAACCCTCTTCCACCATAATAGTGCAGACCTTGACCCTCTCAAGGTAAAATGACTGGTTTGGAGCCTAAATATTAAGGAACCAGAAACAGATGGATAATACTAAGAAACAATAGATACCATGTTTTTTAGTGCAGAATGGCAGCCCTTATAGCAGTTGGAGAATGCAACTCTAAACTTTAAAGAAGTGCAAAAAAAAAACAATAAGTAACACAATAATAGTTCACAGTATAATGAAAATAAACAATGTTTCTACATGTTTGTACCTATATAGAGCACTGGCATGGTGAGCTGTTCTGTGCAAATGTGCCATATTTATACCAGAACTGGAATTACAGAAAACTGAATACTGAGCCCTCTGATAAATAAAGCAAGTACGATTAAAGTCTTTTTGTGTGCTTCCCAACTCAGATTGACCAGACAAACACCTACTGCCACTAGATGAATAATCCCAGTCCTCCTAATGTAAAAGCACAGTAAAAGAGAGTCCAAAGTGAAATGCTGTCCCAAATAAATGTAAACTTAAGGAAAGGCAATGAGTAATTCACTATAACTGCAATGTTATACTTAATAAACTGTGACTATTCAGTAAAAGTACTTCACTTTGTAGAGATGAGCCAAGAGCCACTCAATTGTGAAGAATTTATAAAGGCCCTAAAACAAGGTAAGCTGATTAATAAGTCTACCAGACAATAAAACAAATATATGATAGAATCTCTATTGTGTTTCCTCAATGTATGTAAACCAGGCTACCACCCACTGCCACTAGATGAAAAATCCTCTGTCCTCTTGATGCAAAAATACAGAAAAGAGCTTGATAAAGTGTGCAAAAGCACTACTTTATCCAACAGCTAGCTAGGTAATGAATTCAGAGCAAGTAAATTAGTAGAACAGACAATGGGATGCAAAATGTACTTTTTTTTCAAAATAAGAACAAGGAAAGGGAAAAAACATAAGTGAATATATCAACAGCAGTGTAGAAAGGGAGAAGAAGCTTATAAAGCTCAATTTTACAATACAGGTAGGCAGCTTAAAAATCACCAACTTTAAAAAGCAGATAAAGGAAAGCAAGGGTGGGTAGGAAAAATAACCATCAGAGAATTACCAGCAGTGTCTTCGTTTTTGCAGGCCTTAAGTCTTATCAAAAATGACAAGGCCACATATATACTATGTTTATTTAAGTATTACTCAAGAAAGAAAATTATCCAGTGAAAAAACATGTGAATTGTGCAGTCTGGGTAATTTAAATGTCTACAATTTTTTTAAAACAGAAAATAAACTGAAACAGGTAAAACAGAAAGTGCCTCTATCAGTTTAAGCAACCCACAGAAAAAAGAAAAAGATTATGTTTCTTACCAGCAGGAAGTCATCAACAGTGCATGTAGTTTTTGTAGGCATTGAGTCTTATCAGAAAAGACAAGGACACAAATACATCCTGTGTATTTAAGTATCACTCATGAAACAAATTAACCAATGAAAAAAAAGCATGTGGAATAGTGCAGCCTGGGTAATTTTAGTGTTTGTCTGCCACAGAAAACAAAAACAGAGGCCAATCAGATATCCCAAAACAGAAAACAAAATGGAGCACTTAAAAAAGAAAGTAGCTCTATCAGTTTCAGCAACTCTCAACAACACGTTCTATTATGATTCTGTCATAGTCCATGTTGGTGTGAATGACTTGAGATGTACCTCCCTGTACTATATGAAGAGAGACATGATTGAGCTCACTGAATGTGTGTCCCAGGCAGATATGCCCCTAGCCTTAAGCAGCATTCTACCGTCACCCAGAGTGATGCCTCAATACAAACAGAAAATGATTGACTTTAACAAATGGCTTGGTTTCTGGTGTCATTCCAGGGGGATCCAGTACCTGATAGTCTGGGAAGTTATGACCGACAGACCACGATGCTTTGCTAGAGATGGCCTGCATCTGTCTCACTTGGGCTTCAGGCCTTTGCCTCCTCCATAGTGCCTTTTTTAGGAAAAGTGATGAGGTCAAAACTACCAACATAAACATTTTAATAAAATGCAAATTAAAGGTCATGCTGCTAAATGCTAAGAGTCTAAACACAAATCTACACTCATTGCAAGCATTCTTAAAACTGGAAAATGCTGACATCTGCGCAGTCACAGAAACCTGGTTCAAAGCTGCAGAGAACACCCCAGCCTTACCTGGTTACTCATCCTATCATACATTCAGACCCCAAACTGTGGGCAGTAAAGCAAAAGGAGGTGGAGTTTCAATATGTATTAAAGACATACACACCACTCAGGCTGGTCAAAAAGTATGATGCACGGGAGACACTCCAGGTGCAATTAACCATTGCCAAGATCCCTATTCAAATCATAGCTAGCTACCAGCCCCCAGATCAGACTCAAGATGCCCAATCTGCCTATCTGGACCTCTTTGAATCTATCAAGATTCAACCTTTTACCCTGATCCTGGGTGACTTTAACTACCCAGACATAGATTGGAAGAATTACTCATGCCAGAACACAAATGCCCAAAAGATTGCTTGATTTTGTCAATGCAAACACCTTGGAACAGCTTGTCAATACCCCCACAAGAAGTGATAATATCTTGGACTTGATATTAACCAACATGAGTAACCACTGCAGCATCCCTGCAGTATCATCCTTCCTGGTAAGATTCAACCACAAAATGGTCACTTTGAAGTCACCATCTCCCCTGAACCCCCCCCCCCCCCACTAGTTAGGGTCAAACAAAAAAACTTCTCCAAAGCTGATTACTGCCTCCTGAGGGATGTTATAAACAGCTTCACAGCCCCCTCCCCCTCTCTAGAAACTGTCACCAATATCCAAAACTGCACCAAAGCAATATATGAGCATTTATATAGATGCATGAAATCAGGAATATCCAACCAGACTAAATCATCATCTGCAAGGAAGAGTAAACCTGTCTGGTGGACATCTGCAATAAATAAACTCTATAACAAAAGGACAAAATTGCTGTCCAGGGTCAAGAAGGAGCAGTTGCTCAATTGGAAGCAATCTCTCCTTAGCCTGAACATGCAAATAAGAGCACTAGTGAAATCCTCCAAAGCAAACTTTAAGTCACAATTGGCCACATCTACTACAGATACTCATAAGGCCTTCTTTATATATGTTCGCAGTCTCAAAGGAAGCCCCCAGATCTGTTCAGAACTGGTGGTCAAGGACATCACATATACAAATGCCATAGATATAGCAAACTTGCTGGCTGACAGTTTCAGTGAAATAGTCACCCTTTTGCCCTCCCCATCAGTAAATCAAGACATCCCCAGTACCTGCCCCCTTCCCTTATATCTGGGGAACAGGTCATCATTGTTCTCTAAAAGGAAAGAAATTCAGCCTCCATGGGACCCGATAACATCCCAGGCTGCATCCTACATGAACTCAGACAGGAATTTCCAGCACCATTAACCTGAGTACTGGCTTTGTCCCAGCTGAGTGAAGGACAGCCACTGTCATCCCTTTGCACAAAGGTGGAGCATCCACCATCCGGGAAATTATAGACCCATCAGCCTAACATGCCTGATCTGCAAGGCCATGGAACGGATTATCAGGGACCTCATTGACAAGGGCATTGGTAACCTCCAAACAGTCGATCCTACACAGTTTGGCTTTGTTAAGGGAAGGTCATGTCTGGTAAATTTGTTTGACTTCTTTGAGACAGTCACCAAAGCCATGGATGAGGGGAAGACAGTGCATAGTGCACACCACCTACCTTGACCTGGCTAAAGCCTTCAACATTATTCCCCACTCTGGCATAATAGATAAACTCTGCTGACTAGGAATCAATCCATATATTACTAGATGGGTAGCAAACTGGCTCACTGATAGAATCCGCCTAGTCAAAATAGGGGAAGTCAACTCAAGCAGGAGACCCATAATGAGTGGTGAACTCCAGGGTTCAGTCTTGGGGCCTCTGTTATTTGGGATATACACCTTTCTGAGGTGCAGGCCAAAACCAGTAGGCTATGGCTGACCAAGTTTTCAGATGACTGCAAGCTGGGTGCTATGTGTACATCCTCCAAGAAGGTTTCACCCAAACAAATAATGGTGCCAGGAACATGGCCTCAAACTGAATACTAAAAAATGCATCATCCCCTTTGGGGAGAGTGAGGTCCCCACATATTATCACATTAATAACATTCTAAACATGCAATTAGTCATGAGAGATTTGGGCACCCAGGTTGATAGCAACCTGACTTTTGACCACCATGTTGCTTCGGTTGTACAGAAAGCTTTTTACATGGCCAACCTCATAAGTAAGGGTATCTATTCCAGGGATAAGGAGGTCAGAACATCCCTGGATTTTTCCTTATAAGGCCCATTATTGAGTATAATGCCCCATTTGGCATGTACCTCACAAAGCACTATTGAGTATAATGCCCCATTTGGCATGTACCTCACAAAGCACATGCAACAGCTGAAGAGATCACCAAGGTTCCTCTTCCTCACCAGGAGAATCCGGGACCTCAAAAATCTACCATACACAGATAGGCTGAAAGCCTTATCCTTCTATCCAGCTTCAGACAGACTATTCAGAAGTGATCTCAGTCTGGCATACAAAGGGATCTTAGACCCCACCATGATAGGACTGCTGCATATCCTCAAGTCAAGTGCCACTTGAGTAACTGGCATACAAGGCCTCAATGTGGTCTGTGACATCAATCAGATTTGTGTCCCAGAGATTCCCCCATCTGTGGAATAGACTCCCTCTACACAGATAGGCTAAAAGCCTTATCCTTCTATCCAGCTTCAGACAGACTACTCAGAAGTGATCTCAGTCTGGCATACAAAGGGATCTTAGACCCCACCATGATGGGACTGCTGCATATCCTCAAGTCAAGTGCCACTTGAGTAACTGGCACACAAGGCCTCAGTGTGGCCTGTGACATCAATCAGATTTGTGTCCCAGAGACTCCCCCATCTGTGGAATAGACTCCCTCTACATGTCAAGCTAAGTACCTCTTTAGCCCCTTTTAAGCACAACATGGATAACTGGATGGGAAACAGAAAATACACCCCTGGGATTCCACCCATGTCCCTGCTAGACAGGGTCATTGGGTGCTGACTTGTATAAACATGGACTAAACTCTTGGCTATGCTTATAAGGGTCTCAGGGCCAATAGCCTAGTAACTTCCTATGATTCTATAATCCTATGATCATAGACAAAAAAAAAAAAAAGATTATGTTTCTCACCAGCAGGAAGTCACTAACAGTGCTTGTAGCTTTTGCAGGCCTTGAGTATTATCAGACAAGATGCATACTCAATGTATTTGTGTATCACTCAGGAAACAAATTAACCATTGAGAAAAAGCATGTGAAATGTGCAGTCAGGGCATTTTAAATGTCTGCTATATAACACTAGGAAAAGCATATTTGTAAAAAGAGAAAACAAAATGGAATAGGCAGAACAAAAAGCAGCTCTGTCAGTTTAACCAACTCACGGACAAAGAAAAAGATTATGTTTCTCACCAGCAGGAAGTCAGCAACAGTACATGTAGTTTTTGTAGACCTTGAGTCTTATCAGAAAAGACAGTGCCATAGATGTACTCTATGTATTTAAGTATCAGTCAAGAAACAAAGTAGCCAATGGAAACACATGAAATGTGCAGCTAGGAATTTAAGTGTCTGTATAACACATAGAACAAAAACACCAGGCCAAGCAAATTTCTCAAAACAGAAAACAAAATGGAACAGGTAAAACAGAAAGAAGTTCTATCAGTTTAAGCAGCTCACAGACACAGAACATTATGTTTTTCACTAGCAGAAAGTCACCAACAGTGCTTGCAGTTTTTCAGGCCTTGAGTCTTATAAGAAAGAGCAAGGCCAGATATATATTTTGTGTATTTAAGTATCACTCAAGAAACAAATTAACCAACAAAAAAGCATGTGAAATGTGCAGCCTGGGTAATTTAAGTGTCTATCTGCCACATAGAACAAAAACACCATGTCAAGCAGATTTCTCAAAGCAGAAAACAAAATGTAACAGATAAAACAAAAACGGCTATATTAGTTTCAGCGACTCACAGATAAAGACAAAGATTATGTTTCTCACCAGCAAGAAGTCATCAACAGTTCATGTAGTTTTTACAGACCTTGAGTCTTATCAGTGAAGACAAGGCCACAGATATATTCTGTGTATTTAAGCATCACTCAAAAACAAAGTAACCAATTAGAAAAAAAAAACATGGGAAATGTGAACTCTGGGTAATTTAAGTGTCTATCTGCCACATAGAACAAAAACAACTGGCCAAGCAGATTTCTCAAAACAGAAAACAAAATAGAACAGGTAAAACAGAAAGCAGCTCTACCAGTTTAAGCAACTCATAGGCAAAGAAGACTTGTTTCTCACCAGCAGGAATTCACTGAGTATTTGTAGTTTTTGCAGGCCTTGAGTCTTATCAGAAAAGACAAGGCTACATAGATATACTGTGTATTTACATATCACCGAAAAACAAAGTAACTGATGGGAAAAAACATGGGAAATGTGAAACCTGGGTAATTTGTTTATCTACCACATAGAACAAAACACCAGGCCAAGCAGATTTCTCAAAATAAAAAAACTAAATGGAACAGCTATAACAGAAAGCAGCTCTATCAGTTTCAGCAACTGAGAGTCAAAGACAAATATTAGGTTTCTCACCAGCAGGAAGTCACCAACAGTGCATGTAGTTTTTGCAGACCTTCAGTCACATCAGAAAAGAAAAAAGCCACAGATATAGTTTGTGTATTTAAGTATCACTCAAGAAACAATTTAACAAATGAAAAAAAAACACGTGAAATGTACACCCTGAGTAATTTAAGTGTCTGTCTGCTACATAGAATAAAAACACCAGACCAAGGAGATTTCTCAAAACAGAAAACAAAATGGAACCAGTAAAACAGAAAGTTTTATCAGTTTAAGCAACTCACAGACAAAACAGATTATGTTTCTCACCAGCATGAAGTAACCAACCACGGCTGCAATATTTGCATGCCTTGAGTCTCATCAGAAAAAAACAAGGCTACAGAAGTGTATTGTGTATGTATTTACATATCATTCAACAATCAAATTAACCAATAAAAAAGTATGTGAAATGTGCAGCCTGGTTAATTTAAGTGTCTATCTGCCACATAGAACAAAAACACCATGCCAAGCAGGTTTCTCAGAACAGAAAACAGAATGGAAAAGGTAAAATAGAAAGCAGCTCTATCAGATTAAGCAACTCACAGACAAAGAAAAAGATTGCTTCTTACCAGCAGGAATTCAACAACAGGACTTGTAGTTTTTGCAGACCTTGAGTCTTGGTGGATTTTTTGAAAAGGTCACCAAAGCAATGGATAAGGACAAAATGGTACAGACTGCATACTTCGACTTGGCTAAAGGTTTTGACACAATTACCCACTCAGGCATAGTAGAAAAGCTAAATAATCTGTAAATAAGTCCCTGTGTAACCTGCTAGATTGCCAAGTGGCTCACAGATAAGACATAGGAAATCAAAATAAGAGAAGTTACCTCCAGAGAGAGACCAATCACAAGTGGAGTCCCTTGGGGGTCTGTGCTAGGACGTCTCCTATTTTGCATGTACCTTTCTGAAGTAAAAAAAAACAATATCCAAAGGGTTTTGTCTGGTTAAGTTTGCAGATGATTACAAACTATGAACAGTCATTGAATTCCCAAATGATTAGCCACCCTGCAAGAAGGTTTGTTCTACATAAATAACTGGTGTCAAAATCATGGACTGAAACTCAATGCCAAAAAATGTGTTACTGTATCCTCTGGGAAATCATCTACCCTAGTGAAGTACTGCATTGACAGTACATCCCTAAGAGCTGACCCAGTTGTTCAGGATTTGTGAACTGATGAAGACAGTGACCTAATTTTTGAACAATATATGTCTATTGTTTTAAGAAAGGCCTTCAGTATTGCATAGCTTATAAATGAAGGGATTGTGTCTAGCTCTGTAGATGTTATTGTTTTCCTTTAATCAGCCCTCATTAGGCTAATCATTGAATACAATTCCCCCCTCAGCATCTATCTGTCCAGACACATGCAATGACTGGAACACCCACAGAGATACCTTACTAAAATGATACAAGGCCTAATCAACATGTCCTACATGGAATGACTCAAAGCCTTGTCGCTATACTCGGTATCCTACAGACTGCTAAGAGGTAACTTGTGTCTGGCTTACAATGTATCCTCTGACCCAATACTGATGGATTTACTGCACATCAGCAAGTCAAATGGCATCAGTATATTCTGTCTAGAAATCTACTTCTCTTCTTGACATCAACTGAATGGTTTGGATGGACAGGTGTGTCTGGCAGAGGATACCACTGCTCTGGAACAGACTCCCTATTCACATAAAACAAAGTTCGTCCCTGTTCATATTCAAGAACAAATAGACCTATGGATGGGAAACAAAAAATTTACCGCATGACTGCCTTCTGTACTACCAATGGACAGAGGCAACTCTTAAATGCTTTATCCCATACAGGGGTCCACTCAAATTATCAATCGTATGATCCTAGTTATTCTTATTATGGGTATTATATAATTATTGGCCATGTGATAGGAAATACCAATTACTAACCAAATGGGATAGGTTAATTAGAGCATGGAAAGGGAAACTGACTAAGCTTAAAATGACCCACAAGGGCAGCTAGCCTAGTATTTACCTGTGAACCTATAAACAATAAACACAGAAGACAAATGCTTGTAATGATTCATATACTCATGTCTGGAAATAGTACCTGCCTCCTTATGCCACCTTAAAAAAAGTGGTTACTTTCTGTGTATCATCATCTAGTGTTAAATGAGATTAAAAATTAAGGAACAAATGGTTGCAATCATATATTTCAAGTCACTGCAGTCATATGTGTATACAGCATGCTTTTCCCCTTTTCCTACAAAACACAGCCACCTTCTGTGTACCACATTGATGTCACACTAGGACAAGACTGAAATAGTGAATAGAACATATTTGCTGTCAGACATATATTAATAAAATGCCTCTTTACCCTCCTCGAAAAGATAGCCACCTGTATATGCATCTGATGTTTGATTGTTAGGAAAATGAAAAATAAAACATAACTACAGTAACATACTTTAAGGCAGTACATTGCTCCTGTAGAGGCTTAGTGACCCTCAATGCACTCCTCTGAACTTTGTGTGGAATTTTAAAGAAATAATGACCACACTTTCCCCAGCTCAACACAAGATAGTGACTTCTGAGGTTTGGGAGGAAAGTTAAAGAAATAATAACATTGTTCCCAGCTACCCACATAAGCTCCACTGACCTTTAGTGTACACCTCTGAGCAGGGGTTGTTTTCGACTAGGTGAGATTTGGGGCATAAGCCACTAATAAGCCAGTGTCAAAATCTACTTTTACAACCTTGGTGTAGGGGGAGGTACTAGCTCCCTTGTCTAGAAATTTTGTGATACATTTCTCCCTTTGAGGGATGACCACAAACTGAGAAAGTGACAAGAGGATCAATTACTTTCATCCAGACAACTCCTACCAAGACATTATAGCCATACCTATGTACAATTCAGATATTGAATTGTGATAAAAAAATATGACCCTGCAATTATTTCACTTTTGTTTCAAACAGTTGCCACACTTTAAAATAATCAAAAATGCTTTAGATAAATTACAGTAGTCCTGCAAAGCCAGAATAATAAGCAATTAAAAGAAAGCAGCTAGTCATTTTCCTCCACAGACAGCCCCAGCAATTATACCTACTCTTTCTGTGCTTATCAAGTGTCAAGTTAAATATCCATTTTACTTCCCACAAATATACATTAGTTCTACAAATCCTCATATTAGTAACTGCTTAAAACTACAAATAACAAGAGCATTGAGTTACTGTCATCCAGTCAGTCCCAATCAGATAGTTCACAACCTCTTTCCTCTAAATCTGGGGATTTTTTTAAAACATTAGTACTATTAACACGAGGATCTGACAGAATAAGAGACTGTGAAATGGCATGCATTTTCTGAGGTAAAAAAAGTCTGTAACTAATTATTGTCATTATTTGTTAGGTGTAATCCACCACATTTGTTCCCAAAGTTACCCATTTTACAAGTAATTAGGATGGATAGAGTAAAATGTTATGCCCAAAGCAGAGATATTTGAGAGGTATCCCAAAACCTCACACAGCTGATTCAGCCATGAGGTCTGATGACCATGTAATTAGTTTCATCTTTGCAAACCCAGTCCACATAGACATATTGCCATATACTACAGGATTCCATGTTGCTCTACTTAAATAATAAAACCATAAAGATTGCCAGAAAACTTCTGGTTAGTCACTTAAAACATCAAGATAAAAATATCTCATTGCGTCTCTTAACTATCCAGAATTCAACAAAATATCTGACTTGACTGCCTAAAAGATACAGCCAACAAGTAAAGCCAAACATTAGACAATTTTAGTTTTAATTAAAATAAAAACAACATCATATTAAATATCAGTGCTAATCCACACTCTTGTCAGAGCCAGGTCTTTTCCCCTGCTGTTTGAACATTGCAAGGTCTCTGCTGCATGATCTAGCAATGCATGTCCAGTCTGATGTTACTTGTCTTGAATGGTCAAGTCAAGTAGAGCACCTTCCTCCTGGGGCACTCATCACACTGTAGGGTGGGCATGTTTCATCATAGAAGGGAGTTGTGCTATACTTATTTATTTTTTTAGAGGAAATAAAGAACATATTTTGTTGCTGTACAAAAATAAATAAATAATTATGAAAGGACTCCCAAGCAAGCATTGCACCATAGATGGTCGCCTAGCTGACTCATGCATAAGATCAGCCCAGCTGCTGTGAGAAACTAACTGAGTTTTATCGATGTAAATAACACAATCACAACTGAAAACTGTCCCTATCACATTCACAATAATAGAGTCACTCAAAATACGTTTTTTGTTTTGTTTTGTTTTTTAATTGCAGGTTCTGTCCATACCACCTTAAGGGAAGCTTGCTTCACATACCCATATGGGAACTCCACAGTCCAAAAACACTACTGTGGTCTTGGACATATACTTGCTTCAGTACAGCTGAATAGAAAACCAGACTTCCAAGATGGCTGCACATTGAGTAACAACTTAAATCTGTCTCTCCCAGTCTGAAAACAGAAATTTAGCAGAGAAGGCCAGTGGACATTGATTTCTGAGCAATTTTCAGTAACTGATGAGTAAGTGCACTGCTTAGATGCCCGGACAAATAAAATATAAAGGACCTGGAGGAAAATCAGATATAAAACCTCAGGAAAAAACCCAGATTAGGAAAGGAACTGCAGTTGTTCAAAAAGAAGCAGTACAAGTCCCAGACATGACTTCCAGTAACCTAGAGGAAAGTATAATGCAGCTGCACACACACCTGGTTACAATACATGAAATACTGATGATGTATATCAACACAAACAAAAAAAGCTGGAAAAAATGAAAGCATTGAACAGTTATTCAGATAAGGTGACAGAACTGCAAAACTCAGAGGCTGAAATGAAGGAAAGGCTGGTTGAATGTGAAACTGCACAAGAAGAGGTGAAAGAAACCGACTGTAAGTAACTGGACTGGTATTCTACAAAAGAATGGTTAACTGAAAGGGCACATTATGTGTATGCTCCAAACCTGGCTTTGAGAAAGCAACCTAGACCCTTAATAGTAAAAATGCAATCTTACCAGCAGAAGAGTTGAATCTGACAAAACTGTGGCAAAAGGACAGAGTACTAAAAGTGGGGGACAGCAGTCTTTGTGGAGAATGACTACTCATTGCACACCATTCAGAAGAGGAATAAATGTATTTCATTAAATAGGACATTCCAAGAAGCAAGCATGATATTTAAACTGCTGTACACAGCTATCCCCAAAACATTTTTCCCTGGAGGAAAAAAATATTTTGCTAAAGTACATGCTAAGGAAGAAATACAAAAGTTTTCCCAGCAAAAAGTGAGCTGTGAAACAAGAGATTCTGATTCTTGTTCTTCTAGTAACAAAGACCACAGAGGGACTGTGCCAGTGAAACCCTTTCCAGTGTTTCAATGGAAAATAATTGAGACAGAGAAAAGTCACAGAAGTTGACTAGAAGAATCAAAAGTGAAGCAGAGACAGAGACATGGTTTGGAAGATGGAAATGAACAAAAATAGAACAAATGAATCTAGAAATATTGGACTTTCTTGGACTTTGTTAAACTTGTAGGTGACTCTAAAGCATATGCCCTACTTCATGTCATTAACGTTTGGAGACTAAAATCAATAACCTGTAAATTGACAAATGTGGGATTCCAAAGCAATAATTATATTTGTGAAACAGGACAGAACAAGAAAATCTGGAAATATTGGACTTGTTTGGACTTTGTTTGGACTTTGTTAAACTTGTGGGGGACTATAAAGCATATGCCATACTTTGTGTTATTAATGTTCGGAAAAATACTTAGGAAAAGGGAAGAAGAGGGAGAGTTAACTGTAAGTAAAACATATTTTTTATTAACAGCATTACTTAAGTGGTGCATGATCTTCTCTGTGTATTATAAATTTTTTTCAGTTATTTTTAAGTGTAATGTGGATACTAATGTAAATATGTGCTTCTGTTTATTCTTTTTTTTATCTCCTCTTCTCTCTTTCCCTTTGTCTAGTTTTAAGAAATGCAGGCACTGTAGTGTAAAAAAAGGAGGGGATATCTGGTTAAAAGAACATGATTAGTTTGCTTTTTCTCATTCTTGCATAGGAGAATGACTGTATTAGCTTTATATAATAGCAACTTTTGACAGAAAGCAAGTGAATGAAAAAGAATATTGAATATTACAAGGTCTTTTCTTCTAGTAAAGAGTCCTGTATCTCTTTCTTTTGTCACCAGTAGGCAATCTGATAAAAAGAAATGGCTTAAAGAAAATATTTTCTGAAAGCATTCAAGTGTTTCCCAGCTGGGAGAGCTATAAAGATAAGGCATAAATGGACAGCACTTAATAGAATCACAGGCTGTACCATGTGTTTTTACATGGATAAGCTTTACTTCTGTTTAGCTCAAGTTTGTGGGTGTGTGTGTCTGTCAGTTTGGAACTTATGTTCCTTTAAAGGGGTAAAACTTCAATATTTGAAGATGTATATAGTTTTATGTGTTATTAAGTTAGTAGGTTTTAGGGGGTATTGACGTGTGTGTGTGTGTGTGTGTGTGTGTGTGTGTGTGTGTGTGTGTGTGTGTGTGTGTGTGTGTGTGTGTGTTCTGTAATATGTTGTATAGGCTCAAATGGAGGTAACAAAAACAGCTGTAGAAAAAATTAACCTGTCAGACAGTGCATGCATGTAACACAAAAGCTGGAAATGGACACTTAACAAAAAAGCTGTTATACATAAAATGTGGGAATAATAATCTTCTTTCCATAATGTCTTTAAACGTTAATGGTTGCACGGGTAAATCCAGAAAAGAAAGACTAGTAAACTATATAAAAATGTAGAGTGCAAATATTTATGTTACAGTAGATACACTTGGAAAGAACTGAACATGTGAATTTGATAAAGTAAGGTTTTCAGGATGGTTATTTAGCAGAATACCTGAAGAAAAGGAAGAGAGGTATAGTTATATTAATCTCCAGAGGAGCTCCAATAGTAATAGAAGAGGAAAAAAGACAATCATTGTAGATTTGTAGTAATAGCGCTAATAAAATTCTGGGAGAAATAATCAGCTTTCAGCAAAAAGAAAATTCTGGGAGAAATAATCAGCTTTCAGCAAGGAATATTACTTATATGTGGGGGCTGGAATTTGATTTGCAACAGTGAAGATTTGTTTGGAGGCCTCAGAAAGGGAAATATAACAAAGTAGGGTAGAATTTTAATGGAATTTATGAATATATTTGTCATGGAAGATGTGAATTCAGTACTAAGAATTCAGAGTAAATTTAGACATTATTGCCCAAGATACAAAAACTGGACTATGCTAGACAAAATTTACATTTCATGGGAACATGTGCATTCAACTAAAGGTCTTGATAAGCATCCAATAACTATTTCAGATCATGCACAAATAATAACTAAAATAAAAACACAGGGCATAACTTAACAAAAATGAGACACTGGGTATTGGAAATTATTCAGGATCTATTGGAAAAGTAGAAGCTTCTTCTGAAAATATAGCTAGGGAGTGGAATAAAATTAAAATGGAATTTGAAAGATAGGGTGGAAATAAAAGAAAGGGAGATATGGTTAAGAAGTAACACAAATTATTTAGAGGGACTGACAGATGTTAAAGTACTGCAAAATAGTGGCAATCTCACAGAACAAGAAGGGGAGCAACTACAGAATATTAAATAGAAAATAAGGGATTACCCCGATAATATGCATGAGTTTAGAAATATTGCTATTAAGCAGCTGATTTTTGATAATAACTCTAGAGCACAAAAACTTATAGCACAAAGACTCAGACAATAGAAAGTAGAAAGGGCTGTCACCAAGAAACTTAGGGAGCCTATTACAAGGAAGATAAGATGTATTAGAAGTAATTTGGAAGTTCTATGAAAGTCTGCATAAAGCACAGACAAATGGAAATTAAGAAAAGGTACAAATGGAAATGTTTATGGAAAAATTAAATAAGCCAAGGCTAGAGGGAGAGGAGGCTCAATTGCTATCAGTTAGGATAGGAGGAGATGAGATAAAAATGGTGATGTATAACCAATCTACAGGAAAGTCCCCAGGTATAGATGTTATTCTTGTGGAAGTTTGGAAGCAAGGAGGGAAAACTGATGAAGATCTGGAAGGTTTAACAGTATTTTAAGAGGAGAAGTACCAACATCCTGGTAGAAAGCTTTAGTAGCAGTACTACCTAAAGAGGGTAACAATCCATCAGATCCAGCTTCATACAGGCCCATTCCAATACTAAATTGTGATTTTAAAGTGTTTATGTGTATAATAATTAAAAGAATGTCAAAAGTGACAGATATGTATCAATGTGTTTTGTGAAGGGGAAGCAAACATTTGACAACATAAACAGAACAGTGATGATCCAGAGGGAAGCAGAAGGTAAGAAAATGCCACTGTTGTTGGTGGGTCTTGATGCAAAGAAAGCATTTGACAGAGTAAGCTGGGATTTTATTATCAGAGCAATGGAAGCATTTGCATTCCCTAATAAAAGTATAAGATTGATTAGGAGGATATATGAAGGATCAGAGGTGAAAATTAAAGTGGGTGGGGTCTTCTCTGATAATCTCTGCTTGAGCAGAGGAACAAGGCAGGAGCGTCCTCTCTCCCTTTTATTTGCATTACATTTAGGACCACTGGCAATGAAAATAAGGGACTCAGAAATTCAAGGATATAATTGCTATGGTTGTCAAGAAAAGCTGGCTGTATTTGCTTATGACATTATTTTATACATGACAAAACCTGAAAGAGACATAGCAGTGTTGTGGAACATACTGAGACAGTTTCAAAAGTTTTCAGGATACAAAATTAATGATGCAAAAACAAAAGCAATAGCAGTAAATTACCCACATACAAACTGGTTCAGAAATATCCATATGTATGGGAACATGATAAAATGAAGTATTTAAGAGTATGGATTAACAATTATACTGGTGTGGTAGCTAAGGAGATATGGGAAGAGACTAAAAAAAAGATAATACAAACACTAAGAAAATGGAAGCTCTATTATATGGGTATTGATAGTAAGGTACAAGCAGCTAGAATGTTTTTAGTCCCCTTAGTCTTATACACTGGTCAGGCATATTTTTATCAACCAGAGAAGACATGGATAGCAATTAATAAAGAGCTAAAGGATTTTATCTGGGAGGGGAAGATGGCAAGACTCAAGTGGGATAAGCTTATTCTTCCAATAGAACAGGGTGGATTGGGATTACCCAAGTTGAAGGAGTATTTCAGAGCAACACAGTTAAGCCTCCTATACATACCACAAGAAGACAACTATAATTCAAGTGGGAAGAGATGATGTTGAAACAGGAGAAAGCTCAAGTAATATGGAGAGACTGGGGTTTTGGATGCAGACTTTTAAGAAGAACAACAATAATCATACAGAATATTATATTCATAAAGTAGCAGAAGGTCTCCTAACAACTAAGTCCACATGGGAATAAAGAAAGGAGATTCTGCCAGTAGGGATGACTGTGATTAGGGATACAGAAAATAGGTGAGACAGGGTGGGAATGTATTGGAGAAAACTGGAAAAGCAACCAAGTTACTGGGAGCAAATAACTAGAGAGGGAAAGGTAATAGAATGGGAAGATGCCAAGAACTTATTTATTTATTTTTTTTAATATTTTTTTATTTTCCAAATAATATAATGATTAACAATACAATCATCAATAAACAAGTATTATAAACCTTTATATATACTATGCACAATTGACCTGAACAAAGGAGGGAAAAAAATTAATAAAATATATGAAATTAGTAACAACAATTTATAATATTCAATTAATAAAGTATAAAGTTACACAATTATTTAGGGTTAATTTTTAATGTCTCAATAAGAGTTAATTTTTTTCCCAAGAATTGTTTGTCCATGTTCTAGGAAAATTCTCAACTCCTTCACCTTGATTTCTAATGTCGCTGTTTCTTCCATCAATCTCAAGAATTCTTCCAGAGTATTTTCTTGTGAAGACTTCCACTTTCTAGTTATAAATTTCCTTGCCACAGCTAGTATGGACCAAATTAGGTATAGATCTTTTTTTAATTCATTCCAATTGTATCATTAACATTTAAGAGGACTAAATATTTGGTTAAAATAATGATATCTGTGAATATAGCTTACAGAAAATTAGTAATTTCTTCTCAGAATTTTTTTTATATTAATACAATCAAAAATATATGAGATCAATCAGCATTACAGTTTAAAGAACATCTCCAACAAATAGATTTATCAAGTGAATTGAATTTGGCTAGTTTATCAGGTGTAATAAATGTCTTATGAATATATTTCCATGTAAATATTTTCCATACTTGTACATTAAATGTTAAGTTAATGGAACATAAAATATTTGTTTTACTCTCAATTGATAGATTAGTGCAACATCCTTTTGCTATGAAATTCCAGTATCTTGCATTAGGGTTAGTTTTATATGTTATCAATATTTTGTATAATTTTGAAATTAGATTCATCCAATTATAATTGTCGTAAATAACTTCAGATATTAGACTTATCAAATTTGGACTAGTTTTATAAGGGGAATTAATAATTTTACTATTAAGATCCTTAACATATGATAATATGCTCTGTAGTATCAACCAATCTGCTGATGGAATGTCATATTTATTCTGAATTTGTTGAATGTCTAATACTACTTGATTCTCTATATAATGTTGCCAACAAGTGAAGTTTTTCCCCCTCCCATCTAGTTAAAATAACATTATAAATTTAATTGAAGAAATTATTTGTAGAGCTAAAGGGTATTATCAAGTCTAGCCAAATCTTAATATCCGTGTTAGTATATATAAATCTTCTGAATAAATTGTAAATATTATTTATATAATTTAAGTTTGTAGGTTTTGTTATATTATATTAAATATTAGCAGTCAATATGTGCCACATCCTATTATTTTGTTCACTTAATATACAATTTTTAATTATTTTATTTTCATTTAGAAAAATAATAGTGTGCAATGTTTTCCATGTTGAAGAATAATTAGGATTTATCCAATTAATGATAGTTCTTAATATGGAAGCTTTTATGTATGATTCTAGATCTGGAAGTTTAATTCCAAGTTCTATGATGTGTATAGGCTATTCTACTTCTTTTTGGATACCAAAGAAAGTTTAATAGAATTTTATTTATTTATTTCAAGATTTTTTTGTTAGGTACAATAGGAATAGCTTGTGCAATGTAATTAATGTTTGGAAGTATTGTCATTTTTATTATTTGTAATCTGTCTTCAAATTTCAACAACATTTTATTCCAGGTTACTATTAACATTTTTATTTTATTAATTATGTTGCTATAATTTGTTGCTAACGTAGATTCCAAATTATCACATGGTGTTTGTTATTCCTAAATATTTTATTATGGGAACTTGTTTTCCTATCACACAATTTGTAGTTAAGGTAAATTCTCTCTTTTTATTCAAATGTATATAATTAGATTTTCCCTTGTTAAATCTAAGGCAGGAAGTATGATAAAACCTTTCCACTAATTAATCTAGTTTTTGTACTGATTTTTCCGAGACAGATAACGTGAGTAAAACATCATCAGCAAATAATATCATTTTTTTAACTGAGTTGACCATATACAACTATGCCTGATATATTAGAGTTGTGACATACTAATGAGCCAAATAATTCAATTCCTAAGGCAAACAGGATGGGAGACATTGGACATCCCTGCTTTGTACCTTTGGTTATTTCAATAGTTTTCGAGGTAAATGGCCCAAGTTTTACACAAGCCAATTTGTTTTTATTAATATTCTTTATTAGCATAATAAAATTAGTAGTAAATTCAAACAATTCTAAAGCCATTTGCTAGTAATTACAGGTGTGGGGGTAGCCACATTCTTTGATTTCCTGTCCTTGCCTATTTAAGTGGTAAGAGAATTTAAGTACCTTTATCTGAACTTTTTTTTTCAAAAAAATACAGTATTTAAATTGATTTTAACTGTGTTGCAGGAATATTAACTGAACTGGAAGTTTTGACTCTGCTCTTCAGTTAGTCCCACCCAACCTCCCTGTTTTTGTTTTGGTGTTAATCTTAGTGGCCTTGAAACTGCCCGCCCCTCTTGTAAATTTGTATTTGGATACTCCTTCTGGGCCCATCTCATTTGCTCACTCAACTGAGTGCAGTGCGATCATATTCTGATTTCAGGCACTCCTACTGTGTACAAAGAGAGTATCTGGGAAACAGAAAAAAATTTAAGCTTGTTTCCTGCCTTTCCTGTTAAGTGGTATAGACTATTTGTAGGCTTCTGAGCCCCCAAGCCCTTCTGTGTTGGAGGGAAGCCTTCTAGCTTAGTTTTTTTTCTTATAACTAGCCAGTTTTCTAGTTTCAGCACTCAAATCTGTTTCTTTGATCTCAGCACTTGTTCAGAAAAAAAAAAAATTTCATCTGCTTTTACTGTACTTGTGTTTCTACCTACTTTATTTTACTTTTGCATCATCTTAAAAGTACTCAGTTGTATTTATTACTGCTTGTTGTATCTCCTTCTAAGTCTTTTGGTTTAAACACTTGGGCTTCGGACCAGTTATTTTGCACTGAGAGGGTTTGTGGTCTGCACTGTAGTGGCAGAACAGGTAGCTTACATCCTTCTAGGTTGGGAAATGCTGATTGAGGGCTCAGTGTCTGTTATTCTAAAAGTGTATTAATTCTGGTTTAAGCACTTGGGCTTTCAGGCCAGTTATTTTACATTAAGAGGGTTCGTGGTCTGTACTCTTGTGGGAGGAGAGGCTGAACTCTGCCCTTCTGAGCTGGGAATTTCTGGTTAAAGCCTTATAGTGCATGCATATCTGAACTGCTTCTTACTGAAGTTGGTGCACCTTGTTTGCTGTGACATAGACTGGATTCGGGCCTGCTGGATCTAGCTTTGTTTGTGTAACTTGAGCACTAATCCAGGCATTCTCTAAAGTATTCAATTGTATTTATTACTGCTTGGTAGTAACTTGATTAAAGTGTAGCTATCATTCTAAGTCTTTTGAATTAAGCACTTGGGCTTCAGACCAGTTGTTTTACATTAGGAAGGTTTGTGGCATGCACTGTGGTGGCAGGACAGGTAGCTTTCATCCTTCTAAGTTGGGAACTGCTGAATGAGAGCCCAGTGTCTGTTATTCTTAAAGTGTATTAGTTCTGGTTTAAGCACTTGGGCTTCAGGCCAGTTATTTTACATTAAGAAGGTTCGTGGTCTGCACTCTTGTGAGAGAAGAGGCTGGACTCTGTCCTTCTGAGCTGGGAATTTCTGGTTAAAGGTTTATAGTGCCTCAATATTTGAACTGTATCTTACTGAAATTGGTACACCTTTTTTGCTGTAGCATAGACTAGATCCAGGTCTGCTGAATCTAGCTTTGTTTATATGCTTGTTATTTGCTTGTTATTTTCCTGGAATGCTAATTCCACCTAATACGTGGCTTCTCAGCACTTCTGTGGATCACTAGTGATATCTAAATTGCTTACTGTACTTATTTCCTTGTTTCACTTGAAAGAAAGTTACTGTTTGTTGTTTTTGCATTTAAGTTACCTGTAATACATTGCACTTACGTTACCTGGCACTTGCTCACTAAAGCAATTATATAAGTCAGCACTAAAAATTAAAAGCACTACACCCTCACTCCCCACTGGCCCTTGTTTTCAACTATTAAGGAATTCCCACTTTTATTCTAGCATGTCCAAAGGTCAGTTGTCAATCTCCTCTCTGGTCCAGCTGGTGAATCTGGGAATGTTGAGGCAATGTTAAACTGCCTCATGTATACAGACAACCCTCTCCTCCTCCCAAAAAATTCCAACACATGTGAGAGATACAACCATATAGCTAAACTGGAGGCTAAGCTCTCTCAACTCAGTACTGGCATAACCAGTCATGAGGAGAAAGAAACCACACTCACTACAATTCCAGTCTCACATAGACCTACCACGACAGCAAACCAAACACATAATCACTCAGAAACATACTTGGAGGCTCTAAATAAAGATCTGCCTAAGCAGCAGAGACCTCCAAAGCAGACAGCCAAACAACCGCTACCCTAAAACAAAACACGTGCAACACGTCTCACAAAGCCAGTGTGCCGAACAGTCACAGCCCTTAAGACTAAACAACACACCTGATACACTTGTAATAGGTGACTCTATCATCAGGCACACTGACGTCCTGCTCACCAGGCTGAACAAGGAGAGGGTCACGGTGAGCAGCCTGTCAGGTGCTAGGATCCACCACATAACACAAGCACTCAGGTCACTCCAAGGCAAGTACAAATATGACTCAGTCATTGTCCATGCTGGTGTGAATGACCTGAGACGTACCTCCCTGGACTACATGAAAAGAGACATAAAGGAGCTCTCTGAGCATGTAGCCCAGGCCGGTATGACCCTGACCTTGAGTAGCATCTTACCCTCACCAAGAATGATGCCACAATATGAAGACAAGATGATCAATTTCAATAATTGGCTTAAGTACTGGTGTCATTCAAAGGGGATCCAATGCCTGTCAGCTTGGGATGATATGCTCGACAAGCCACGATGCTTCGCTAGGGACGGCTTGCACCTGTCACCCCTGGGCTTGGCAAAGGCTCTTGCTACCCCCATAGTGCCTTTTTTAGGCAAGGCTCAAAAGACAAACCCACCTCCATAGGTATCACAAGGGATAAGAAACTAAGAGTAATGCTACTCAACACCAGAAGTCTAAATCTCAGGATGCACGCACTCAAAACTCTCCTTAGCATGGAGAACATTGATATCTGTGCAGTAACAGAAACCTGATTCAGGGCACCCGAGAGCACCCCAGCACCAGGTTATACCTCATATCATGCTTTTCGGCCCCAAAACTTGGACCGAACCACAAAAGGAGGGGGAGTATCGATATTCATCAAAGATACCCACACCTCCAGGTTGGTGGCAAAGCAAGAAGCATCAGAGACTATCCATGTGCAACTAACAGTGGGTAAAACTGCCTTCCAGTTTATAGCCTGCTACAGACCACCCTCCCAAATCCAGGAACCCCACTCAGCCTTCCTGAGAACACTGGAAAATATGAAGGTCTCTCCAAACACCATTATATTGGGCAACTTCAACTACCCAAACATAGACTGGGAACATTACTCACACTCCAACACCCTAGCCCAAAGCTTCCTAGAATTTATAAACTCAAATGCTATGGAACAACTTGTTACCACTCCCACAAGAGGGGAAAACATACTGGACCTGATCATCACCAACATGGTGACTCTATGCTCCAGACATCCAGACCAGAAGTGTATCCCTCACTGGTAAGATCAGACCATAAACTAATCTCACTGGATATTCACATCCCGACCCCACCTCCTGCCCAGAATACCACAGTAAAAAACTTCTCTAAAGCAAATTTCATACTCCTCAAAACTGAGGTGGAATCCTTCAAAGCCCATGGGCCTGTGGAAAATATGGCCCAGACTGCAGAATCCTTTATAAATGCATTCTTTGAACACCTTCAGGAATGCATGGATCATGCGATCCCAAATAAAACCAAGACCCAATCCTCCAAAGGCAGACGTCCTGTCTGGTGGACCCAGCCATAAACAAACTATACAATAGAAGGAGGAAGCTACTAAATGATAGAGCAAAATCCCAAAAAGGGAAGGCATTACTGATCAGTATTAGCAAAAAAACTATGGGCACTCATAAAATTGTCTAAGGCCAGCTTGAAGAGAAAAATTGCACTGCACACTAAGGATAATCACAAGGCTTTCTTTAGTTATGTTAGGAACCTGGGTGGTAATTCCCAGATATGCTCAGAATTAGTCCAAAATGACAAAAAATACATTGAACCCACAGACATTGCCAACATCCTAGCTGACAGGTTCAGTGCAAACTTCTCCCCCCATCCCCACCAAAAGGGCAAATATCTATCCCAGCAGAGTGCTGCCCCCCTGACATCTCAGATGCTCAGGTAAGAGCTGCCCTCTCCAAAGCAAAAAACAAAGCATCAATGGGACCAGACGGTGTCCCAGGCTGCATCCTACATGAACTCCAAGAAGAGCTAAACCCAAACATAAAACTACTGTTCAATATCAGCCTTACTACAGGATATGTGTCCAAAGAGTGGTGTACAGCAACAGTGGTACCTCTCCATAAAGGTGGTGCCTCAATGGATCCCGGAAACTATCGCACCATAAGCCTGACTAGCTTGGTCTGCAAAGCTATGGAAAGGATCATCATGGACCTCATAAATAAAGATATTGGGGACCTACAGACACTGGATACTACCCAGTCCAGCTTTGTTAAGGGCAGATCCTGCCTCTTAAACCTGGTTGATTTCTTTGAAACAGTCACCAAGGCCATTGACAAGGGGAAGGTGGTCCACACAGCCTACCTGGACATTGCAAAAGCTTCGATACAATACCCTACTTGGGCATTATAGATAAGCTCACCAGCTAAAATATAAACCCCTATGTCACTAGATGGATTTCAAACTGGCTGAAGGACAGAACCCACATGGTTAGAATTGCAGGAACCATGTCAGACTCCAAACCAGTTACAAGTGGTGACCCACAAGGCTCAGTCCTGGGACCTCTCTTGTTCAGTATATATTTCTCGGAGGTACAGGCCAACACGGAAGGACTGTGGCTGACCAAGTTCGCAGATGACTGCAAACTGGGCGCCATAATTGACTCTCTAGCAGACACAAGCATCCTCCAAAAGGGCCTCATAGAAACAGACAACTGGTGCCAGAGCCATGGCCTCAAGCTAAATGCCAAAAAGTGTATAGTCATCCCCTATGGCATAAACAAAGTGCCCACAAACTACCACATAAGTGGTAATCCATTAAGTACAGAAGAAGTAATTAGGGACCTGGGGACCCAAGCTGATAGTAATCTCTCATTTGACAACCACGTGGCCAAAGTGGTTAGAAAAGCATTTTATATAGCCCACCTAATCATGAAGGGATTCACATCTAGATCAGGGGAGGTCATCGTGCCTCTTTACTCATCCCTCATCAGGCCCATAATTGAGTACAATGCCCCTTTTGGGATGTACCTTACCAGACACCTGCAGCAACTGGAAAGACCCCAAAAGTACCTCACCAAGAAGATCAAAGGGCTCAAACAGATGCCATATGCTACCCGGTTAAAGAAACTCCAGCTCTACTCAGTGGCATACCACCTGTTCAGAGGCGATCTGTGCCTGACGTATAAAGCCATGTCCAACCCGGAATTAATGGACATGCTGCACCTCAGAAAATCCAAATCCCATCGAGCTACATGCTCGAGAGACTTGAACCTCAGCACTGAAATAAATAGGACATGCTGGAGGGACAGATTCATAACCAGAGGTTCCCTTCACTATGGAATAAAATCCCAGTCCAGGTTAGGCAGAGTCCCTCATTGACTCTCTTCAAGAGGAATCTTGATGAGTGGATGGGAGATTGTAGGTTTACCCCAGGTATCACTTCTGTGTCACTGTTAGACAGAGGCACAGTATACTAACCTCGAAAAAGGGCATAGCAAAATAAATTTAATATGGGTGGCGAAAGCCAAGCACATTCTGGCTAGGCTTATAAATGCCCTAGGGTAGATAGCCTAGTATGAAACTATGAACCTATGAACCTATGAATGAATCAAAGGCTTTTTCTATACCCAAAGCTATTATTAGAGCTTCTTGGTTGCTTCTGTTTAGAAAATCTATGAGTGTTAGAATTCTTTGTATAGTGTCATGTGTGGGTCTTTTATAAATGAATCCTGTTTGATCCTCATTTATTATGTGTGTCAATGTTTTTTAGTTCTACTAACTAATATTGACATGAAGATTTTATAATCATTGTTAATTAAAGATATTGGCTAAGATTTACACTGTAAAGGGTCTTTGTTTTCTTTTACAATGGGTGCAATTAAGGAGTATCTCCATGAAATTGGAGTTGTGTTTTGTGCTAGAATTTCATTCAAAGTTTTGTGAAACAATGATATTACTGAAAATAGAAATATCTTATACAATTCATTAATTATTCCATCAATTCTCGGTGTTTTATTATTTTTACTTTTCTTGATTTTTTGATTAATTTCATTTAAAGATATTTGTTTTTGAATGTCTAACTTTAACTTTTCTGGTATTGCCTTTACCTTTACTAATTTCAGGTCTACGTTTGATGCATTAGTTATATGTGAAGTATCATTATAATGGTCAGAGAAATGTTTAAATGCATCCAGTATATCATTTATATCCAAAACCTTTTTGTTTTTTTTCCTTCTTTCGTGTATAATACTTGCAATATTATTTTCAGTCGAATTCTTTTTAATCGTATTGCTAAAGTATGCATATGTTTGGGTGATACTGCATAGTAACTATGTTTTAACCTTTCCTACAGCTATATTAGTTTTGTGAGGTAGGCTTTCATTATATCTTTTGTTTAAGTCTTCCAATGCTTTTTTATGATTATTTGTGTGTAAGTAGATGGATTAATAGTGAGAGCTGTAATTTGTTTTTGAATGCTACATAATTTTGATTCCCATTCTTTTAGCTTGTTTTTATACCATGAAAGAATTTTTCCATTTAGATAGGCTTTCAAGGTATCCCAAAGATTAATTACATTTATTTCAGTAGTGTAGTTTATATCTAAAAAGAATTGTACTTCTGAATCTAACCAAGGTTTAAATTGTTTTAATTTTGTAATGTAAGCTGGAATTTTTGACATAAAAATTAATTTCTTATAATCTGTATGTATTTTGAGAATTAATGAATTATGGTCTGAAAAGGGATAAGGGATTATGGGAAATTTTATTATTTTTGAATTTAGCTCCTGAGATATTAATGATTTTTATCAATTTTTGCATGTGTCCCAAATCTGTGGTCTTGGTGTGAAAATAATAATGAATTGTTCTCCTTATAACTAAATGTATCAATTAGATTTAAACTTTCTTCCCATTTCTTAAGTAGCTTCCCTATAGAACTTACACATACATATCTTTTCCTTGTGGTCTCTGATTTATCCAATATACAATTGAAGTCACCTGCCAAAATCAAATTTCCTTTATATACTCTAGTTATTAGATCCATATGTTTTCTTATTGTCACAACCCCAATGCCTGGAAACCAATATATATTTACTAATGTCCAGAGTCTATTGTTATATTTTACTCTTACTATGGCTAGGAGTCCTTCTTTATCTTCATATTTGTAAATGATTTGAGGCATGGTGACATTTTTTTTTCCATAAAATTAAAGTTCCCCTAGTCTTTTTCTTATATGAAGAGTGAGATAAGATCATATATTCATTAGGATTCCAGAAAAAGGTATAATTTGTTTTGAAGTGAGTCTCTTGAAGAAATACTACTTGTACTTTATTTAATTTCATATATCTTAATAAATTAGAGTTTTTTCCTTGGCTTGTTTAAACCGTTAGTGTTTAAGAATAAAATAGGCAAGTCCATTTTCAGTATTTAACTTTACATCATATTGGTTTTGTATTATATTTTGTAATACCATACCAAATGTAAAATGTGTAACTACTGCATTAATAATTCTCATTATAGTCAATATTTTAATTTTGGTCAAATAACTTAAAATAGAGTTTAGTTCAGTTCAGGCCAACAAAAAAAGAAAAATGCCAAAATTACTTCTATAACAAGTATATAAATATTTTTGTAAACCCCCTAATGTACATGAAGTGAAATACACTTCCAATCTGCTAGATGAGAAGAAATCTAACAGATTGCCTACCATAAATTCCCCTCATGAAAAAAGAAAGAAAACAACCCCTTTCGAGCTCCAGTACACTTTTTCTCTTATCTTGGAGATTTAACAATATTAGTTATTATTTTTCCTATATAACTATTAATAATAAATTAACAATGTATGGAAATGAGTATTGATTTGGTAATACAATTTAATTTTTGATTAGATTAGACTTCTTTTTCAGAATATAATCATCCTATCATTAACTACTTAAACATTCATAAAGTAAAATCTCATTTATAACACAGTAAATGTTGCTTAACATTAGTTCTCTTTAGCCTGAGAGTAGTATATATACATATTAATAGTCTCCAATATTCTGGTATGACCAATATAATAATGATTATGTCAGATAAACACTCTCCTACAAACTAAAAATATATTATAACTGAGTGAAGTAGATTTAGAAATGTATCAATAAGTTAAGATAAATACAGACAAGTCTATTCAGAACACTTGACTCATACTACAAAACCTATATAGTCCATATAATGAACCCTTAGAGTTGTGTTCACTAGAGATGATAATGTAAATATGTTTGAGTGGGCAATACATGTCATAAATCTCTATGTATCACTCACATGCCTTCAATTAGAGACAAATGAAAGCATAACCAGATTCAGTTTATTTTATGTCCACCCATGAATGTAGTTGTGACAAACTGATGAAACAGAAGCAATTTTCCCTGATAAGTGGCCATGTGGGTGAGCAATTTATAAACATCATGATACTAATGCATAGTTATAATATCAATTCATATTATGAGAATATCATCACAGAATATTGAACAAAATGCTAGTCAAGACAGAGCATTACTGAAGCTGTTCTGCACAGTCACAGTTCCTTAGAACCTTTATAATAGAGTGTTTATCAAAGACTGTGTCATGCAGCAAGATACAAGAGTAGGCAGACTCCCTTCTTTTTTATTAAATTGTTAAAAGTAATGACACTCTAAAAAATACAAAACCTATTAAGCTGAACAGTGCCTTAAGAAATCTCTCTATCTCATATCTATTTAATTAGTGTTCTACTTGAATTTCTCATCAAGAATTACAATTTACAAATCTGTCTTATTTTATTACTTGAAGCAGTAGCTAAAACAGACCGTGAAGACATTTTCTCATGGGCCCTTTACTTTAAAGAAATAAAGATGAAATTCCAAGGTGAACTCATTTTACCAACCATATCACTAAGAAACTGAGAACCTTATTATTAAAGCAGTTGTCAATATTCAGTAAAAATAAATAGTCAGCATAATAGTCAGCTATACAACTAATGTCTGAAGGATTAAAGGTAGTTTATGTTATAAATCCCTGCCTTAACCAGATGTGTAGCATACCAAATATCATTTAGCATTTGCGTTTCTTAGGAACCTATGTCTGTAAATGTGTAATTCAAACAATTCTTGGTAGACTGAATGACATCTAAACTAATGTATTATGCTAATTTATGTGCAATTTTACGATAGGTTTCCCAGTACTTCCCTGTCATCAAGGCAACTCCCACAATACATCAACAGGCACTTGTAAGACTCTCTGAGATGCCAATTTTATGAGTTATAGAACCACGGCTTAAAGTTTTGCTGGGAATAAATCAACTGTTCATCGTAGAAAATAAGTAAACATGCCCACACAATTTAGTAGTGCAGCTAAACAACTACTTGTATGTTGGTGTAAGAATTTTGGCTAATTACCAGCATCTTTGCCACTTTACTCAAAGTTGAACCCCACTTACTGAAGTTTAGAAAGCACTAAAGGGTAAGGAGAGTAATCAGTAATTTAATATCTACTGTATTCACTATTTATTTAAGTACTATTTAATCAATTCAATTGAACATGTCTAGGCAGTGTGAACAGAGAAAAATAACAACACTGCACAGTACAGGGTTTACTATGTTATCTAATAAAGCAATGTGCACATTATATTCAAATAAGCAGGAGTTATAAGTACAAGGTAATAAGTCCCTTTGTGGCTTTTGAAATTCAATGATTTCTGTTACCAGGTTAATGAAGTTTTCAGTATAATATGTCTAAAACCTGTATTAATTTTACTTATTATGTGCACAGAAGTATGTCATAACTGCAGCTGATGTGTGCATCTCAAACACATATTTTCCTATTTACACTTGCAATGCTGTAACAGATGCTTACAAAACTATCAGATATGTCATTTTACTGGATCACCATAGCATAGTGCATCTTATAGCCTAGGTAGGAATAATTCAGAAGTAAGAAGGGACTGTGTTTACTTCAAGTGTAACAATGTAGTCTGTAATGCTTCAATTACTTTTTCAATTAGATGTTATTCAATGTTACTGTAAATTCTTTTTTGTGTTACCTACATGAAAAACAGCTACTCAGTCATTGATTTCATACCTATTCTTTTTATTTATTTAAAAGTAGTCAGGGTTTGTAGATTTTAATAATCTCAAGACCATGTTAAATGAGCTTAAAATATACTGCTTGTGCAACTGATATCATTAACAACAGACAAGCAGGGGATTCCTTAACTGACTATTTCCACCTTAAATCTTTCATAGCAGGCAAGGGAAACTCTTAACTAGTGCACAACAATGTTTCAAATGACAACATTGTCAGAACCTAGTAACGGAACTCTGTTTATAGTGACTCTAACTGTTTTTTCCACATTTAAAAATATGGATATCTATGTTACTTTAAAAATGTGAATTGGAAGTGTAGTGAAGTCAGTAAGCTACAGAAACTATGATAAAAAATGTTCAATTCCAATTATGCAACAATGAGGTGAACTAAATATACTATTAATAAAAAGGAGATGAGAAAAAACATGTGTGTATATAGTCATATATATATACAGGTTGTCTCTGTTCTTCCTTTACATATAACTAATTATACTAAAGTGAAAGATAACATTTGAATCTGGTTTTCCTCACTGCCTATGAATGAGATGTAACTATATTTTTAGAAGTCACTCTAAGTTATAAAACCATTTAACATTATCGGACACAACCACTAGACTTGTGATGAGCATGTTGCATAAAGTATAACTTTAAGAAAAAATATAAATGTCTCAGAGTATAATAGGCAATATAACAGATAAAATACATACATTTTGAGGTAAAGTCCAGAAGTCTATATCTTTGTTGATTCTTTGAGAGATTTGGAAGACTGCGTAGTTTTAGAATCAGTTCTTTGTTTCTTTTTCCTTACATCAGACCAAGTATTTTTTTCTGGAGATCTTTTCAAGTTGATGGAAACAGTCCAGTCCATTTCTTCAGGAATTGTGATGATATTATTATTCTTGATGAAGGTAGTAGCTTCTTCAATGTTGTTAAAGGTTCTCAAGTCATTTGAATAGAAATCTCTGATTCTAACAGGATATACCATCTGTGCTTTTATTTTGAGAAGTTTCACTAATGGCCACATTTTTTTCCTTGTTTCTAACACTTTTGCAGAATAATCATTGTCAAATCTGATCTGACTCTGTTTATATGTCATGGGACTTTTTCTCCAGGCTGTTTTTAAAATATGCTCTTTATCCAAGAAGGACATGAACTTTTCACCTAATGCACCACCAAGATAAATTGTGGTAGAGGGTATAGATTTTCCTATGGCTCTGTGAGCTCTTTCTATTCCATTTGATAATCCCTCTTTTAAATCAAGCACTTCAAAAAGCCAGAAATTCAAAAAGGTGATGATGTCTTCTCCCTCAGTTTTTTCTGAAAGTCCACATATTCTTATATTAGTTCTCCTCTCCCTATTCTCTAAATCATCCACTTTATTAAGTCGCCAGTTATTTTGGTGAAGTAAGAATTCTTTCTGATTTTCCTCTTCTTCGAGTCTTCCATCTATGACATTTAGTGATGTCTCCATATCAAGTAATTTACTTTGCTGTTGTTGCAGTATTTCTTTTAGTATATCTGTTTACTTTTGGCAGTTTTCCATGAGACTTTCCAAATTATCAGTGAATCTATCCATTTTCAATGACAGTTCATGTAATGTGGAAGGAATCAGTTGTATCTCTTTCTCCAGAGTGGTTTCTGAGTGAGAATTCTTTAAATTGGCCATTACCAAACAGCTGTGTTGTTCTCCAGAATATTTTGACAGGAAAAACCCAATAATATTTCTTGAAATTTGGTAGAGTTGTAGTTTTTAAGTTCCTTAATATTTCCTTAATATTTTTTTTTCTGGTTAATGAAAATATTTTTTCCCTGTTTTCTAGTACTGTTTTGTGGAGCTCTAACAAATGCTGCTTATCTGTTTGCTATCTAGCCTCTGCACCCCCCCCCCCCCAAGAACTTATTTGGACTGCAGGCTAAAGATTGACTTCCATATTAAGGACTGATATCAGAGTGTACACAAAGGGAAAAAAATAGGGGTGTCCTAAACAAAAGAAGAGTACTGGTAGAGTTTTTAGTAGAATCTAGTACAGAAGTTGCCATTAAGAAAGGAATAATTAGTACAGCATATAAAATATTGCATGATAGCTATATAAATCAATCAGAGGATGTTAGGAAGGACTGGAAAGACAGATTTGATACGCAATTCACAAAAAAATATGTGGGATATATGTATGCCTCCAAAATATGCAACAAAATGTAAAAGATTTTGGATGTTTGCCTAGAAGTGCTTAAATATGTATTTTAATACCCCAAACAGACTTGGAATTTTTCCTCAGGTAGACAGCAAATGCTGGAGGTGTGATGGGGAAGAAAGAGGTAATTGGGAACAGTTTTTCTGGGAGTGTAATGAGTTGTAGACTTTAAAGATTCCCTGCAGACTGTTATGTTGAAGATTGTGGGTGAGCAAGTTGGAGTGACTAAGAAAATTATTTTTTTGAGCTATGATACAAACTCGGAATTGCCTAGACATAGTAAGGCCTTGCTGAGTCTAATCATGAAGCAATTACTAGAAAATGGAAATCAGAAACCAACTAAACCAACTTTACTAGATGTAGTGAAGATAGTAGCAGAGTTAAAACAACTGGAACTGGGATCTTTAGACAAGGTTAGGGGCAGTATACATAGGAAAAAAAGGGAACTGTGGGATCAATACGTGCAGAGGAGGAACAAACTTTAAATGAAGGCAGTATTTAAATGAGATATGTAATGTCTGACTAAGAATGACTGGATATGTTAAAAGTGATGTATAATGTTTGCAGCTACAGTTGTGTCACACGGTCTGGAATGTATAATGTTTGCATCTGAGATTGTGTCACTATGGTATATTGCCATTTATTTAAATTGTGTCACTATGGTATATTGTCATTTATATAAATGTAACATGGTGTATGTCATTCATGATAATTTAATAAAGCTGTTTCTTGTTTTTAAAAAAAAGTGAATTAAAAGAGAGAGAGAGAGAGATCAAGACATAGATAGGCAGACAGAGAAACAGACAAACAGAATACCTTATAACCTGATCAGTTAAACTGTGAATGTCAAAGTTTAGACTTAGAAATGCTTCTTTGATTTGCAGTTTGCATAGAACCATCGACGTGTGTGTGTGTGTGTCTGTGTGTCTGTGTGTGTGTGTGTGTGTGTGTGTGTGTGTGTGTGTGTGTGTGTGTGTGTGTATATGGGTGAGTGAGTGTCTATGTGTGAGTGAGTGTGTATGTGTGTGTGTGAGTGAGTGTGTGGGTGCATGCATGTATATGTAGTGACAGGTCTATATTACTTTATCAAAAACCCTAAATATTGAATACCTTTTTGTCAAACCCTATTCGTTGAACTCTTAATCCATCGAATGATCGTTTAAGCACAAATTTTCCAAGTGGAGGAAAAACGCTTGACCAACCAAGTGAGCATCACAAAAATCATAAATTTTAAAAACTACCAAGGTCGGGGGAATATACCCCCCACACCCCCCTAACTAAATATACCAACTCCAAGATTGCACTACAGTGGGGAAAATGGCAAATTCCCAATGTTTGCCCACTGCTTGTTTTCCCTGGGAAAATGTTCACTTAAACGATCATTTGATGGATTAAGAGTTCAATGGATATGGTTCAAGAAAAAGGTATTCAATATTTAGTTTTTTCAATAGATTGATGTAGACCCATAGTGACATGGAATTGACATAAGCATAAATTTCATCAGTGAGATGTTTACTTTCAAGTTTTCTTGGCCATCCCTAAATATGCATGCCCCTCCTCCATTGTTCTAATACATTTTCCACTGAAATTGGAAGTATAGACAGAATCTGAATACATCTTCCCTCAATAACTTTCTGACTGACAAGTAGACTACATAAATAATCCATTTAATCCAATATTCATCATTTGGGCTGCCATGCCAAATTAATATTTATTTGTGTGAATAGTTGTACAAACCCTGACAATAATTGCTAAACAAAATAAAAAAAAAACATATGATGCATACAATGACTGCTTATTTAATATTCTTAAACATTATGAACTATGTACTATAATACATTGTTAAATGACTGTAGAATTATCTTTCCAAACTTGTAAACTCCTTCTCTTATGATAGTGTGTGTCAACTAGATCTACAGTTTCTGGACTGATAAGACCAGTCACGGAACTCATTCCATTATTCTCCAGTCACCAATTTAATCCAATTCAGGATCACATGGCACCAAACCTTATATAGTCACTCCATAAGTGCTCAACAGAGTAACAGAGTCCCAGTCAGTTTAAAGACAGATACAGTTAGCAGTAGCACATACACATATGAGCAGTTGAAGAATTTCCCTTTTACCTAATATATTTTTCTGGGATGTGAAAGCAGTCTGCAGCAATTAGCGAAAACCCATAAAAACATAGGGAAGTCAGATAGACTCCACATAGAAGGCACTCCAACTAAAACTAAACAGGAAAATGCAGCAAAATATAACAGCAGTGCTAATCTCTGCACCACTGTGCTGAAAGTCATGCAGCTTACTGCCAATGTTTTGTAAACATTGAATTAATTAATGTGTAAAGCATGTGTACTTACGATATACCAGCCTTAAGAAAGCAGAGAGAATTTCCAACATGACTATATCCTGCGTAAATGTTTTCTGATACATCAATAATGCAGTTTGCTGCTGGTGCCTAAAAAGTAACAATACATATGACTTAAACAGTCAGCAATGTCAAAACATGGATTAATATATTAAAGTAACACAGGAAATACCTTTTATACATTTAGTGAAAAAATACTTTTCATGAAAATTCTCATTATTGTACTCAAATACATATCACAAAAAATATCACAGCCCTCACAAATGGTAAATATGTTAAATTAGCCATGGTGGCGCAGCGGTAGTGTTGTCACCTCACAGCAAGAGGTTCTCCCATTCAATTCTTGGCTGGAGCGCCTTCTGTGTGGAGTCTGCATGTCCTCCCCACAGCTGAGTGGCGTTTGAAAGACATATGTGAATGGGCGTGCCTTTGTTGAAGGTTGGGAGTTGGGCTGGCACCTCAGCACCATAAAAATTTACTGCCAATTATTATCGGACCGGAGTTCCACTGTGGTGACCCCTAACCGGGAAAAGCCAAAAGAAGAACAACCCATAATCCTACTGGGACCTGTTGGTATTATATAATAAGATTATTTAAGGAAATAAATGTCTAACTTTATTAAATAATGCATTGTATAATGTGCGCTCTATAGTATTTCCATTTTTCTATGCAGATAGATCAGCAGGAATAACTTTTAAATTCACAAAGCAAAGCACTTGCACACCCATGTTGTTATGCATTTACAGTACATTATGTAAATGCAACTGATTTTAAGTATGGTCTCTGTAAATTGTGTGGTTTGACATTTTAAGCAGCTGGAGAGGAATGCAAAATGTGAAACTTGCAAAAGACAGATCTTAAGTTTTTTTATTCTTTTGTATTAAGAGATGGGGGTATATTTAAGTGCCTGAATTGAAAGAAAGGTGCAGCTCTGCAGAATGAGCTGAGTAAGAAACCAAGCCAAGAAGGTAATACAAAAATGCGATGCAGTGTGAAATCAGCATATGTGAGCAGTATTCACCAAGCATCAGGGTAAAGAGCAGAAGTTGTGGTGGTCCTTGATGAGTATCAAAGTAAAGAGCAGATGTGATGCTAGATAAAGTGCAACTATAAAGCCTTAAACAAAAGCATGCAGTATGCTAATGACACAAAGGAAAAGCAGTCCACTTTGGAAAAGGCATATATAGATTGTAACGTAACACATGGATATATTGCATATAGTAAAACATGTATGTGTATGTTAGATAATTGAGTGGAATGCATGAAATAAAGGCTGCATTCTTATTTATGCAGACAACTGAGAATAGTTACATACCAATACCACATTAATACCTAGATATAAAATCATGTGTAATATTGGAATATTGTGGATTCTGCCTAATAGCTGAAGATGTTAAAGAAGTCAAAAGTTTTTGGGTTGATGGTACCAGCATCACATTAGTTGTTTATCTAAAAAAATTACATATGGAGTAAGTTGTTTGGGAGGACCACACACAATGCACACACCCCAAGAAATGGAGGAGATAGGACAGTAGAATATGGATGAGGGTAAAAAGGGGTAACACACATAGAAGAAGGAGAAATAAGGTCAGAGGGATATATGTATTTTTTTTTTTGAGAGAGAAAATAAGGACTGGTGAGTGGTTAGGTCGGGAAGAAACACTTAAAATTAAGGATACCATGTAATGCATGTACAGAGTGGCACAATACAAAATGGTAAGATGTGGCATACAGACAAACAAATGGGCAGAACAGAAGGGGTTATGGAAGTTAACAAAACATGGAAGGTGTATAGCCTACACATAGTCCACCATGCTAACAAAGGAATGCACACAGTATCATTATTGTGGTGTTGTCAACTGTGTGTTATGACCTTACAGGGAGATCAGGAATAACTGACAGCATGGTTTATGGAGCAATAATTGTCCAAAGAGAATACCACAACACAGACAGATGTATGTGTAATTATACATATGCCCCAAGTTTGCAGCTCTGGACATGTACACAAATGGCATAGGCTACAAGTAAGTCTGATTCAGACTTCTGGAGAATCACAGGAACAGAATTTAAGAGAGAACAATCAACCATACAGATAGGAAGCAATCATCTGACTGCTAAACCACATTGCAACAAGAAATATACATTTGTTTTCTGTCAAGGTAGCAGCAAAATACTTATTCAGCAGCAAATCAGCACTCAGGAAAGGATAAAACACATTGCTAAAATTAAAGAACACAAAGTACCATCTGTGGATATTAATCATACCTACTAGATGCATAGCACACTTGTATAACAATACAGCATGCACAATGGTTTCTATTGTGGTCCTGTGCAGTATGCATATGATGAAGTGGACCTGCTCTGGCTATATTATAATAGTTGAACATCAGTAATTTGATGCACCACTTAAAATACTATGAAAACAGGACAATGTATATGCAAGCCAAATAATAGCATGTGTTTCTTAAGCATGACATACACATGGAGAATGCACATCTGCATCACTGTAGTGTAAGTGAGGTCCAAACAAGTTTTGGCTACCTACAAAAATATAACTTGCTGCTACATCATAGTACCTTTGCAGGTTGGCCATTCAAATGTCACCAGTATATACAACCACACATCAGACATGTAGACACTCATGCTATACTTACTTGTACCATATGTGTAAGCAATGATCTGGATGTTGGAATGTCGCTGGTGGTGTCCAGAACACGTAATGCACAATAGCCATTGTGAAGCATGATTACAGTGCATAAGGATGACATATAATGTGAGGCCTGCAGCTGAGTACCACATAACCATGTGGCAATGTGTGCAATAACACATCACATGGACAAAGTGCTGATTACAGTCAGCTGAGAATTGGCACTTATTTTGCAGTATATAGTAACTGTATGTTCCTCATGTCATCTGCTGGGGCTGATACAGAGAAACACTGGTCCCCTGAAATGACATCTTTTGATGGTCCAGGCTGTTCATTCACCAGGGCTGCAGAATGTAGCTATTCAGGTAGATATCTGGCACATCCTGTCCATCATCTTCCATTGATGGGGGGGGGACTATCAGATGTTGCTGCTTTAGTAAGATACAGTGTATACAAATAGTGGATATATCAGCATTAAGTGACATGAAATTACCATAGTAATATGAAGTACAACAGTGTGAAGCAACAGTACACTCAACATTGTCAACTATAGGTACACATCACAGTAACTAAGAAAATCATACAAGGATATCTAAAAAGATCAACACAGAAATGGAAAAGCAATGTCCATATGGAGCAAAACCTGCTACTTATTGACAGTGAACACTTATGACAATACGTTTTTACATGGTCTAAATGCCAGTGCTTTGCATGAAGGATATGCAGGAATCCCAAGTTATGACTATGATAACCTAGCTACAATGTGAAGTGACATCTCACAAACAAAATGATGTAACTCGCATACAGTAAATATGTAAAACAGATATGAGGACTCAATGTTGTAATGGAGAGCTGAGAGGTAGGCACTAAATGCATCAAATATATCTTCTTGCTGTACAGATAGTGTGTCTAAATGTGAATGCATACCACATCTGCATTACAATATATCAAGGATCATGTCATATAGTTATATGGAGAGATCACATATACTCTTTCAGGCCATCAGGGATATATTCAGTGCACATTCAATATGCAAGTTGCATTACATTAGCAATAGTACAGATGCTGCTAGACACCATGAAGTTACAATCAGAGAACACACACATTCAGAACAAATCCTCCATGAATAATAATGTGCATGTTGCACAGTCAGGTACAGACTGCTATGCCCTGTATCTGTTGGAGTAGCATTATGATCTGATTTGCTCTATCAAACTATTGACAAGGGTAAATGCCAGGAATGAACCTGGTGCCCCTCATTATAAAACAAGTGATCTGAGTCACAGTCACAACTGTGGGAGGCACTGCTACATACATTTGGAAACTTGTTAGCAACAGTAGGCTTGTGATTTGCATGAATATAAATGCATGATCTGTGGAAATGGCATACTTATTTAGTTAGTTACTTATTTGTTGGCATTTGTTGAATGGGATAGTCTGACTGAGCAGCACTCCTTTTCATCAGAGGCTTGAAGAGAAAAGCTCCATTATTCAGATATCCTTGACATCAGTTATATTGTTTATAAGCAGTCTTGATTAAAAGTAACAGTTACATGCATTGTATATGAATACAGTTTTGTAAGATAAAGTTAGAGCATCCCAAAGAAAAATGGAGGGGAGGAGGTACAAGGAAGATAACATTGATGAGATGATAGAGAAGGGTATAATTGTGAAAACAGTACATTAAGTTCTGTGCAGCAGAGAGGTATGATAGGAATTCACTCAGCTATATTTGTACCAGTTTAACCAGAGGTGGTGCAGGTACATAGCCATTAAGCTATCAGGAGTTGAATCAGCTGGCATTTAAAGTCTTTCAAGTTGCAGGTTGTTCTTAAGTCAAGTGGGATGGTATCCCAGTTATTAACAATGCAGTGTGAATACAGGGAGTATCATGCATTGTAGTTAGGTTTAGTTGTGGAGAATAATGAATTATCAGTGGAGAGTAGAGATCCCTTAGTAGTGTAAGGATGAATTATGGAGTGAAGAGATGGACATGTTTCGGGGTTGTGCAGTAGTTTGAAGGTTATAAATAATTGTGAGTACAATAAAGAATTGTTTAGTTTGATCCAGTTTAGTTGTTTTTGAGAGCGACTGTGATATATACTGTTGGTTGGATCTGAATTTGGCTGCTTTATTGTAGTATTAGTCTAGTTTGGCTGATGTAGAGGAGTTGAGATTGGTTAGGATAGGAAAGGCATATGCTAGGATGGGAGTACAAAGGAATTGGCTATATTTTGTCTAGCAGAGTCAGTAAGGTAATGTTTTACTCTATAGAGCCATCCTAGCTTTTGGTGTGTTTTCTTTATGGCTTACTGAAGGTGAAGATCAGATTTAAGGTGGTCGTCTATAAACACACCTAGTAGTTTGGTGTGGGATACCAGTTCTATATTGGTCTTCTTGGATGACAGTATATTAAAGGTATCTTTTGGGAGGAAAGAGAGTTGGGGCAAATAGTAGTTGCTTAGTTTTTTTGGATTCAGAACGAGCCATGAGTTGTTGAGCCAAGCTTTTTTGGAAAAGGTTTTCTGGGTGAGTGCTTGGAGCACAGCCTGTGTCCTAGCAGCAGACACAGTGGAGTTGTTGATGTATTTTACTATGGTATCCTCTTTGGCTGCTGTGTTTAGGTTGTTGATAAAGCGGTTCTTGCTGGAGTCTGACAAATATAGGAAGGAAAGACAAGAAATCATCTTGCCATTTCACTGCTTGGGAGCTATTAGTGAGACAGCTAAGAAGCTGGTTAAGGAAAGAGGGTGACAGCCCATAGAAGAGAGCATAGTTAGTGAATTTGATGGTTGACTGTGTCAAATACCTTGGATAAATCCAGAAATAGGGCTGAGGTTAGAAGACATGAATTTCTAATTCTCAAAATAAATCACATCTTCTGTCAATTTATGCAAAGGTGAAACTAAAGTACAATGTAAATAAAAGCAACTCTCACAAATGTACAGTTGGTGTACCATATCACAAACATCACAAGTAAATGTGCACTCCCCACAGCAATGCATCAAAATCCCTGTAAAGCTAGACAGAATACATTGTGTCTGCCTGGTAATACATTGTGTCTGCGTATGTACAACCACAACATTATGACCTCTACCCCATCTGGCAAAGTAAAAATTGACAGATGCATCACTTGCTATACCAGAACAGGTATTTTGAATGAATCACTCTGTAGCACACTACACATGTATCATGCAAACATGCTGTACAGATATTGAGGTGATAACCCAAAATAGTGGTAATACTAAGATTAACATGCACTTAATGTTAATCATCAAGCAGGAACCACAGAGAAAAAAAGCAGACAAAAAATGTGCAATATACAAAAAAAAGCAATTTGTATGCACCATTATACAATTGCTTTATCACGCATGTTGTTGGAATTCTTCTGGTGATCTCACACAGGTCAATGTCCTATACTCTATTAAAAAAGGGGGAAAAAGCTGTCGGCTGTGAGCTGTTTTTAGGTTCTTAGCTATATACAAGGCTAACAACCACCAGGGCCTTTATAAGTATAGTTGTACAACTCAATCCAACTGTGCTCCTATGTATCATGGACATTTAATAGGAGGGGTTATGTTAGTTAGGAAGTTTCTAGACGTTATGCGGGGCAGTGGATGTTACTTTGGGCATTATTGTCTGCCTCTGTCTATCAGAGAAAGGAGGGCCAGTCCTGGTATTGAATTTCCAATTTCCCATCCATTGGCCAATGTTACGCTTAAATAGGGTTAGTGATGTTCCTTGCTTCACATGAATGGGGAGCATGCTCCATAGCATGGGGATCCTGAGACATATCTCTCTCTCTCACCAGCATGTCTTATTTATGTCACCAGCAAAATTTAAATCTTTGGATGTAATGATTTTGATGTTGTCATTTTGAGGATGTGCCAAAAGTACATCAGGGCTGGATCTGAAGATGCCTTGTATGCCATATATAGATTTATTTGTTGATTGATTATTTTTGTTTACTGGGAAAGTCTAACTAGGCACATGTCCCATTTTCAGTGGATGTCCAGGGAGAAATGCTCCATTTTACAGAATTGCAACCTCCTATCATATCCTTGCTAGCTATAGATTCTCTAACATGAGTCTGGAAAGCCACACTCCTACATTAACCTACTGGAATCTCTGAACATTTTGCCTAACACCATACTTATGGGTGACTTCAATTAACCTCCTCAAACTGGGAGAATTATATGACCCATAATTCACTTGCTCAGAGGTTTTTGGACTCCGTCAATGCAAACAGTGTGAAGCAATTAGTTAGATTCCCAATCAGAGTTACAAATATCCTAGACCTAATGTGACAAAGGGAGATACTACCAGCACAGCTGTCTGGAATTTTGTAAATAATTATACGTCATGTGTGAATATCAGCATGATTTATATAAGATGCTTGTGTTACAGATGTATTAGACGTGTCATCATACCTCTCAACCTCTTAGAGCAAAAAATCTGGACAAAGCCAATAATGACAGATTTTAAATATTGCTCTTACAAACTTTGAAAGTTGATAGAATAGTAGATTTTGCATTAGCATGAATTTTCTGGAGGATGTGGAGTCTTAAACTCAAATATTTGTCATTATTTAATTACTTCAGTTCCCAGCTATTTGTCAGACAGGTTCAGATTTTAGGAGGAACACACCAAAAATATGAAGCAAATATCTGAACATTCTGAAAAAATCTGTACAGTTGAGAGGTATGAGTGTCATGTATATATCAACTAGGTTTGTACAAATGTGTATTGAAAAGATATTTTATAAAGTGCTTGTGCTTAAAATGTAACCACAGCATACCCTACGGGAATAGAACAGAAATGTACAAACACTATTGTAACTGTTTAGAGGTATGTATTTTAACAATGGAAATTGGGCTACAGGAGTTTAACCTTAGTCTAGTAAATTTTAGAAAAATAGCTGAAATTAAATTACTTTATAGGCTAGGCTGGATACACAGAGTCCGTGCTGAGAGGTTTTCTGTGTTCTCTTGGAAGTGTTGTATTGTTTTATGTGTTTCAGCATTTGCCAAAGATCTGAGGAAAAGCCCTTGTCAATGTATTTTTACAGGTAGATGATAAATGCTACCAGCTGCCATTAATGGTTGTTTTGGGCCTGGGATAGAGTCAGATGACAGGGAATTATGTAATTATGCAAGCTATCCCAGCAGTAATATTTGAGATATTTCATTTAAGAAGTCTCTGAGAGAGACACAGCATTCTGTATTCTGTCTTGGACCTGGCAACAACTAAAGAAGACCCATTCACCACACATCCTGCCTTGCTCTGCAGTAAGCGAGTCTAGGTAACAGTATAATTCTCTTAGATATAGTCAGGGATATAGCAATACTTATTTTAGATATTTTTCTTTCTTTATTTGAGACTGTCCTGCAATGTAGTTTTAAATATTTCCTGTTATTTTTGACTCTGATGTCACTGTAAATATATACTCAGTATTTTCTTGTTATTTTGATATATACTATTAAATATATCTAAACCTTTCATTGTGGCTGATCTTTGTAGAGATATTTAAGTTTATTTATTTATTTAAATTTGTTGAACGGGAGTGTCCGACTGGACGTAGGTCCATTTTCAGCAGAGGCCCGGGGAGAAAAGCTCCACAGTTAAAATAAACTGACAGTAGTTACATTGGATTACATGGTGATTAACAATTTAAAATAGCAATTACTTACAACATATTTACAGATGAAGAACATAGTACATCAGTAGACAACTAGAATCTTTATCTGTGAAGTACATAACAGACATTAACAAATGTTACAATGAGAAGTTCCTGCTGTATAATACGTACTAGGCTTATGAGCATCTGAGCTTGCTATAATCAAGGTAGTTAGTAGAGTGGAAAGAAAGGTAGTAGTTGGATGGGGTGGGTGAACTTGACTGGTGAGTGAAGTTCTGAAAGTACTTACATATTTATTTGTTGACACTGCGTGGGCCACTCCTAACAGCCTTTCTCAAACTACCATTTGTATTAATAATAACATTACTCAGTAAGATTGGATACCCTTTCTTAAGGAACTTAAAGTAGCTATTAAGGAGCTGGCTAGTGGCAGTGATAACTACCCTATAGTCTGGGAAAAAGGGGACATACCTAGTAAACCTGTACCAGCTTTGCTTTTGTGTATAAACCAAACCTCAAACAGTGTGTGTGTGTCAGCTACTTGGGCAGGGGAACAAAGCACTGGTTGGACAGACAGGATGCTGGATGTCTTGGCTTGGCCACTCAGCTGAGAACACAACTCTATAGCTGTGCCAGTGGTGAGTCTTATTGAGGATCTGTAGAAAGAGGGAGAAACCAGCCCTGGACTGACTGTGGTCTCTGTGTGCTTTTAAGGCACTTGATGTAGAGAGCTGCATCTGATAATACTGCATGTGTATCTTGTCATCCTCTCAGTGTATGTCCCCCACTGGTGCCAGCAGTGATGACTGAGGCCCCTTGATTACTGGTTCAGTGGTGGGGCATCACACCTTGTATTCACAGACATGGAGGGGGATGCTGCTTCCCTCCTGTTCATTAACTCCTCCCTGGTAAGATCTTACCACAAAATTATTTTTAGTATTAAAATGTATCTAGAACCCACTTTGAAATCCATGCCTGTTAAGAACTTTGCTAAGGCCAATTACCTCAAACTAAGTGACAGCTTATTAGACCTCCAAGCCCCTCTGAACCTGGATGAGATTGAGGCCTACTCTGAGCTGTACACAGAAGCACTGTATAACCACATTCATAGCTGCATAAAGGAGCCAGTGCCTGCATGGGTCAAACCTATGATTACTGACAAAAATAAAACACATTGGTGGACCTCTAGCATAAATAGGCTATTCAACAAAAGAACAAAACTCCTCTCTAAAGCCAAGAAGGAACAGACAAAACAGTGCAAAAAGACACTCACCTGTCTAAACAAACAAATTAGAGAGTTGGTCAAATCTGCCAAAGCAAACTATGAGGCGAAGATAGCCTCCCAGGTGAAAGATAACCATAAGGCTTTTTTTTCAGTTATGCTTGTAACCTCAGGGGAAATGCTTAGCAATGTACCAAATTAATCATGAATGGTAACACTTACACCCAGCCTGAAACTATAGCAAACCTGTTGGCTGACACATTCAGTGCAAACTTCACCCTCCATACTATCACCTCTTACCACACCCAAAGAAATACCTGCAACCATCCCCCTACTGATCATTAGGAGGGAACAGGTCCTTACTGTGCTCACAAAAGTCAATAACACAGCCTCCATGTGTCCCAGCAACATTCCAGGATGCTTCTTACATAGCTTAAAACAGAATTTATCAGGGCCACTAGAAACCTTCTTTAACCACAGCCTCCAGATAGGCTTTGTTCCAGAGGAATGATGGAACAGAGGAATGCAACAGTCATCATTCTGCACAGGGAGGGGGGCATCAACTGACCCAGGGAACTAAAGACCCATAAGCTTGACCAGTCTTATCTGCAAGGCCACAGAAAAATTATCATGAACATGCTTGATGAATAATGACATAGGAACTCTCCCAACACAAGACCAGGCCCAGTTTGGCTTTGTCAAAGGTTAGTCTTGCCTGCTCAATCTGGTGGGCTTCTTCGAGAAAGTCACTAGGATGAGGGTAAAACAGTAAACACAGCTTATCTAGACCTGGCCAAAGCTTGTGACACAGACCCCCACTTTGGGATCATAGATGAACTTAATGAGTTAGGCATAAACCACTACATCATCAGATGGATAGCAAACTGGCTCACTGACAGGACACATGTTATACGGATAGGTGAATTCACCTCCAATAAGAAACCTGCTACTTGTGGTGTCCCACAGAGCTCAGTGTTGGGACCCCTCCTGTTTGGTATATACTTCTCTGAAGTGAAGGCCAATGTTGGGGACTCTGGCTTACCAAGTTCACTGATGAGTGTAAGCTGGGGACAAGCACTGTATCCCCAAATGATCTTAACAGCCTACAAATAGGCCTAAAAAATGACAAATGACTGGTGCCAAAACCATGGTCTTAGAATAAATGCATAATTATACCCTTCAGTAAATCAGATGTTCCTGCAAACTATAATATTAATAGCATACCCCGAAATGTAGACCCAGTGGTGAGGGAGCTAGGAACACAGATAGACAATAACCTAAACTTTGACCACCAGGTAGCTACAATAGTGAGAGATCCTTCTGTGTGACTAAACTTATAAGTAGAGGCTTGGCATCAAGACCAATAATTGAGTACAATGCTCCCTTCTGCATGTACCCAAACAGGCACTTACAACAATTGGAGCAGCCCCAGATGTTTCTCACTAAAAAAATACAAAGCATAAGACACATGTCTTATGCAGACTGACTAAAGGCCCTATCCTTTTACTTCATCTTATATCGTTTATTGAGAGGTGACTTATGCCTGACCTACAAGACTTTCTGATTCAGCCCGGATGAAAATGTTACATATTCACAAGAAAATTATAAAAGGATTACATGTTCCATGGACCAGAACTTTATTTGTGAGTCTAACAGAACATGGTGAAGAGAAAGATTTGTATCCCAAAGGCTACCTTGTCTATGGAATAAACTTTCCATCTTCATAAAACAAAGCCTGTCCTTCACTCTCTTCAAAAAGAATTAAGATAAACAGATAGGAAATCATAAATTCACTCCTGGGGTACTGCCCATGTTCCCTATGGATGGAGGCAATCTGTAAAATGACTCAGGGCTCCAAAATACAAAGACCCACTACCCTGATACTACACCACACCATACCTGGGGAAGTAAGATGTAACACAGTTATATCCTGGGTATTAATGACTGGCTGCCAAAAGACTGTTGTGCCATTAGTCTAGTAAATGAAATCCACAATAATGAACCTCTACTCCACTAGATAACAGGCAGTCAAGCATGGATTCCAGACCATGAAGACTCCCAAAACGACCTTTATTAAAATAAGGAATGAGCACTTTCTTCTAGCTTAACTGGACTTCTTCAGATTCAAATAAGCATTAATTAATTCCATTCTTATATACACTTGACTCCAGGAAATTAATTAAAGTAAATAGGAAATGATGCAAAGTCAATAAAAATACTTATTTGTCATAAATTCCATATGTATATATAAAGTTAAATATATATATGCTCAGCTAAATAAATATGTAATAATAAAATATCTGTATAAAAAGATGTATATATATATATATATATATATATATATATATATATATATATATATATTAAATACTTCAATAGTGCATACCAACTTGTATAAAAGGTACTTAAGCATTAAAAAATATACATAAAAACTATACATAAAAACTGAATCAATCAAGTCCTGGACTTTAAAACAGATTTCAAGGAGATGCATTAATTTATACCCGGGGGGTTGACAGCATTTATTTTATTTTATTTTATTTTATTTATTTTACATTTGTTAACCGGGGGTGTCTGACTGAGCCGAAAAGGCCCTTTTTCAGCAGAGGTCCATGGAGAAAAGCTCCACAAAGAAAAATTACAGACACATTTAGTTATTTAGACATGATCAGTATACACACAAATTACAAGAGACATGTTTTTACGGTGGTAAGTGGCACATAAACAGTTACAGTGGAGAGAACAAACAAAAAAATATTAATTTTAAAAATAAAGGTAATTAATAGATTTGTGGTATACAGCTGAAATTTGGAACATAGGTAGAATACATACATAGTAAACAGGTACAGTACATACATTGTAGATTAGCCAGTGTTTGTGAGTAAGATTGAAAACTATTATCAAGTGCTCTAGATTTAGTATGTATGTGTTATCTGCTTTCACTAGCCTGGGGAGCAATCATGGCACTGCCAACTTTCCTTGAGATGTTGCCTGATGAGGTCTTTAAAGGAGGCTTTGGATTATGTGTTTTGAATGCTTGTAGGGACAGAGTTCCATTTTTTAGCCACTGAACTACTATATAGTGCACCTCCAAAGCTATTGTAGCTGTTGGTGACTTCTAGTAGTAGTTTGCTTGGTGATCTAAGAGGCCTTTTGGCTGAGAAATGTACTAGGTTTTTGAGGGCAGGACACTTATCGGGGAGGTAATAGATATAATGACAGAGGCAGAGCTGATTGTAGGTTAGGAGGTTGGGCAGTTCAAGCCAGTGGCGCTGTCTCAAAGCAGTACAGTGATGAGTTCTATATGAGCAATTTGGGCAATTCTGTTATAGCAGGCTTCCATTTTGCTTAGTTCAGTTTTGTTGAGATTAGTCAGAATGTGAGATGCATAGAGTAGGGTGGATAGAAGTTGGGAGCGAGCAATGGCTGATCTTGTGTTGTTGGTAAGAAATGGTTTGATACAGCAGATTGACCCCAGTTTGGCATGTGCTTTTTTAATAGTTAAGTTGAGATGACTATCAAATTTTAGGTGGGAGTCTATGGTTATTCCCAATAGCTTAGCCTGTGCCACTGGAGCAATTGGAGTAGCATTTGTGGAGTAGATAGTGAATTGACTGTTAGTGTTTTTGTTAGAACTGATTATAATCATAAGCTGAGTTTTCTCTGGATTGAGGATAAGTTGGGCTTTGGTAAGGTAGTTTTCAATGTAAGAGAATGCTAGTTGAGTTGTTTGCAGGAGGGTGGGAATGTTTTGTGCAGCACAGATTAAGGTAGTGTCATCTGCATACTGAATTATAGATGCATGCTGTGTGGAGGTATGGAGGTCATTTGTAAAGACTATGAATAGTAGTGGTCCAAGATAGAACCCTGTGAGACTCCTATAGTTATGGGTAGCTGAGGAGAGAGAGAAATTTCCTATTTCACAGCTTGGTACCTGTCAGTTAAGTAGCTTTGGAACCAGGTAAGAGTGGAATTTGATAGATGATATTGGTTTAGTTTGTTTAGCAGGATTTGGTGTGAGACTGTGTCAAATGCTTTGGACATATCCAAAAAAAGAGTTGACACTTGTAGGCCTTCATTTTTGAGATGGTTTACTGTGTCTGTGAAGCAGAGGAGGGCTGTAGTGGTACTATGGGCAGGTCTGAAACCATGCTGAGTAGGTGACAGGATGTTGCTGTCTAGGAGATAGTTTAGCATCTAGGTATGGATGCATTTTTCTAGGATTTTGGCCAGGGGGGAGAGTAAAGCAATAGGTCTGCAGTTATTAAGTTCAGTGGAGGTCCCGCCTTTATGTATGGGTGTAACATAGGATATTTTCCAGAGTATGGGCACATAGTTTTCAACAACTGATCTGTTTATGAGAGTGGAAACTGGGATAGCAATAACATCTGCTGTGAGTTTCAAGAAATAGCTGGGGAGTAGGTCGGCTGCTGTTGATGAGGTTTTTAGTTTGGAGATCATGCTTTTGATTGAAGTGGTGGAAACTGTTTTGAGGGTAAAGCTTGTATTAGTGTTATTTGTGTTGGGAGGGATAGTGATAAAGGAACTGTCCTGTGATACTAAGGATAGAATTGAGTTCACAAAGTGGGAGTTGTATTGTGTTTCGATGGAAACTTTAGTGTCAGGGGTGGTTGGTTTGGGGGTAGCCTTTTGGGTGGATTTTAGTAGCTGGTTTACATATTTTCAAAATTTTTGCGGGTTGTGTTGGTATTTAGTTTGTAATGTTGTGTAGTAGGATTTTTTGTCCAGCCTAACACATTTTTTTGCACCATTGCACAGTACTTGGTACTTAGTTAGGCTGTGTGTTTCTTTGTTTTTTTGATAGTAAAGACAGGCAGTGTCTCTGGACTTGAGGATTTGTTTGGTTTCTTTACTGAGCCAGGGGTTTGTAGAGGTTCTAACCTTGATTTTGCACAATGGAGCAACAGTGTCTAGGTGTTGTAGAAATATTTTGTTGAAATATGCTACAGACTGATCAAGTGGGAGGGATTTTGGGGGGGTCCACTCACAGTTACAGAGTAGAGTATTGAGGACCTCAGGAGAGAATTTTTTTTGTGTTTCTAGTGGATATATAGTTAGTGGTTTTATGCTTGTTCTACTACGTACAAAGCATATTATGTTGTGGTCACTTAAGGTGTCTGGGAGACTGCCTGTGTGAGGTTACAATGTGGGGTTGTTAGTTAGGACCCAGTCAAGGATGGATTCCCTTTTAGATTTTTTATCACATCTAGTTCGAATTTGGACTAGCTGCTGGTTGCCATGGAGATTTATTAGATTATTTCTTGGTTCTGATATATAGCTGAACCAATCTAGGTTGAAGTCCCCCAGAATAAGGGTTTCTTGTGAGTATGTGAAAGAACACCAGGATAAGAAGTCTTCAAGGCTAGCAGGTGTATTACCAGGTGGAATATAGATCACAATTGTGGTGATGACCTTTTTAGAGTGAAGTTGAAGTTGTGAGATAAGTAAGTCCTAATTATTGGGGGAGGGGTAGGACTTTGGTAACGGATGGACAGTTAAGTTGGACTTGTACAGTAAGGCAGTTCCTTCCCCTTTACGAAGTGATCTGTCTTGTCTAATGATATTGTAGCTGGTACGGAGAACTTCTGAGTTAGCTATGTTTTTATTTAGCCAGGTTTCTGTTAAAGGTACTATAGCTGGGGTGTAGTGTGCTATTGTGGCCTGGAGTTCAGGTATTTTATTTTTGATACTTCTAATATTAATATTAAGCATTAAAAGATGGTTGGTTTTGCTGCTGTTGTCGATTTGCCCAGGGATGAAGAAAGTGGGGGTGTTATGTTCTGACATTTGTGCTGGAGCAGTTTGTGTTCGACAGGATGGATTTGGGCCTGGGTTGGGGTGGATATCCCCACTTAGGGTGATCCTGGAGTTAAAATGGTTATACAGATGTTGTAGTTTGGTGAGGAGTGTGAGAAAGTATTGTGTTTCTTTGGAGTAGGAATGAGAGCATATGTACTTAATTCTGAATTGGTCAGTTATGTAGTTCTTAATATCTGTGGGCAGATTTTATTATAATGTGTGGTGTCTGTATACGAGAGTGCATAATGTAGTGTTGTGCTACTAAGATTAGGGCTATTGCTAGAATGATAACTTGTGGTGTTGTAAAGAATTATGAGATGACAGACTAGACTTAGTTGTGTGATAGTCATGGTTATAAAATTTAAGTTGTTTCTAGGTGGGGGGCTCTGAATAGGAATTATAGGGTTGCACTATATGTGGATGGGGAAGTAGTGTGGGTGATGTAAAACATGCCTAGTGAGAATGAGAGTGATTGGGAGTATTTTGTGTGGAGCAAGTTGGTATGGTATAATGTGATATGACTTGAGGAGCTGCGATTGGTAGAGGTGATGTGAGGGTGAGCTGTGGGTGTGGCTGTGATTACTATAAATGTAGAGGTAGTGGGGGCAGGAGGGAATAGTGGGCAGGGCAGGGGAGCGGAGAGAGCCCGAGTGTTAGCGAGGGTGAACGGAGTGGGGCAGAGCCAACCAAGACAAGAGAAAAAATTAAGTATTACTTTACAAATCTGAACACTTTAAACAAATTTCTGAGGACTAATGGCTTACCGGCAAGCAGAATGTAATTGCTGAAGAGCACTTGTATCCTGGTGGGAGACTAAAAATTTAAAGATGGCTCCATGCTCAGCAGGAGTCTAATATAGACTTTGTATTGGGTGAGGGAGATAGCACAAGGGGTGTAAACCAGGTGGAATTCAAAGAAACCAGAGGCAATCAGTGGAAATCAGTGAAGGCCTCAGAGGGGGTAAGTAATAATTCAAACTACCTGTAAAGTGAAAGAGAGAAGAGACAGCAAAGTTTATTAAGGTTGGGAGTGTGTCTTCACATTTACTTGCTGATTAGTAACCAGTTTGTGCACAGATTAGAGTAGGGAGATACATTAGCAATGAAGGGGAATGTACAGAGATGCAAATAAATAGGTGGGCCTCCATGTGATACAAACTAAGGCAGAAAGCACAGAGAAGACTGCTTGATGGTTAATTTAGTCACAAGGATGTGAATTAAGTGTATACTGTCTATTGGACAGTTAGGATTACTATTTAAATTCAATTGCCATTTAACTTCTTTTTCCTCAAGCAAAAGTTTGATGTCACCACCCCTTGGATTATAGTGTACTTTATCCAATATAGCAAAATGAAAGGTGTGATCAGAATTATTTGATATATGTCTAAACAAAGCATTATTTACATTTATATATTACATTTTATATTATATTTGTGCTGGTAAATTCTATTCTTCAAAAGACTGTCCGTCTTCCCAACATAAAAGGCTGGGCAGGCTGAACATATAGCCAAATACACCACACCTTTTGTATTACAATTCCCTAACTGGAACTCCTTCTTGTTTTTACACTCATTTTCTAAATGTATGTACTTCCCCTCATATATATATATATATATATATATATATATATATATATATATATATACACTGACTGAAAACTCCGATTTTGTAGATCCTTTGACTACATTACTTTTCCTTTCCTTCCAGTTATTTTCCAACTGGTGTTTTATATTCCTCCCAGTCTTGTATGAAATTTGGTTGATGTCCTAAATAATTATAAACATCAGTGTCACCTCTTAGAATACTCCAATTCATACATAGAATTTCCTTAATAGTGGATGAACAAGGGCTGTATTTTAAAATCATAGCTCTGGAGTAATTAGAATTGTTTTTATTGTAATTATCTTCTTTATAAACAAATTCTTCCCCCAACAATGGTTGATATAATACCCCCCACTGAGATAATACATAGTCTACTGTTTCATCAATTAGTGGGGCGGGGTTTCCTCTTTCCAAAAACAAACTCCTAATCAGCCTAAGTTCATCAGCAACATCTTCTTGATGAGATGTCATTCAAGAATCTTATCATTGTCGAGGTTGGAATATCTAACCATAGATACATGAAATAACTCTAAACCCTCTTCCTTAGGTATGGAATTAAAGAGGTCTACCACATCTATACTCAAAAAAATTAACTCACTATCAAATAGATCGTGCTTCAGTCTACTCAAAAAGTCTCATGAATCTATGAGTAAATGGGGGATATTTTTATATACATGTTTTAACTGATTGTCTATCACGACCCCTGTAGGGTACGTTTTTGACTTACTTCCTGATGCAATGGGTCGGAAAGATGGGTGCAAGTAATCCTTGTGCACCTTGGGTACTCCAAACACAGCAACTAATTTTAAGATATTTAATTACACAGACCGTAGGGTGACTATGGGACACTTTTCCCTGTTTCTTAAAGGGATGAAGTTTGTGCCCACTTTTGAACTAGACCTTATTGACACATTATTGTAGGTGAAGTTGTTTATTAGGAAACTTAATTTAGCCTTATACTTTAAAGATAAATACCAAAAGCAACAGGACATTAATTTAAAGAAAAATAGCACATTTAATCCCCCCCCCACAACCAGTTTTAATTACACTTGAGAAATTAATTACTGAAGATATTTATAGAACTTATGTTAGTATGTTCAACAACAAGAGAAAGGAATACAATCTTAGTAAAACTGAGTGGGAATTTTTTTCGGAGCTTTATTTATTTATTTCATGCATCTATGGTTAGATATTCCAGCCTCGACAGTGATAAGATTCTTTTAGTATTGGAATTGATGAGTATAGTTTTAGAAAATAATTGTATTTACTTCAAGGGAGAATATTTTAGACAAATTGAGGGTGTAGCCATGGGGGCCTCTTGTGCCCCCATTTTTGCTAACCTTGTGCTTACAGAATGGGAGAATAGATAAGTATTCGATAGTGATTTTAAGAAGTATTTTACATTATACATGCGTTTCCTGGACAACGTTTTTGTTTTATGGAAAGGAGATAAAGATGTTATACATCAATTTGTAGATTACTTAAATAATATCTGCCCATATTTTAAGTTTACGTATACGTCTAATGAATTTGGTTTGCCTTTTTTGGATACTTATGTTTCACACACACACCTAGGTTTTAAATCTAATATATATCGTAAGCCCACATTCAGCAATTCATATTTGGAATTTAACAGCTGCTATCCTTTCTTACAGGAAAAAAGTATCTTGAAAGGACAATGTATACGGGCAGCTAGAATGACATCTCATCAAGAAGATGCTGTTGATGAACTTAGGCTGATAGGGAGTATGGTTTTGGAAAGAAGATACCCATCCCCACTAATTGATGAAACAGTGGACTATGTATTATCTCAATGGGGGGTATTATATAAACCATTGTTGGGGGAAGAATTTGTTTATAAAGAAGATAACAATAACAATAAAAAAAATTCTAATTACTCCAGAGCTATGGGTTTAAAATACAGCCCTTGTTCATCCACTATTAAGGAAATTATATGTATGAATTGGAGTATTCTAAGAGGGGACACTGATGTTCATAATTATTTATGTCATCAACCAATTTTTGTGTACAAGACTGGGAGGAATATAAAACACCAGTTGGAAAATAACTGGAAGGAAAGGAAAAGTAATGTAGTCAAAGGAACTACAAAATGCGGAGCTTTCAGTCATTGTATATATATATATATATATATATATATATATATATATATATATATATATATATATATATATATATATATATGAGGGGAAGTACATACATTTAGAAAATGAGTGTAAAAACAAGAAAGAGCTCCAGTTAGGGAATTGTAATACAAAAGGTGTGGTGTATTTGGCTATATGTTCAGCCTGCCCAGCCTTTTATGTTGGGAAGATGGACAGTCTTTTGAAGAATAGAATTTACCAGCACAAATATAATATAAAAATGGAAAATGTAAATAATGCTTTGTTTAGACATATATCAAATAATTCTGATCACACCTTTCATTTTGCCAAATTGGATAAAGTACACTATAATCCAAGGGGTGGTGACATCAAACTTTTGCTTAAGGAAAAAGAAGTTAAATGGCAATTGAAGTTAAATGCTGTCATCCCCTGGGTATAAATGAATGCATCTCCTTGAAACCTGTTTTAAAGTCCAGGACTTGATTGATTCAGTTTTTATGTATATTTTTTATGCTTAAGTACCTTTTATACAAGTTAGTATGCACTAATGAAGTATTTAATATATATATGCATCTTTTTATACAGATATTTTATTATTACATATTTATTTAGCTGAGCATATATATATTTAACTTTATATATACATATGAAATTTATGACAAATAAGTATTTTTATTGACTATGCATCATTTCCTGTTTACTTTAATTCATTTCCTGTAGTCAAGTGTATATAAGAATGGAATTAATTAATGTTTATTTGAATCTGAAGAAGTCCAGTTAAGCTGGAAGAAAGCGCTCATTCGTTATTTTAATAAAGGTCGTTTTGGGAGTCTTCATGGTCTGGAATCCTTGCTTGACTGCCCATTAGCCTAGTAATCACCTTAGATGAAAACTGACATAATAAGTGCACATACACACATAAAATAGCAGTGATATGACAGTTAATGAGAAAATAATAATTGTACATACATAAAGCAGTAATTGTATCTACTTAGAATAGTACATGAACATACACAGAATAGTAAGGGTATGACAACTAATGAAAACATGACAAAAGAAATAAAGAATACAATAAAATATTAGTTGATATCAAGCTTATAAGAGTCTAGGTATTTTCAAATTAAATCAGCTGTAAATAGATATTGAGTAAGAGACAGTGAAGTAATTAAAGGATGAAGATGGTTACAGATTGGGAGGGAGTAGTGAGGAGGTTCAGGTAAAAGGAAGACATAGGTATTAGTGGAGAGGGATAGAGATAGTCAGAGATTGTGAAGATGTAGCTGTATTATGGCCAGTTACATGAAAGAGTGGTGACAGTTAGGGTTTGGAGATTATTCAGGAACATCACATACACAGAGCTGGTAACTGATTATGTAGGACTTTAGTGAGATTTAAATGATTTTAGGGAGTATTGTTGTATTGCCAGGGGGATGGAGTTTTAGGATTTAGCAAGGTGGTGGGAGAGTGGTGACTTGCCAACAGAATGGTTGGGTTTGGATTCACATAGTAGGTATTTGTCCGATGAATGTAGTGGCCCAGAAGGGTTATATATTTGTATAAGGTTGAAGTGGATGTACAGTTGTTAGGTTTATACACAATGTTATGGATTTGTGGAAGATATAATGTGGGAATTCCAGCCACTGTAATTCCCTCAAGGTGACACAGCGGTGGGTTCTGTTTTTGGAAGGTTGGCAGCAAATTGTGCTATTTACAGTAACATTGTTAAAGTTTATTTAGCATGGTCACTTGGATGTTGTTAAGGATAGTTGCAGAATACATTAGAGTAGGCAAGAGGTGAGAAGAGACAGTATGTTTTCTTATATTGTCTGAGAAGAAGGGTTTGACAATACAGTCAAAATATAGTTTTTAGTGTATTTTTTCACTACATTTTAGGTGTGTGTCAGATTTTAAGTACCTATCTATTCAGATACCTAGCAATTTAGTGTGTGTGACAAATGCAATTTTTTTGGATGAGGTAAATGAGGAGGAGGTTTTGTTGATCGTAAGCTGCCTGGAAGTAAATAGGATTTGTTTCGATTTATTTGGATTTAGGAATAGCTTGACTCCCGGGTAAGTTCTTGTAGTTTGCTGATTTTTTTTTTTTTTTTTTTGTGATACAAATAACTGTGGCATCATCTGCATGCTTTACTAGGGATGCAGTTTCACAGGCTTTATGTAGGTCAGTGATGAAGATGTGAAAGATATAAGGTCCCAAGACTGATCCTTGTGTTACTGTGACTGGGGCAGGGAGGAAGGATGACATGTCTTTTTGCCACTTGACAGCTTGAGCTGTATTTTGGAGGTAGCTATGAATCCATAATATAGCAGTGATGTCAAGTCCTGGATTATGAAGTTTGTATAGGAGAATGGAGTGAGAAACTGTGTCAAGAGGCAATAGATAAATCAAGGAAGATGGCAGACACTGGGTTTCCGTCATTCCCCTTTTGTTTACTGTGTTAGTGAAAGTAAGTAAAGCACTAGAGGTACTGTGGTGGGGACGGAAGCCATGCTGAGATGAAGAGAGGAGGTCATTTTGTGTGAGGTAATGTAAGAGTTGTGACTGGATGCATTTTTTTCAAGTATTTTTGATGTGGGTGGAGAATGGCATTGGGACTCTAGTTTGAGAGTTCAGTTGAATGCCCTCTTTTGCGGAGGAGAAGAATTTGGCTTTTTTTTCCTAGAGGGTAGGGACCCATGCTTCACTGAAGAAGATTAGAATGGATATGGGGTCATTTATTGCATCTGCATCCATCTTAAGGTATTCATCATGTAGATTGCTTGGGACTAGGGAGGTGTGCTTCAGTTGAAGTTATAATTTTTTTATATGAGTAGTAAAGACTATCTGGAAGGATGGGTAATGAAGAGGAATGGTAGGTGGCACTGTTGTCTGGATACTGGTGTTAGGGGAATTTTGAAGTTGTGATGAGACTCAATGAATAAATGAGAGTTAAAAGCCTTAGCACAGTTGGTAGAGTTGTTGTTAGTGTTAAGTGTAGGAGAAGGTTGAGTGGTGTGTCCAGGATTGAGCAAATGTTTTTTAGAGGACCAGAATTTTGGGCTGCAATGTTTATGTTGCAGGTGGTCAGCATACCTCTCAAACTGGAAACCTCAAAAATCTGGACAAGGCCCATGAAAAATAGGTACAACTCTGTACGCTGATTAACATAAAATTTGCATACATAATTACGTAACCCTGCCCACTCCAATGGAATCGTAGGATACCAACTTTCAAATGCAAACTGAGGAACAGACAACCAAAATATGGCACCAGAGTCCCCCTGCAGCCATTCCATGTTCCATTACCTGGCTATTTCGCCCCATTTGCCATAAACACTAATGTACATACTGCTTTACTTCTACAATGATTATTTGGATTTTATTTTTACATTTTTATATATATATATATATATATATATATATATATATATATATATATATATGTATGTATATATACATACATATATATATATATATATATATATATATATATATCTATATATATGTATATATATATATATATATATATATATATATATATATATATATATATATATATATATATATATATATATATATTATATATATGTATATATGTATATATATATATATATATATATATATTTATATACACACACACACACACACACACACACACACACACACAAATATATATGTGTATATATATGTATGTGTCAGTGTATATTTATATATAAATGTATGTATGTGCATATATACATACACACATATAGATATATATATATATATATATATATATATATATATATATATATATATATATATATATGTGTGTGTGTGGGGGTGTGGCAGGGGAAGAGGTGACACAGGGAGAAAGGGAACTTAAGGTGTAAAGAGAAATACCATATGAAGTGAAAAGTGTAAGGGCCAGAAACTGGAAGTGCAATCCAAGGTTGGATAAATAAGAAATATATAAAAAAATATCTTACAGTAGTGAGAAGATGGATAATGTCTAAGAGACCATCTAACTCACTCAAGTTAACAAAAGAATTAAACTCATGCATATTGCATTTACCTCCCAGCTACCAGCTTCCAGAAAGCCCAACATGTTGTACTAAATGGAGGACAGCAGGGCTAAATATCCATACAAAACTCCCACTGTGGATCTGGCTGTTTTCTGATAGGAAGTATGAGTGATCTGAGATTACACCTGGAAATAACGCTCTTCCAAATGGCAAAGAAAGCAGATTGTTAGATTGGTTTCAAAAGAAAGTGGATATTTTTTTATCCACACTTACTTTCTGATGCAACAGTTATCTGTCATCAGCAGTATATGTAATCATTATCTATAGTATACAGTTAAATACTAAATATGATACTATTGAAATTTACTTAAATTGCTACTATTACTGAATGATTGCCTTGCTATCACTTCAGAAGTCTTTAACAGACTTCCAGATGGTGAGTAAAATGATACTACTATTATAACATTTATTGTTTACATTAAGGACATAGTACGGTCCAGCATTATTGGCAATCACCAGTCTGTTTTGCCACTATCCATGAGTAAATTCTTACTCGAGTCTATAAAGGAGTCATTAAGTTTTGCTATTACGTACCAACGTAAAAGCTTCAAATATCCCAGATCTTGTTTCAGACGTTTTAGCAGTCATGAAATCTGGTAGAACGGTGGGCATATGTAACTTTTATTTTAGTTTCCATACTATACTCCTTTTCTGCCGATCTCTTTTTTGTGCAAAGGTATACATCAAACAGAAATCGAATATCTGCAATTAACCTCTTGCTAATTAATAGACGTTACAACTCATTTGGTAGTTTAACTTTTTGAGTCTGCATTAGCAATGCTTGAAATGCTATCCCTAGCAATATCAGGCTATCTGGAAATAACCGTTGATTCCTACTTAATTTTAAAGGTTATTGCATGCAGCAAAGGTATTGGACAAGCTGAAAGTTTCCACAAGCTTGAAACTGAAAATAACTGTTGTAACCAACATTACAACTAATAATGCCACTTCCAAATACTAGATGGCCATGCTAAATAATATCTGCTGCAGGATGAAAGAATTCACATTTCCAGTTACTTGCACCTAACACACACACACACACACACACACACACACACACACACACACACACACACACACACACACACACACACTTTGTTCCTTTCCTTACCTAACAGTTCCCAGCAAAGTTGAAACAGCAGTGAAAAGCAAACAAAGCCCCTCTAGCAGAAAAGCAAACATCCCATTCTCTTGGCAGCATAAGAAGTTCCAGCAGCAGAGTCCCTCAGCAAAGCAAAGTCCCAGCAAAAATTAGCCGAAAACGGCAGTAATGCAGCACAGCAAAAGTCCCATTCTCTCTCTAGCAGCAAAGCAAACAAAATAAGAAGCAGCGGAGTCCCTCTAGAAGCAAAGCAAAGTCCAAGCAAAAATGAGCCACAGCAGCAGATTTAAGTCCGTCTACCAAGTCTTCTCTCAGCAGCAACAGTTTAATTCCCGCCTGCTCGCAGCCAGCTGGAAATGATGACATGAGCTCCTTGAGCTCAATTCCGACTGGCTGGTAGTGCTGACAGAGCTGACGTCATCGTGCACGTGATGACGTCAGCTCCGACAGCGCAAATTTTAAAAAAAATAAAAAAACAAACTGCAAAGAAATCGGAATTGAAGGGGTACCACTTGGGAATCGTGGCACCCCTTCATTTGGACCCCAAAACTTGGTAAAAACTGAGTAATTCGGGATGGTTGGGAGGTCTGGTGGTCAGTAGTATAGTCTGTTTTTACTGGCTACTATGTCTCTGATGGCCATAGGGGTCAATAAATCACCCTGTATAAATCAAATATAAATCAAATCTGAGGGTCACGTGTGTGTGTGTGTGTGTGTGTGTGTGTGTGTGTGTGTGTGTGTGTGTGTGTGTGTGTATACATATACATATATATATATATATATATATATATATATATATATATATATATATATACATATATATATATATATATATATATATATATATATATATATATATATAGGTGTGGCCACTGTGGTGTAGTGATTAGCATTGTCTTCTCTCAGCAAGAGGTTCTCCATAGGTTCATAGATTAGTACTAGGCTAACTGCCCTTGAGAGCCATTTTAAGCCTAGCCAATTATCCCTTGGGAGATTCAAATCCTGCACCTTGTGTTTGTAAGGCAAACACCTTAACTATTAGACCACCCTCCCAACCCAAGTTCAATTAACGGCTGGGGTGCCTTCTGTGCAGAGTCTGCATGTCCACCCTGCAGTCATGTGGGTTTCCTCTGGGTGCTCCAGTTTCCTCCCATATTCCAAAGACATGCAGTAGGTGAATTGGGCACTTTAAACTGGACATAGGTGTGCGCGTGTGTGCAAGTGAGTGGTATGAATGGACTACCATGGCAGGGCTAGCCACCCAGCAGTGTAAACCTTGGCTTGAGATGATTGTGACTGCTGAAGTGACACCCGACCCCATGTGCAAAATGGGGAAATGTGTTGAGGAGAGATATACATGTTGGCCAACAGGTTTGCTATTTCAACAAGCTCAGTATATGTGGCATCATTGCCTACCAGTTTGGCACAGATCTGGGTCTTTACTTTTAGTTTATGTATGTAACTAAGGAATGCCTTATGGTTGTCTTTAGTTCAGGAATCTAATATGGATTCATAGTTTGCTTTGGAGGACTTCGCAAGAAATCTTATTTGCTTGTTTAAGCTGAGTAGGGAGTGTTTCCAGTTTAGGGCTCACTCCCTTTTACTCTTAGATAGCAATTTTTTCCTCTTACTGTAAATCCTGTTAATGGCAGTTGTCCACCAGGCAGGCTTGCTCTTCCTTCAGGAGCTTGTTTTGGTCCTATCAGGTATGGCCGAATCACTGCAGTTATACCGATGTTTATATAAAGCATTGATGTAGAACTCTGTATAATTGCCATTTCCATCTGAGGGGGGGGTGCAGTGAAGCTATTTATACCATCCCATAAGGGGTTATAATCTGATTTGGAGAAGTTTTTTAATTTACTTGCTGCTGGGGGGGGGATCAGGTGTGATAGCTACTTCAAATGAGACTGATTTATAGTCAGATCTCACTAGGGAAAACCTCACAGTGGTGGTGCTACACTGATCCCCCATATTGGTAAGCACCAGATCCAGGATATTGGCAGCCATTTTGGGGAGTCCAAGGTATTAGAGTTAATGAAGTCAAGGAACCTTTGGACAAGTGAGTTTGAGCAAGTAAGTCAATGGATGGGTAGTTAAAGTCACCCAAAACCATTGTGTTTGGATGTATCTTGATAGACTCAAGTAGATCCAAATAGGCATTGTGGGTGTCCTGATTCACGGAGGGGTTCCTGTAGCTGGCAATGGCTTGAATAAGTGTCCTATCAACAGTTAATTGCATATGAAGTATCTCCGGGGAATCATAATGTTTAACCAATCTGGAGATGTATTTATCTTTAATGAATAACTATACCAAAAAGGAGGTAGTGTGACAATAGGCTGATAACCACAAAAACAACAAAGTAATAGCACACTGGAGTCCAGTCACGAAAAAAAACGGCCACACAATAAAGCCCGAAGGCCACTCACTTTATTTTAAAATAAAGTGAGTGACCTTCAGGGTTTATTGTGTGCCCGTTTTTTTCATGACTGAACTCCAGTGTGCTATTACTTTGTTGCTTTTGTAGTTATCTATAATGAATATTCAGAACCAACAAAAACATAGCACTAGTCCTTAGAGGTAAAAATAAATAAATAAACCAATGGTTGGAATGAACAGCTGTTTATTCACCAGACAAATGTATAAAAAATAAGCGTTTTCATCTCCCATGGACTTCATCAGATAGAATAAGGATAAAGAATAAAACAGCCCTCCTTTCTTTTTATATAAACCCTGCCTGCCCCTTTCCTTTAATTGAACAATTAACCCAATGCAAACTCATTAACAACCACAAAACGCTTACTAAAATTCTACTTGGTTTATGTGTAAAATCCTACTTGATATACATATATCGTTAGTGAAAGCCAAGTTTAAAATCACTAAGTAAAAATTTAATGTTAAAATAAGAATAAACATCACAATATACAAGGTTTTAGAGACAACCTGTTACCTAAGAATCAACCAAGTCCACTGTTTTGCTGGTCAAAGCTGCCATCTAGTGTCTGAGTCCCTATATTACACCTACAACTTAGCAGCCCCCATCTTCAAAATTGGAACAATAGATAAGAGTTAATTAAGAGAAGGAAATTGACCGGCCTCCAGTACCAGCTGCAAATAAAGTTCCCTAACTTCGATTCTGGTCTCCCAGGGGCCACCCTGGGGGTCCTTTTCCACCTTTTCCAGAAAAAAAATGTCATCCTGCATCTGCACATGTCAATAGGTCCATAGGTTCATAGGTTGATACTAGGCTATCTGCCCTAGGGCCTATACAAGCTTAGCCATAACAATTCCCAGGATATTTCTTCCCACAATATTTACTTCTCTGGACCCCTGTCTAGCAGGGCGACTGACATGATCCCCGGGGTGAATTTCCTATCGCCCATCCAATCATCAATGTTCCTTTTGAAGAGGGCCAAGGAGGACCTCTGCTTGACATGTGTAGGTTCATAGGTTCATACTAGGCTATCTGCCCTAGGGCATTTATAAGCCTAGTCAGAGTGTGTTTGGCTTTCGCCACCCATTTTAAATTAATTTTGCTATGCCCTTTTTCGAGGTTAGTATACTGTGCCTCTGTCTAACAGTGACACAGAAGTGATACCCGGGGTAAACCTACAATCCCCCATCCACTCATCAAGATTCCTCTTGAAGAGAGTCAATGAGGGACTCTGCCTAACCTGGACTGGGATTTTATTCCAGAGTGAAGGGAGCCTCTAGGTTATGAATCTGTCCCTCCAGCATGTCCTATTTATTTCAGTGCTGAGGTTCAAGACTCTTGAGCACGTAGCTCGATGGGATTTGGATTTTCTGAGGTGCAGCATGTCCATTAATTCCGGGTTGGACATGGCTTTATACGTCAGGCACAGATCGCCTCTGAGCAGGTGGTATGCCACTGAGTAGAGCTGGAGTTTCTTTAACCGGGCAGCATATGGCATCTGTTTGAGCCCTTTGATCCTCTTGGTGAGGAACTTTTGGGGTCTTTCCAGTTGCTGCAGGTGTCTGGTAAAGTACATCCCAAAAGGGGCATTATACTCAATTATGGGCCTGATGAGGGATGAGTAAAGAGGCACGATGACTTCCCCTGATCTAGATGTGAATCCCTTCATGATAAGATGGGCTATATAAAATGTTTTTCTAACCACTTTGGCCAAGTGGTTGTCAAATGAGAGATTGCTATCAACTTGGGTCCCCAGGTCCCTAATTACTTCTTCCGTACTTAATGGATTACCACTTATGTGGTAATTTGTGGGCACTTTGTTTTTGCCAGAGTGGATGACTATACACTTTTTGGCGTTTAGCTTGAGGCCATGGCTCTGGCACCAGTTGCCTGTTATTATGAGGCCCTTTTGGAGGATGCTTGTGTCAGCTGGAGAGTCGATTATGGCTCCCAGTTTGCAGTCATCTGCGAACTTGGTCAGCCACAGTCCTGCCGTGTTGGCCTGTACCTCTGAGAAATATATACCGAACAAGAGAGGTCCCAGGACTGAGCCTTGTGGGACACCACTTGTAACTGGTTTGAAGTCTGACATGGCTCCAGCAATTCTAACCATGTGGGTTCTGTCCTTGAGCCAGTTTGCAACCCATCTAGTGACATAGGGGTTTATATTAAAGCTGGTGAGCTTATCTATAATGCCTGAGTGGGGTATTGTATCGAAGGCTTTTTCGAGGTCCAGGTAGGCTGTGTGGACCACCTTCCCCTCGTCAAAGGCCTTGGTGACTGTTTCAAAGAAATCGACCAGGATTAAGAGGCAGGATCTGCTCTTAACAAAGCCGAACTGGGTAGGATCCAGTGTCTGTAGGTCCCCAATATCTTTATTTATAAGGTCCATGATGATCCTTTCCATAGCTTTGCAGACCAAGCTAGTCAGGCTTATGGGGCGATAGTTTCCAGGATCCGTTGAGGCACCACCTTTGTGGAGAGGAACCACCGTTGCTCTACGCCACTCTTTGGGTACATATCCTGTAGTAAGGCTGAGATTGAACAGTAGTTTTATGTTTGGGTTTAGGTCTTCTTGGAGTTCATGTAGGATGCAGCCTGGTACACCGTCTGGTCCTATTGATGCTATGTTTTTTGCTTTGGAGAGGGCGGCTCTTACCTGAGAATCTGAGATGTCAGGGGGGCAGCACTCTGCTGGAATAGATATTTGCCCTTTTGGTGGGGAGGGGGGGGAGAAGTTTGTGCTGAACCTGTCAGCTAGGATGTTGGCAGTGTCTGTGGGTTTGGTGTATTTTTTGTCATTTTGGACTAATTCTGAGCATATCTGGGAATTCCCACCCAGGTTCCTAACATAACTAAAGAAAGCCTTGTGATTATCCTTAGTGTCCTGTGCAATTTTCCTCTCAAAGCTGGCCTTAGACGATTTTATGAGTGCCCGTAGTTTTTTGCTAATACTGATCAGAGATGCCTTCCCTTTTTTGGATTTTGCTCTATCATGTAGTAGCTTCCTCCTTCTATTGTATAGTTTGTTTATGGCTGGGGTCCACCAGACAGGACGTCTGCCTTTGTAGGATTGGGTCTTGGTTTTATTTGGGATTGCATAATCCATGCATTCCTGAAGGTGTTCATAGAATGTGTTTATAAAGGATTCTGCGGTCTGGGCCATATTTCCCACAGGCCCGGGAGCTTTGAAGGATTCCACCTCGGTTTTGAGGAGTGTGAAATTTGCTTTAGAGAAGTTTTTCACTGTGGTTTTCTGGGCAGGGGGTGGGGTCGGGATATGAATATCCAGTGAGATTAGTTTATGGTCTGATCTTACCAGTGAGGGATACACTTCTGGTCTGGAGCATAGAGTCCCCATATTGGTGATGATCAGGTCAAGTATGTTTTCCCCTCTTGTGGGAGTGGTAACAAGTTGTTCCATGGCATTTGAGTTTATAAATTCTAAGAACCTTTGGGCTAGGGTGTTGGAGCTAGAGTAATGCTCCCAGTCTATGTTTGGGTAGTTGAAGTCACCCAATATAATGGTGTTTGGAGAGACCTTCATATTTTCCAGTGTTCTCAGGAAGGTCGAGTGGAGTTCCTGGGTTTGGGAGGGTGGTCTGTAGCAGGCTATAAACTGGAAGGCAGTTTTACCCACTGTTAGTTGCACATGGATAGTCTCTGATGCTTCGTGCTGTGCCACCAACCTGGAGGTGTGGGTATCTTTGATGAATATTGATACTCCCCCTCCTTTTGTGGTTCAGTCCAAGTTTTGGGGCCAAAAAGCATGGTATGAGGTATAACCTGGTAGTGCTGGGTGCTCTCGGGAACCTTGAACCAGGTTTCTGTTACTGCACAGATATCAATGTTCTCCATGCTAAGGAGAGTTTTGAGTGCATGCATTTTGAGGTTTAGTCTTCTGGCGTTGCGTAGCACTACTCTTAGTTTCTTATCCATTGTGATACCTATGGAGGTGGGTTTGTCTTTTGAGCCTTGCCTAAAAAAAGCACTATGGGGGTAGCAAGAGCCTTTGCCAATATCTGAAAGCCCAGGGGTGATAGGTGCAAGCCGTCCCTAGCGAAGCATCATGGCTTGTCGAGCATGTCATCCCAGGCTGACAGGCATTGGATCCCCTTTGAATGACACCAATACTTAAGCCAATTGTTGAAATTGATCATCTTGTCTTCATATTGTGGCATCATTCTTGGTGATTGTAAGATGCTACTCAAGGTCAGGGTCATACCGGCCTGGGCTACATGCTCAGAGAGCTCTTCTATGTCTCTTTTCATGTAGTCCAGGGAGGTACGTCTCAGGTCATTCACACCAGCATGGACAATGACTGAGTCATATTTGTACTTGCCTTGGAGTGACCTGAGTGCTTGTGTTATGTGGTGGATCCTAGCGCCCGACAGGCAGCTCACCGTGACCTTCTCCTTTTTCAGCCTGGTGAGCGGGACATCAGTGTGCCTGACGATAGAGTCACCTATTACAAGTGTATCAGGTGTGTTGTTTAGCCTTAAGGGCTGTGACTGTTCGGCACACTGGCTTTGTGAGCTATGTGTTGCATGTGTTTTGTTTTGGGCTAGCGGTTGCTTGGGTGTCTGCTTTGGAGGTCTCTGCTGCTTAGTCAGATTTTTATTTAGATCCTCCGAGTATGTTTTTGTGTGTTTATGTGTTTTGTTTGCTGTCGTGGTAGGTCTATGTGAGACTGGAATTGTAGTGAGTGTGGTTTCCTTTTCCTTCTGACTGGTTATGCCAGTACTGAGTTGAGAGAGCTTAGCCTCCAGTTTGGCTATATGGTTGCATCTCTCACATGTGTTGGAATTTGTTGGGAGGAGGAGAGGTTTGTCTGTGTACATGAGGCAGTTGTAACATTATCTCAAGATTCCCAGATTCACCAGCTGGACTGGAGTGGAGATTGACAACTGACCTTTGGACATGCTAGAATAGTATTGGGAATTCCTTTATAATTGAAAAAAAAAGGGCAAATGGGGAACAAGGTACTCAAGGGGAGTTTGTGAGGTAGTAGTGCTTTTAATGGGCAGTCTATTCCAGAGTATGGAGAGTCTCTGGGGCAGGAACCTATCCCTCCAGCATGTTTTGTTCATTGTGATGACAAGGTTTAGATCCCTGGAGCATGTGGTTCTAAGGGATTGGGATTTCTTTAAGTGGAGCATGTCCAACAGCTCAGAGTTTGACATGGCCTCTGTATGCAGAGATCACCTCTGAGTAGATGATATGCCACTGAGTATAGCTGGAGTTTTTTAGACGGTCAGCATAAGGCATCTGCTTTATGCCTGTGATTCTTTTAGTGAGGTATTTCTGTGGCCTTTCCAGCTGTTGCAGATGTCTTGTGAGGTACATACCAAACGGAGCATTATACTCTATAATGGGTCTAATGAGGGATGAGTACAGTTGGACAATGACCTCCATTTTTCTGGATGAAAATCCCATAGTGATGAGGTGTGCCACAAAGAAGGATTTCCTGACTGTTGTGGCGATGTGGTTATCGAAATTGAGACCCCTGTCCACCTGTGTCCCTAAGTATCTCATCACACTTTCGATGTTTAATGTACTGCCACCTATGCGGTAATTCATGGGTATATGTTTTTTTTCCAAAGGGGATAACTATACATTTCTTGGCATTAAGCTTGAGCCCATGGCTCTGGCACCAGGCATCTGTTTCTGTAAGGCCCTTTTGTAGAATATCCACATCATTTGAGGATTCAGTAATGGCTCCCTGTTTGCAGTCATCTGCGAACTTTGTTAGCCAGAGTCTCTTAGTGTTGGCCTGTACTTCAGAGAAGTAGATGCCAAACAAGAGTGGTCCCAGGATTGAACCCTAAGGTACTCCACTTGTCACTTGTCTGGAGCTGGATTTGGAGTCAGCTACTTTTGCAGTCTGGGTTCTGTCAGTAAGCCAGTTGGCAACCCATCGAGTGACATAGGGATTTATGCCCAGCTTAGTAAGTTTATCTATGATTCCAGAGTGGGGGGTGGTGTCGAAGGCCTTGGCAAGGTCCAGATGGACTGTGTGGACCGCCTTACCCTCGTCCACAGCTCTGGAGACTGATTCGAAGAAGTCAATCATATTCAGGAGACAAGATCGGCCTTTCACAAACCCAAACTGGGTGGGGTCCAGTGTTTGAAGGTTGCCAATGTCTTTGTTTATAAGTTCCATGATAATGCATTCCATGCCCTTGCAGATCAGGCTTGTCAGACTGATGGGACGGTAATTCCTGGGATCCAAGGTGGATCCCCCCTTATGGAGTGGATAACTGTAGCTGTGCGCCACTCAGTGGGCACGAAGCCTGAGGTGAGGCTATGATTAAACATGACACTTAGGTGAGGTGCCAGTTCATTTTGCAGTTCATGTAGTGCACAGCCTGGGATGTCATCTGGTCCCATGGATGCTGTATTCTTAGCTTTGGAGAGTGCGGTTTCTACCTGTGTGGCCGTGATTACCGAAATTTGGCAATCTTTTGATATTGAGATGGGCCCTTTTGGGGGTGAGAGGGGGTGAAGTTGGCACTATATCGATCAGCCAGGATATTGGCAATATGCTTGGGATCAGTATATTTAATGCCATTCTGTTGTAGCTCACAGCATGTCTGAGCATTGCCATTTAGATTCTTGACATAACTATAGAATGCCTTGTGGTTGTCTTTGGAATCTTTGGCAGTTTTATTTTTGTAACTAGCTTTTGAGGATTTTATGAGGGATCTCAGCTTTTTACTGAGGCTAGTTAGGGAATTTTTTGCATCCTGGAATTTTCCTCTTTTCTGCAACAGTTTCTTCCTTCTGTTGTATAGCTTGTTTATAGCAGGGGACCACCAGATTGGCTTCCTTTTTTTGTAGAAGAGCATCTTGGTTCTATTTGGGATGGCATGATTCATGCACGAGTGGATGTGCTCATACAGTGCCTTAGTGTAGGCTTCTGCAGTCGAACTTTCAGATCCCGTCTGCATGGGTGTCATGAAGTTTGTCACTTCTGACTTCAGTAGCATGAAGTTGGCTTTGGAGAAGTTTTTTTAAGGAAGTTTCCTTACTGGGGGGTGGGGGGAGATGTGGATGTCAAGGGTGATTTGCTTATGGTCAGACCTGACCAATGAGGGGGTGACCACTGGTGTGGAACATCTATCTCCCATGTTGGTAATGACCAGGTCTAGATATTGGAGTCTCTGGTGGGACAATGGATTAGTTGATCAAGGGCGTTGGAATTTATGAATTCCAAGAACCGTTGGGAAAAGGAGTTGGTACCCGAGTAATTTTCCCAGTTAATGGCAGGGTAGTTGAAATCACCCAGTATTAGGGTGTTTGGCCTATCTTAATATTTTCCAGTATGTTTAGAAAGGTGTAGTGAGAATCTTGGGGCATGGTGGGGGTTCTGTAGCAAGCTACAATTTGGATTGCAGTCTTAACTAGTGTTAGTTGCACCTGGAGAATTTCAGATGCATTGTGTTGGGCAACTAGCCTGGAGGTGTGAATATCCTTGGTGAATATGGACACTTCTCCACCTTTAGTGTTTCGGTCTTTGTTTTGTGGCTGAAAAGTGTGGTAAGAGTTTTAGCCTGGTATTACAGGGGTGCTCTCTGGAGCCTTGAACCAGGTCTCAGTTACTGCACATATATCGATGTTCTCCATTTTTAGGAGTGTCTCGAGAGAGTGCATTTTGAGGTTTAGACTTCTAGCATTGAGTAGCATTACCTTCAGATTTTGCATGCTTGTATCTGTTATGGTGGTGGTTTTATCCTTTGAACCTTGCCTAAAAAGGGCACTATAGGGGTGGCAAGAGCTTTAGCCAGTAACCTGAATCCCAGGGGTGACAGGTGCAGACCATCTCTGTCAAAGCATCGTGGTTTGTCGATCATGTCTTCCCAGGCAGACAGATACTGGATCCCCTTTGAATGACACCAGAAGCTTAGCCAATTGTTGAAGTCAATCATTTTGTCCTTATACTGTGGTATCATTCTGGGCAAAGGCAGGATGCTACTCAGGGCTCGGGTCATACCTGCCTGGGCCCATGATCTGAGAGCACTTCCATGTCTCTTTTCATGTAGTCCAGGGAGGTACATCTCAAGTTATTCACTCCAACATGGACAATGACAGAGTCGTATTTGTACTTGCTGTGGAGTGATGAGTGCATGCGTTATGTGGCGGATCCTGGCACCCAACAGGCAGCTGACTGTAATTTTCTCCTTGTTCAGCCTGGTGAGTGAGACATCAGTGTGCCTCTCTATAGAGTCACCTATGAATAAAGTGTTGGGTACATTGTCTTGTCTTAGGGGCTGTTGTTGGGTGGCACACTGGTGTTGTGAGCTATGTGTCACTTTGGTTGTGACTGGTGTTTGTTTGCATTTTAGCTTCGGGGGTCCTTGTTGCTTGGGCAGGTTAATGTTAAGGGCCTCCGCATATGTGGGTTTAGTTTTGCTATGTGTGGGTGTTGATGGTGTGGGTTTTGAAGGGCTATGAGTTGCTTGAGGTGTAGTGCAGGTGTTAACCTTCTCCTCTTGACTGTCTTGCACGATCTTGGCCAGAGAGAGCTTTGCTTCCAGTTTGGCTATATAAGTGCATCTCTTGCAGGTTGTAGTGTTGGGTGGTAGGAGGAGAGGATTGTCTGTGTACATGAGGCAGTTGCCATATTGCCCCAGTATGCCCAGATTCACCGGGTAGACAGGGGAAATCACTGGAAGCTGACCCTTGGACATGCCTGTTTAGGTGCTTTTTTGTAAAGTATAAGAGCTGTTTTCCCTTACCTTTGCAAGGTACTTTGCAATTATAGGCTGTTTAGTGCCTAAGATTAATTTTTCCTTATTGACAAGGAGAGTTGAGTGCTTGTATCAGTTTCAGGCTTCCTAGTGCTTTCCAGCAGGTTCTAGAGCAAGTGCTAGTCACAGGGGTTCAGATTTTAGTGCTACTACTGAGAAACCAGCTAGTTCTAAGGGTAAATTTGAAGAGCAGACTTTTTGGCACCTGGAATAGTTTAACTGTAGCCTCGCAGTGCTACACGATGTGAAAAATGTGCAAACACACGTGTTTTTAAGCCAGAAAGTTGAAAGGGATAGAAATCAGCCCAAAAAGGCTAATACAATTACAATTTCAGAGCTGGAAACCACTCCTTTAGTGTTAGATATGCAGTACAATGCTCACCACTCTCACTGGTAAGCAGTAGGACTTCCCTCTACCACAGCAAGGTCTGGATAGCTCTGAACACAGAAAATAAAGTCCTGAGACAAGCAAAGCCTGGGATATGTACTGAATAGGAAAGGTGGGAAATGAGCAAACAAGAAAGTATTTTTTTTTTGTTAAAACAGGCTAAACAATGCAATAATACAATAAATAAACACATAAAAGGCTAACACACTTGAGTGTGTAGTCATAAACAGTAAATGCAATTAAAACTCTACAAAATTAGCAATTTAAAACTTTTTAAATGAAGCAAGGCAAGTGCACAACTGAAAAACAATTGAAGAGGTAGTAATGCAGCAGAATAAGTAGCTAGTCTACATATACAGAGAAGTCTATATATACAGAAAAGCAGCTAAAGCACACAAACAATTCAAAATGCAGTGCAACCTAGAGCACTTGAGTTGTAGCAATATTAAGGCAATTACAGTTATAATAAATGCTCTAAAATATACTCTATATTTCCAAAATGTTTGAGAAGCACAGTCAGAACACAAGGAGATTCAGGCAATTTTTTTTGAAAGGGAAAAAGGAGAAACAGAAGGCCTTCTCAGATGTTCTCTCTGTATTAGGTAGAATGAGCTAATGACACTAGACTGGGAGGAGTGTCCCAGATCAAATTTACAGTAGGGGTGTGCAACTGCAAAGCCACCAAGTATAACAACAAGACACAAACAGGGAGGGAGGGTGGGGGACCAATACTAAAGCTATTAGCCTACACTCTTTAGACAGTAAACACTACAGAAAGCCACAAAATGAAAGTTTTTAAACAGATAAAAGAGCAAAGAGACTCTACAGAATGCTTTTAACTGCAAACAAATCAGTTACCCATAAAGAATATATATCACAGTGATCACAAATCACACCAGTCCAGGTAGTAAAGGTTTAAAAAAATGATTTTTACTTGAATGTTAGCGCTTTCATGCACAAAATGTGTGCACTTCTTCAGACAAGTTACAATTTAAAAGTGGTGCACTTTATACAAACACATACCACAAACCACTCCCATTATTACTAAATTAATTCTAATTAAACAATTACTTTAACCATAAAATTTTTTAAAGCTCTATTAATGTTTAAAATACTATCATCTCAAAGCATTAGTTTAACTTTAAACAACCAGCTTAGAATGAAATACAAAAGTTAACAATGTAAAAATATATGTGTTGTGTGTATTCACATATTGTTAAATGTTTTAAAAAATCGTTTATACTTTACATATTAAATGCATTTTCATGACTAAAAATCAATCAATATTATTGTTGTCGATAAACAATATCAACAAAGGAGTGGTCTATCTTGCTAAATGCAAGGATTGTGCCGCATATTATTTTGGAAAGACAGAACGTCAATTAAAGGCGCGTATTTATGAACATATATATGCTATTACAAAACATAATCCATCAAATGCTTTGGCTAAGCATATAATGGAAAACAATTCACACAGTTTTTTATTTAATGTAGTACAACAAGTCCACAAAAATCCTAGGGGTGGTGCATGGTATTTAAAGTTACAACAACACGAACTTCTTTGGCAATTAAAAACAAATGCCTATACTTTTCCAGGGATTAATGACACGTGTTCTATAAAATGTTTATTAAATATCAAAGCTTTAGATAGATAAAATAAGCTTTCAATTATAGTATTTCTATTTGTGTTTTTTAGTTCTAAACTTGTGGTTTCAAAATATGTTTTCCATGTTTATGGTTGTTTATCGACAACAATAATATTGATTGATTTTTAGTCATGAAAATGCATTTAATATGTAAAGTATAAACGATTTTTAATAACATTTAACAATATGTGAATACACACAACACATATATTTTTACATTGTTAACTTTTGTATTTCATTCTAAGCTGGTTGTTTAAAGTTAAACTAATGCTTTGAGATGATAGTATTTTAAACGTTAATAGAGCTTTAAAAATTTTTTATGGTTAAAGTAATTGTTTAATTAGAATTAATTTAGTAATAATGGGAGTGGTTTGTGGTATGTGTTTGTATAAAAGTGCACCACTTTTAAATTGTAACTTGTCTGAAGAAGTGTACACATTTTGTGCATGAAAGCGCTAACATTCAAGTAAAAATCATTTTTTTTAAACCTTTACTACCTGGACTGGCGTGATTTGTGATCACTGTGATATATATTCTTTTCGAGTTTTTTCGTTTGTTTCGTTATTTGTATTTAAATAGTTACCCATGCAGATTAGTTAATAGCAATAAAATGCACTAAAAACTATGCAGTAGGCAATAAAAAGTGCTATATATAAATTGCTAGAAACGATAATCAGTATAAATAATCCAAAAAAGGATACTTATATATCTCATATCAGAGTTGTAGTCAATGCTCCTCCTCCACTCTGCTCAGTGAGTGTAGACAGAAATACTCTCAAAATTAGGGCTTAAATACCAGAAGATACAACCTTAGACAACTTTTTTTAAAAAAGCACAAAAGAACCAGCCCCCACTAGCCAGCAGCCAATTAACACAATCTAGCCAAGGTAAAGAAAGGCCTCTGCTAATTCAAGATGGCCTGTTTATGTGCTTTGAACAATTACTGTAGAGACAAACAGGCCCAGAGCCAGCAAATCTGAACTAGGACAATACTAAAGCTATTAGCCTACACTCTTTAGACAGTAAACACTACAGAAAGCCACAAAATGAAACTTTTTAAGCAGATAAAGGAGCAAAGAGACTCTACAGAATGCTTTTAACTGCAAACAAATCAGTTACCCTTGCAGATTAGTTAATAGCAATAAAATGCACTAAAAACTATGCAGCAGGCAATAAAAAGTGTTATATATAAATTGCTAGAAACAATAATCAGTATAAATAATCCAAAAAAAACCCAGGATACTTATATATCTCAGATCAGAGTTGTAGTCAACACCCCTCCTCCACTCTGCTCAGTGTGTATAATCATCTTAAAGTTAGGGCTTAAATACCAGAAGATACAACCTTAGACAACTTTTTTTTTTTAAAAAAAAGCACAAAAGAACCAGCCCCCACTAGCCAGCAGCCAATTAACACAATCTGTCCAAGGTAAAGAAAGGCTTCTGCTAATTCAAGATGGCCTGCTCATGTGCTTTGAACAATCACTGTAGAGACAAACGGGCCCAGAGCCAGCAAATCTGAAGTAGAACAATACTAAAGCTATTAGGCTCAACTCTTTAGACAGTAAACACTACAGAAAGCCACAAAATGAAAGTTTTTAAACAGATAAAGGAGCAAAGAGACTCTACAGAATGTTTTTAACTGCAAACAAATCAGTTACCCATGCAGATTAGTTAATAGCAATAAAATGCACTAAAAACTTTGCAGCAGGCAAAAAAAGTGCTATGTATAAATTGCTAGAAACAATAATCAGTATAAATAATCCAAAAACACAGGATACTTATATATCTCAGATCAGAGTTGTAGTCAACGCCCCTCCACCACTCTGCTCAGTGTGTATAGACAAAAATCCTCTCAAAGTTAGGGCTTAAATACAAGATACAACCTTAGACAAATTTTTAAAAAAAAAAAAGTACAAAAGAACCAGCCCTCACTAGCCAGCAGCCAATTAACACAATCTAGCCAAGGTAAAGAAAGGCTTCTGCTAATTCAAGATGGCCTGTTCATGTGCTTTGAACAATCACTGTAGAGACAAACAGGCCTAGAGCCAGCAAATCTGAACTAGGACAATACTAAAGCTATTAGCCTACACTCTTTAGACAGTAAACACTACTGAAAGCCACAAAAATGAAAGTCTTTAAACAAATAAAGGAGCAAAGAGACTCTACAGAATGCTTTTAACTGCAAACAAATCAGTTACCCATGCAGATTAGTTAATAGCAATAAAATGCACTAACAACTATGCAGCAGGCAATAAAAAGTGCTATATATAAATTGCTAGAAACAATAATCAGTATAAATAATCCAAAAAAACAGGATACTTATATATCTCAAATCAGAGTTGTAGTCAACGCCCCTCCTCCACACTGCTCAGTGTGTTTGTATAGGGCGTTGTTACTGTCCTTTTTTTTAAATGGCAGTCAAATGTTCATAAATTCTTCTCTTAAGCTTACGTGTATTCTTGCCTACGTAGAATGCCCCACAGCCTTTACATGTGGCAAGATACACCACACCTTCACTATTACAATTAGTATATGAATTAGCTCTAACAGTCCTGTCCCTCACTTCAACATGCACACTCCCCTGATTCAAAATATAGGGGCATTGTGCACAGGTACAGCATTTGTAAGTACCCAGCCTCCTATGGTTATGTGGTTCTTGGTTGCTGTTCTCTAAAAGCTCCTTGATATTCTTTCCTCTTCTATAAGTAAACTGTAATGGGTTTCTAAACAAAATATCCAAGTCTGAGTACCCTTTAAACTTTTCCCAGTGCTGATTAATAATATCCCTAATTCTATGGGTATCTGTGTCATATTTCATAACAAATGCCCCTATAGGTGCTGAATCCCCATCCTGTTCATTCCCATTCCCTTTGTCTCTACCACTTGTAGTGTTTTCACCATGGCCCAAAATAGGGCAAAATCTCCCTTTTCTCTCTTCTAATACTTCTACCATGACCTCCTCAATTAAATCTAAGGGGTACTTCCTTCCGAAAAACATATTTTTCAGATTCAAACTTTCCTTCTCGTAATCCACATTTTTGGATGTCATCCTACTACTACTATGTATGAACTGACCCCTAAGGATACTCCTTTTTTGTTTAAATATATAAATATTATATAAATATGATAATATTATATAAAAAGAAAGGAGGGCTGTTTTATTCTTTATCCTTATTCTATCTGAAGAAGTCCATGGGAGACGAAAGCGCTTATTTTTTATACATTTGGCGTTTATGTGTATGTGAATAAATGGCTGTTCATTCACACCGTTGATTTATTTATTTATTTTTACCTCTAAGGATTGATGCTTTGTTTTCGTTGGTTCTGAGTTTTGGTCAGCACCTTGCCTCCTTCATCATTGTCTGTAATGACTATTGCTACACCACCTCCTTTAGTTTTCATGCTTTCAGTTTGTGGTCTGAACGTGTGGAAGGACATGTAACCAGGTATGGCTTGGCTGCTCTTCACAGCCTTGAACCAGATCTCTGTGACTGCACAAATGTCTTTATCTTCCAAAGTGAGAACTGCTTCCAGTGAGTGCAGTTTCATGCTAAGACTCCTAGCAATTAGCAGCATAACCTTCAGTTTTTTTTAGATGGAGTTTTTAAATCAGGAATGTTGTTCTTGAGACAGTGGCTAAAAAGGCACTTTGAGGGTGGCAAGAAGCCTAGCCAGTAGCCAAAATTCTAGGGGTGACAGATGAAGGCCATCTCTGGCAAAGCATCGAGGTCTGTCAATCATGTCATCCTAGGTTGACAGATCCATCTGTGGACAGTTTCTCAAGCAGAACTCTTTGCCTTCTCTCTGAACAATCAGCTGGCAAAATTCTTCTCCAGGACTCAATGCCAGAAGGCCTAGAAGACAGATGCCTTTTCTTTTCCTTGGACAGGAATAATTCTGTATGCTTTCCCTCCCTTTCCACTGATATGTAGGATACTTCTGAAGATTCAGAGAGTATCCTCCAAGATCATTATGGTGACTCCCTTTTGGCCCAGGCAACAGTAGTAGTTAGTTCTCCTCTCTTTTTGAAATGGCCAGGGGAAATTAGTGGCAATTACCACAAGCTTCCTCAGAGAATGTTTCTACTCACACATGAAAAGAGAAGTTTGATACACCCTGATCCCAATCAGCTTCAACTTACTGTTTGAATGATAGGATCTTAATTCCCTTTAGGCAGCAGTTTAGTGAAAATGTGCAGCAGGAACTAATGGAGGCAAGAAAACCTGCTACTAGAAAATCATACATTGCCAAATGGGAAAGGTTTTCTACTAGTGCAAGTAACGTTACCAACTCCAATATTTGTCTGAGTTAATATTCTATTGCTTCTCTTAGTCCTTCATCAAGGTTTATTTATCTGCCATTTCTTGGATCTTCCTCTTTCAAAGCATTCTCATGTCAAATTGTTTTTGAAAGGGGTTTTGTATATGAGACTTCCCAAGAAAACTGGTGGCCTGTACTTGGGATCTTGATTTTGTGTTACTCGTTCTGTTTGAACTAGCTTATCTAGCTGACTTGAGGTTCTTAATGTAGAAAACTCTTTTACTGATTGCTCTGATTTCTGCATGAAGAGTATATGAGTTGCAAGCTATTATGGTGAGTCAGCCCTATCGCAGTTTCCACAGACACAGTGTTTCTTTGAGAACTAATCCTTCTTTTGTGTTTAGCATGGTATTCAAGTTTACTTTACGCCATACTATTCATCTCTAGGTTTTCTTTCCTAAAACTTAAAATGAGGGAGATAGATACCTTAGATACCTGCAAACAACTCAGATGCTATGTTGACAGAGCAAAATATTTCAGATCTGAAGATCAGTTTTTCATTTCTTGTGCAGGTAGAAAGAAGGAGCAACATGAGAGAAAATGGACCATTTCCAAATTGTTATCTCAGACTATTATCAATTGTTTTTCTCACCACAACAAAACTATTCCAGGCAGGGTTAAGACCCACTCTACCAGATTCTTGGCTTCATCTACAGCTTTTTGGAAAGGGTTGGATTCTAGAAGTAGTCTAGAAATAAAAACTTGGTCTTCTGTGCATAGTTCAATAAAGTACTTCAAGCTTGATTCCTTCAGCAGGTCTAGATCAAACTTTGCTAAGACAATTCTCCAGGGGCTCCTGAACCCTTCTCCTTCCACCTTCCAAATTTTATAAGCTAGAGTAATCTACCCATATAGATAAGGCTACTGCAGCAGTGATCAACGCGGTAAACATAGTCCATCTGTGTAAGTAAACTTACCATAACAGGAGATGTTCATAGGTTCATAGGAGAATATTAGGCTGTGAAGGGTCTTTTTAAGCCTAGACAATAACACTAGATCACAATCAAACCCTATATTTGGTGGCTTTGAAGCAAAGATTTTAATCATTATACCAAACTCTCCCTCCTGGTCACTGCTACAGTAGCCACCCCTCCGTTCACCCTCCTTTTTTGACTTTGTCAGGTTTTGTGTGTGTGTGTGTGTGTGTGTGTGTGTGTGTGTGTGTGTGTGTGTGTGTGTGTGTGTGTGTGTGTGTGTGTGTGTGTGTGTGTGTGTGGTTTACTATCAAAAGCTTGAAATGAACTTTGTCGAACATCAGGTGACGGAAAGTACAGTTTCAAAAATGCACAATGCTGAACCTACATACAATGAATATATTGTTAACTAATGTAAAGCATTTTATGTTAGTATGAGATTGTCATTGTGAATGGAGAGCGTGGTGCAATGATGATCAGGAAATTACCCCTTTTCCTCACTGTAGTGCAATCTCAGAGTTGTTATATATAATTATTGGGGAATGTGAGACGTGCAGGGGCCTTGCCCCCTGCAAAACATGAATGCTAACATACAGTTTCAGTTTTGAAAGTTTGACATTCCAGTTCAGCAGTATGAATAAACATAAAACTGCCATTCTGAATTTTGATAGTAAACCTACAAAAAAAAATATATATATACATATATATATATATATATATATATATATATATATATATATATATATATATATATAGATATATACATAGAGTGAGAGAGAGAGAGAGAGATGTAAATGTTTTTACTCTCGGCGCTGTCCTCTCAAGGCTCAGCTTCATTTTCTCATCTGGCATTGAAGCTCTGAATGGCATGGCACTGTTTTTAGGTAGGGACTGTATTTTCATCTCTTTCCATGGCTGACTGGAATGCAGAGGAAAGTACAGTTGTGTAAATAAACTTACCATAACAGTAAATGTTCAAATGATTACTGCTGCAGTAGCTTTAGCTATATGGGTCATATTCTACTATGGATATAACAGCTAACAGGATATTCCATGCCAACTGAGAAAAGGAGACTGAGCCTTGAGAGGACATAGCTAGGATTAAAAACATATACATATACACACATCCTGGCAAAGGAAAAAAAAAGGAATGAACAGAGGGGTTCACTACTGAAGCAGTGGCTAACGCATGAGCAATCTTACAGCGATGGCTGATGTTCATATGGCTCCACTGTGTATACTTCATACATTGCCAGTCAATTCAGGTCATACAGTTCTATGCCATCCACCTCTCTTTAGGTGGTATGCAGCCTGCAATAGTATAGTGTAGTCATCCATGTGGACATCGACACTATTCTGTCTTCCTCTTTGGGAGAGGAGACAATAGCATTCCTATACATAGTCTCAAGGTGCTATACTTTTTATTGGATTGAATTAGATGCCTCCCATCCTTGTATTACAGGGTAACCTAAACCAAGGAGTTGGGGGTTTGCATAAGGTTTAAGTGTTTACCTTACACATACAAGGTACAGGGTTTCATTCTCACTTTTGGTCACTCTTATTGATATTGGCTAGGCATGTAATTGACTGCAGACTAATTGCCTCGTATCTATATATGAACCAGCCAACATTCCTCTCTGACAGCATGTGATCCCTGACTCCCCCAACCTCCTAGCTATGCATTTGTCTACTGCATCCACTGTTCACAGCCCTTCCATTACTATTCCACGTTACTGTACCCCCATCCCACCTGTGCAAATAATGGTGATTGTACCCTGTCCACCCCTACCTTATACGGGTAAGGTAGCAACTGATAAACCACATGGCTAGACAGTGCACCATCCTGCATAGCCTGTTTATATTCTTGCATATCAAACACAAACCAATAACTTCAACACTCTGTAGACTACAAAAAGTGTTCAATAGGAGTGTAGGGTACACAAAACAACTGGTTTCATCCCTACCTGGGCCTTCTTCAGGTTAAGCTCCAGTATGCTGGAGTCATTGTTTTGTGTTTGGATTTGACTTTTGAGGTCTGTGAACTTCAGGACTGCTTCTGTTACCTTGCACTATACATCTGTGTATGTTCTTGTATGTATGAGTTTTATTCAGTATTGTCTGCATTGTGGCTCATTATTGCTGACCAGTTGTCACTTGTTTGCCACTACTGCCATACTACTACCGCAGCCTTGCATGAGGTGCCAGTGCAGCTGGTTCCACTGATAACTTCTCACCCAGCTCCTCTTCATCTGCTGACTCTGGTCTATCAGTCTGATGGTGTGTCCATGTTGGATTTACTTAATAGCATGTTGAGTAGCATGGCAAAGTCCAAAAATACCTAACTACATGTCTCTTATGCATACTACAGTCCGCCACAAGATTTATCTAGGTAATTGAATGATTTATTCATTGCCTTCACATACACCATTAATATGTACTTTGGATGTGTATATTTGTTTTATTGTGAGACATGTTTTCGGAATGGTTTCTGTGATATTTTTCTCTGTACATATATAGCCTCTTATAACTAAAAGCATAGATTGGTCTGTTGATTTAAATGAATGTTTTCATTATATACATTTTCACTATTTTTATCATATACCTTATACTTATGCCTCATACGCTTTTTATAATGCCATATAGTTTTACATTCATGTGTCTTTACACACATTTTTATGAAGTGATTCTGACCTATTTAAATACATCTGTTTAAAAGGATCAATTAAATTATTTTTCATTGAAAATGTAGTTATATTTGTGGAATTATATATATATTTTTTTAGCCGTATGGCTACTTTAATTGATTTATTGATACTCATTAGGTTAATTGGTACTCGTTTAGCTTAATGTTTTTTGTATATAAGTGATGTTTTTTCAATGTAAAAGTAGATCTGAGGAAGTGTACTGGGTCTGGTACGCGAAAGCACTTATCTTGTTCTGTTTTAACAATAAAAGAAGGTTGTATAGCATCGTGGTGGTCTTCGGTCTGGTGTTTTTACCTATCTACATTTCTACCATTACTACAGAGGAGACCTTTGGAAGTTCAGCTGATTTGGTGTTTCTTTGGATTTATAGTGTTTTGTTCTACGTCCCAGCTGTTTTCACATTATGGATGCTGCTAATGTCGAGTTGGACTACATGCCAGATAAACATATTTTGGCAAGAAAATGGTATAGTTTAACAGAGTCAAAGAATAATCCGCTATTAGAGATGGATTTTCTATTACCTACTGCTATTGGTGAAAATGTTAACATAGACACTCAAAGAGACTTTAATATAGCCTTTAAGGAACTTGAAAATGCATTTTACAGGCTCTATAGATTAAGCTGGTAAAGGCGTCATCTTGAAGCCTGTTTGCACTTCAAAGTAATCCCAAGAGGAATGAGAGTGCTATGTATGCCGACATACGGCGAGAATCACCCAGAACTTCTAAGGAAATGGCAACAACTGAACTTAGATCTGGGATTTAGCTACATAAAATTGCTTATAGACTATTTCCTACCCATTGAGAAAGAACTCTCTCAGAAATCAGATATATTGCTTAAAGACATTGTTTCAAAATTTAAAGGGGAAATGTTTTCTCAAAGGTTAGATATCTTGCACACTCAGATATCTTCTTAAAGCGAGAAACTTCAACAAGTTAAAATGAGAAAGTTACAAAGAGACAATATGGACTTTCGTAATGGTCAGGTATTCTCTTGGCCTAGATATCGTAATAATAGAATGGAATCTGTGGGCCAAAATAGTACTATTGAAACGAATGTTTCCTTGACAAATGAAACTAGTGATGTACATCCTCCATCCAGCATTTCCCTTTTACGAACTGTTACCTCGGTTAATGATACTACGATTCCTTGTTCCACGCCTATGAATGAAATTACTCAAGGCACTACAGACACTCCCCCTCCCAACCAGCAAGCACTGAAAAAATCGTATAGTAGCACGCTTGGTGCTAAACCTAAAGTGAAACAAGGGAACTTGGAAAGTTTTTTACCACTTCCCTCCAAGTTCTGAAAGTTGTCACAAGACAGATCCAGCAGCCGAGGGCGATTGAAAAGAAAATTCTCGGGAGACCATCCGAGCAACAGGAATCGGCAAAGAGATTAAATGACCTTGTCTTTAATTTATCTAGACGAGCCCTTACAGCATCTGATACAGCCTTACTCAACAAGGGCTTGACATACATACCGGCTCAGGTCAGTAATGTTAGCGAACTCTTAGTGGATCTAAGACTGTTTTCACGTTCTGTTGCTCTGAAGACTAGTTTTAACAAAGTTAATCATCCTGAGAAATCAAACGACAATGGCATTCCTTTTAAAAGAAAAAGTACATTTACGCCTACGCTACCTCCTGCTGTTGACTGTTTTTTAAAAGCTTGCGAAAATGATGTTTATGGTTCTTTCAATAATTTTGTAAAGAAAGGTTTATATTATAATGTTTCACATGCAGAATGGGATACCATTTATTCGTTACAACGAGATATGAATGTGATTGTGAAACCAGCTGATAAGGGGGGAGGGATTGTCTTGCTGGACTATGATATGTATCACACTAGTATGATGAATATGCTTAAAGATGTAGCCACATATACTAAAATTGAACATTCTGACTTAAACAGAATTATATATGAAGTTCATCAAGAACTTTATGATTTTCTAATGTGTCGTCAAATTAATCATGATTTATACTCCTATTTTTTAGTTGAGCAACCTAGGATACCATACATAAAAGGTTTACCCAAGGTCCACAAGAATATGACACCACCTCCCCTATGCCCCATTGTTGTAGGTAATGGTTGGATTACTGAAACCATGTCCGTGTTCATTGAAAAGAAACTTAGACCTATAGTTAATAAGATTCCATCCATCCTTAAGGACTCATACCAGTTGTTAGAGATTTTAACACATTTTGGTGAAGGTCTCCCTGGAGATTGCTTGTTAATTACCATGGATATGAAAAGTCTCTTTACCTCTATCCCGAATAACTATGGGTGTGAAGCCATTAGGCATCTTATTAATGACAGTGGACTGTTTAACAATGAGGACCAAATTCTCCTTAATGCTGTTCTACAACTTGTACTCAACAACAATGTTTTTATGTATGGTAAGAAACTTTTTTTACAACAGTGGGGAGTGGCCATGGGCACTCCTTGCGCAAACACTTACGCGAACCTGGTTGTTCACTATTGGGAAAACACATATCTCTTTAACCACCCCCTTTTTCAAAAGATGTTACTCTATAAGCGCTTTGTCGACGATGTTCTCATTTTTTGGAAGGGGTCTATAGATGAATTTAAACTTTTTGTTATATACTTAGAATCCACTACTTTTTTCTTTAGGTTTACGATGGAGTACTCTGACACAATGATAGATTTTCTAGACATTACTATCACAAAAGATGCACTTGGTCTCCTACATACCTCCATCTATAGGAAACTGTGCTGGAAAAACACGCTTTTAGCATTTAACAGCATGCATCCGAGACATGTCTTTAGGAATATTATAAAAACTCAATTCTTGAGGGTGCAGAAAATATGTAGTGACCTTGAAGATCTATCTACACAGTTAATTAACCTAGAACTTATGTTTATAGATAGAGGTTATGATCAAACATTAATTGATTCAGTTAAACAGTCCCTAAAATTAGCAGAGACACCATGTGAAAGCAGTATGTGACGATACACACCATACCATAATGAGAAAGTTAATAAATATGGAATACATTTTCAGACTAGATATACTAGCAACAATAAATACATTATTAATATTATCAAAAAGAATTGGCACATCTTACAAACTGACACAGACATTAAAAAATGTATAGGAGAAAGACCTGTGTTTGTGTACAAAAATAGCAAGAATCTGAAAAGGTTATTATGTATTGAGAAGTTTAGGGAAGTTGATCCACCTGTTGTTTTGAGGCCTTTAGTACATAAAACAGGAACTCACCCATGTAATGCCTGTAATATGTGCCCATATATCTCTAAGGAACAAGAGTTTAAACATCCTCTTATGGATCTTTATTTTAGACCCAAATTTAAAGGTACTTGTAATAGCTCTAATTTGATATACCTTGCAGATTGTTGTCAATGCGTTTTATATAGGCATGACAACAAGAATGCTAAAAGAGAGAATTTATAATCATCTACATGATATAAAAAAGAATGATGTTAAGAACGCACTATTTAAACATATAAAGGATAATGTTGGACACACTTTTAGGTTTAGGATTTTACAAATCACTAAACCTAATATACGCAAAGGTGATATATTCAATGAATTAGAAAATGTAGAGCTATCTTGGATACTACGATTTAAAGCACAGCATCCACCTGGCCTTAATCAATACATTAGCATCAGATCTACACTTAAGAAATGAAGTTTGAAATAATATTTTTAATATGCATTAATGTGGGGTATTTTATAGTGTTTTCTGATTTTTTATTTTGAGTATATTGTATGTTCATACACATATACATGTTTTACCTAAGAATATATTGAGCCATATTCTTTATATAACACTTCATATATATTTTTTATATTGTATATTTCTATGAAATGGTATATTTAATGATTTTATTCTTCACAACTATCCATTATTATTTAATTGGGATTTATTACTTTATAAAATGGTTCTTTTGAACCAATTGAAACTAAAATGATTTATTAATTATAAACATATTGGCTACATACAATTGATACACATTTACTTATTATATATTTTTACATTAGTGTCTGATTTAATAAATCAAAAAAAAATTATTTTTTCATATTCATATTTTTACAATATTGCTATTATTATTTATTTTTTCATCTTTCTTATTTATACATATATGTTTACATTTCCTATTATACATGTAAATGGTTTCATATTTTATTATCATCTATTACTGGAGCTTTTATATATTTTTTTGATGAAATACTACAATGATTTATTCATTGCCTTTACATACACCATTAATATGTACTTTGGATGTGTATATTTGTTTTATTGTGAGACATGTTTTCGGAATGGTTTCTGTGATATTTTTCTCTGTACATATATAGCCTCTTATAACTAAAAGCATAGATTGGTCTGTTGATTTAAATGAATGTTTTCATTATATACATTTTCACTATTTTTATCATATACCTTATACTTACGCCTCATACGCTTTTTATAATACCATATAGTTTTACGTTCATGTGTCTTTACACACATTTTTATGAAGTGATTCTGACCTATTTAAATACATCTGCTTAAAAGGATCAATTAAATTATTTTTCATTGAAAATGTAGTTATATTTGTGGAATTATATATATATATTTTTAGCCGTATGGCTACTTTAATTGATTTATTGATACTCATTAGGTTAATTAGTACTTGTTTAGCTTAATGTTTTTTGTATATAAGTGATGTTTTTTCAATGTAAAAGTAGATCTGAGGAAGCGTACTGGGTCTGGTACGCGAAAGCGCTTATCTTGTTCTGTTTTAACAATAAAAGAAGGTTTTATAGCATCGTGGTGGTCTTCGGTCTGGTGTTTTTACCTAGGTAATTGAAATGAACCTTCAGTCTTACAACAAGCTATATGATGTTTTGGCTTCGATATTGTGGCATTGTATGCCATATCCATCATGATCTGAAGGCGGCAGATGGGGACCATGGACTACAGCTCTAAGGCACATTCTACATCACCTTCTACACACAACAGTGGTCACCACTATGAGTGGCCTATACCGTATATAGATGGAATGGATTATCACATATTGTGTGTGGCAGAGTGCATTATACATGAAGCTGATAATTAGATATTGCTGCAGAAAGTCACCCAGCACAAATTGTTGGTTTAGGTTGCACATGTGCCAGCTGTGGGAACTTAGGAACTGCCTGGATGAGAAACTGTAAACAATACACTGTGCAATGAATACCATCTAGCATCTTATGGTATTGAAGCCCTTCCAGCTGATGTATCAGATGCTCTGTATTGCATATAGGACCTTAAACACAATGTTGGTACAGTTTATGGCCAAGAGAACCTCTGATAAATGGACTGTGTCATAGAATGCCTACACAGTGGTGTTTCTCCCCTCTGTTGTCTATGGTAATCAGTTAGGCTCCTTAGACACCTTTATTTGCTACCACATTATATCAAGGAAATAGAGAGGAATTCATGAGGCAGATGCATGTGAAACTCCTGCTGTGTTCCCTGGCAAATACTGGAAAGTTTCCATAGTGAGGATAGGTAATGTTCACAGAACATAGTGTTCAGTAGGATAGGTAGCCCACAAATGCAGCATTATTCCATTGGGGGTTATAGTGTCTCTGCCTCAAGGTAGCTATGAACTATGTCCCAGTTGAGGAAGTGATGGTACGTTAACTGCTGGTTATGCCATCTGTGATATGAGGGAGAGTGGTGACAGCAACATCATGGGCAATGGCCGAGTGTGGCCACTAATATATTCTGCATAGCTAAACCAAATGCTACTCATAGAATCTTATAACAGCTGCCTATTCTATTCATTAGAAAATAAATCCTGGCATTCAAAATAACATTAAAAACAGTAAAATGCAACCCCAGAACAGGGCAACGCTCCAATCAAACCAAGACAGCTACCACAGCAACAACTGCCAAAAACGCTCAGGACCAGCAAAAACCATGAAGAATGTAATTTATTTTCACACATCCACCGACTAAGCGCTTTCACCTAAAAAGGCATCATCAGAGTCAGTGCAATTCAAACAAACACAGTATTTAAATAATTGCTACACATTAATTAATGACATCATAATTTAAACAAGCCAATGAGCCAAATCCCCCCATAACTCAAAATCACTTACATATACATCCAATACAACTTGAAAATATGTATAAAATGTGTAAAAATTCATTATATTACACAACAATAAACACTACTATGCTATTAAACTGAACAATGTATACATATACACTATTTATAAAATAAAATATGAATGAAGATGTAAACAAATTTACAAATGTTATATACAACTAGCTTTATGCTTTAAAACTGGCTTAATAGAAATAAAATCATTGATGCCAGGATTGATGCTTTGTTTCAAGGAGATATAACCGAGGTGGAATTTGACTATCTTATGGTTAAACATCCTGTTACCCCATGCATCTTTGGTACCCCATGCATAAGAGTACAGAAAAGTTACAATTCAGACCAATTGTGTCAGCCAGGGGTTCAAAGACTGAGCCCCTCACTGCATTTGTTGATGAGTTATGTAAAGCAGCCCTTAGCAATGTGGCCCATATTGTAAGGGATTCATGGCATTGTTTGGAGAGATTGAGAGTAGTGGGGAATTTCCGCAGGCCTTTTTGTTTTTCAACAATTGATGTTGTTAATTTATTCTCAGTCATTCCCCATATGGAAGGTTTGGAGATGTTCCGTGATAGTTTGAATTCATGTTCAACTATCAATAAGAGCAAAATTAATTTTATCTGTGACTTAATGGAAATCACCCTTAAAAACAACTTTATTAAATTTGAAGGGGAAACTTTCCAGCAGTGCTCTGGAGTTGCAATGGGGGCGAAATGTGCACCAATTTTTGCAAACTTGGTGTTGCTGGCTTGGGAAAAAGTTTTTGTTTTCCCATCAAGATTTCATGCCAACATTGTGCTCTACAATAAGTTTCTGGATGATTTGCTCATCTTATGGGATGGGGATGAGACAAGTGCGGTTGAATTTGTTCATTATTTGAATTGTACCACTAGTTTCTTGAGATTTACCCATGTATGGAGTACAGACAGAGTGAATTTTTTGGATATGACCATCATTAAAGATAGGGATGGTTTGTCTAGTACTCTGTATAGGAAAGATAGTTATTCTAACTCTCTTCTACATTTTGCGAGTTGCCACCCTTACCATCAGAGGAGAGGGGTGGCTAAGGGTCAGATGGTACGTATTTCAAGATTAATTAGTGATGAGGATTTATTTAAACAAGAAATGTTTCAACTTATAGGTATGTTCATGGATAGGGGATATCCACTTAAGTTATTACTCAAGGTGAAAAGAGAGGTAATAAGGAAAAGGAATTCTGTTTATTCCCCTATCCTTAGAAACACAGGGGAGTCCATGATGGTTGGACAGGAGAATGGCCCCAATAAGTCAACCTGTTTGGAAGGTCCTTGCTTTATCCTGAAATTTAATGAGAAGGCCACTGAAATAAGTACAGCACTGAGGGATGCGTGGAACCATTGCCTGGGCAATACAACTAAGGATATTGTAGGGAAGGTTCCTAGGATTGTGTATAGCAAAGGTGAGAATTTGAAGAGAATCCTTGAAAAGGTGCCCAGAGTAAGGAAATCCAGGATGTCTAAATGTGGCAATTGTAGGTGCTGTAGATTTATTGCTGAAGGTGCACATTTATGTGTTAAAGGTTTTGAGCGTACATTGCCTTGCCCAGGGTTATGTAACTGCAACACAAAGAATTTGGTGTATGTTGCTTCGTGTATTACATGTGACGCATTCTACGTGGGTATGACCACACGTAGACTGCGTGACAGAATTAGTGAACATATACGAAGCTTGAAAGACAGATCAACATAATGCTTTATAGTTGCATAGTTGCCAATGTAATGATTTTAAAAAATTCCTATTTTTTGTTATAGATAGGATTTATGAAGATCAGGGAGGTGACATTGGCAACAAAGTGGCTGTACTTGAGGTTGAATGGCAGCTGAGGCTTGATGCCGTGAGGTTTCCTGGCATCAATGATTTTATTTCTATTAAACCAGTTTTAAAGCATAAAGCTAGTTGTATATAACATTTGTAAATGTTACATCTTCATTCATATTTTATTTTATAAATAGTGTATATGTATACATTGTTCAGTTTAATAGCATAGTAGTGTTTACTGTTGTGTAATATAATGAATTTTTACACATTTTATACATATTTTCAAGTTGTATTGGATGTATATGTAAGTGATTTTGAGTTATGGGGGGATTTGGCTCATTGGCTTGTTTAAATTATGATGTCATTAATTAATGTGTAGCAATTATTTAAATACTGTGTTTGTTTGAATTGCACTGACTCTGATGATGCCTTTTTAGGTGAAAGCGCTTAGTCGGTGGATGTGTCAAAATAAATTACATTCTTCATGGTTTTTGCTGGTCCTGAGCGTTTTTGGCAGTTGTTGCTGTGGTAGCTGTCTTGGTTTGATTGGAGCGTTGCCCTGTTCTGGGGTTGCATTTTACTGTTTTTATTGTTGTGCGACCCTGCCTACACTTCATTTGGGACTGAGTTTTTGCCATGGAGAGTGTATTGAAGGAGCTATCTTTGGTGGTTAACAAGTTACTTAAATTGTATGAGAATGACAGCGTAAAGAAGGGGGCAGTGTTGGCTGTTAGCCCTACTGATTCACAAGTGGATTTATTCACTCTGCATTCTCCCATCTCCACTTCGGCTTCTATTTTGCCTGGGCAGAATTGCAACGCTAAAGGTACTTTCTCTGAAGCAGTTTCTAACCCGAAGGGTAAAACAAGTGTTAATTCCAATTCATCTGTTCGTGGAGTTCCAGATACACATGCACTTCCCAGCTCTGCATCCAACCAGAGGGAAGCAAATGGTTCCAGCGTTGTCGCGACCAATCAGGATCGACCTGTAACATCTGTCCCTCCCAACGAAGCGTTGAGTGACAGGGGTGGCCATGACCTTCAGTTGTGGTTTGAAACGCCGGTGTTGGGCGATTATGTTGGATTTTCAAATTCAAACTCGCAGTCGGCGGGTTTTCTCAACTTAAAGGACCAAATTTCCAGGTACAACAAGCTCTGCATTAAATATAGAGCATTACAGCTTGACAATTTGTTTTTAAAGCAATCAACGGTGCTTAAGCAAGTACCCAAGGGGCTCCGTTTGTGGAAGTTGCCCATGGGTATTGACAGTGGATCTGGAGCCTTTAGTGATTTAGTGGCCTTATTTGATAGAGCAGGGTTGGAGATGCTTGACATTATCATTAATAACAATTGTGCTAAATTGGTATTGTTGAGCGAAGACATCACTAAATTACACAATAATATTACTTCTGATTTATTATTTTTTCAATATGAGACCAACTTCCAGAGGGTGATAAGGAACTTGGAGTCCTTTGTTGCCAAAAATAAAGTGTTAAAGCAGAAAAAGTTGGCAAGAGATAGTTTTGACTATCAGCATCATTGTGCCTATCCACCGGGCAATAGGTTGCAACAAGCCATGCCGGGTAATGTTCACCCCAATGGGGGTGGTAACCAGCAGAGGGGTTCCTTTGTCAATTCTGTACCAGATTGTGACAATTTTGGTTTGCACGACAATGGGATTGATGAGGAAGTTTTTTTGGACCAAGTTCCGGGCCCTCGCAGGTGAGAGAGACTAATGAAGAGGGATCAAAGGTCGACGATGGTGGACAGACAAATGGAGGGGAGAGGGCGAGGTCTCCAACTGAGGAGGTTTCAGTGACATTTAATAATCATTTTAATAATCATTGTGATGCTTGTAATTTGTGTAATGACGATACTGAGCCAAATCCTACTAATGTTTTAGTGTGTGTGAATGGGGGGGGGTTCATGTTATGATGAGCATATGTTTTTTCAAGATTCACTTTGTATTGCTATTGATGATAATGCTATGAATGGTGGTCATCCTGGACCCATGGGTGACATATGTGAGGAGTTGACGCCTAACCTTGGTTGTGATATTCTTGGAACCAACAGTGATGTAGTTGGTAGCAATGTGAGCATTACTGATTCTGAAGTGTGTGTTGGTTGAAAAATTTTAAAACAACGTGGTTTTTTCATCTACAACTACACTGACATGGAGGTTGGGGATGTGCATTTTCAATTATTTACCAAAGGCAATAGTTTTGTACCAAATTTCAGGTTGGATATTTCTGAAGTTTTGGTTAATGTTAAGCTTTTCATGAGGAGACTGAATTTAGAAATTTATTTTAATGATAAAAAGGATGTTTTTTCATTGAATAGTAACCCCACAGTCCCTGCACTTAGGAGGAAAAGTACTTTTATTCCACCTTGTTTGAATGAAATTATAGCCTTAGAAAAACTGATGGAGTTTGAGATTAGAAGGATTTGTAGTAGGAGAAATGCATCTGGGGATAATTTAACCCCACAAGAAAGGCTGATCCTTAAAGAATTGAGATCTTCTAACAACGTTAGATGTATGAGGCCAGATAAAGGTGGGGGGATGGTTTTAATGAATAAGATTGATTATTTTACATCCATGATGGTTATACTTGAGGATACTAGTACGTACACAAGGGTCTCGATCAATGAAATTAATGTTGCCTACAGGAGTATTGATCTGTTTTTGCTTGATGCTTTGTTTCAAGGAGATATAACCGAGGTGGAATTTGGCTATCTTATGGTTAAACATCCTATTACCCCATGCATCTTTGGTATCCCAAAGGTGCATAAGGGTACAGAAAAGTTACAATTCAGACCAATTGTGTCAGCCAGGAGTTCAAAGACTGAGCCACTCACTGCATTTGCTGATGAGTTATGTAAAGCAGCCCTTAGCGATGTGGCCCATATTGTAAGGGATTCATGGCATTGTTTGGAGAGATTGAGAGTAGTGGGGAATTTCCGCAGGCCTTTTTGTTTTTTAACAATTGATGTTGTTAATTTATTCTCGGTCATTCCCCATATGGAAGGTTTGGAGATGTTCCATGATAGTTTGAATTCATGTTCAACTATCAATAAGAGCAAAATTAATTTTATCTGTGACTTAATGGAAATCACCCTTAAAAACATCTTTATTAAATTTGAAGGGGAAACTTTCCAGCAGTGCTCTGGAGTTGCAATGGGGGCGAAATGTGCACTAATTTTTGCAAACTTGGTGTTGCTGGCTTGGGAAAAAGTTTTTGTTTTCCCATCAAGATTGCATGCCAACATTGTGCTCTACAATAGGTTTCTGGACGATTTGCTCATCTTATGGGATGGGGATGAGACAAGTGCGGTTGAATTTGTTCATTATTTGAATTGTACCACTAGTTTCTTGAGATTTACCCATATATGGAGTAATGACAGAGTGAATTTTTTGGATTTGACCATCATTAAAGATAGGGACGGTTTGTCTAGTACTCTGTATAGGAAAGATAGTTATTCTAACTCTCTTCTACATTTTGCGAGTTGCCACCCTTACCATCAGAGGAGAGGGGTGGCTAAGGGTCAGATGGTACGTATTTCAAGATTGATTAGTGATGAGGATTTATTTAAACAAGAAATGTTTCAACTTATAGGTATGTTCATGGATAGGGGATATCCACTTAAGTTATTACTCAAGGTGAAAAGAGAGGTAATAAGGAAAAGGAATTCTGTTTATTCCCCTATCCTTAGAAACACAGGGGAGTCCATGATGGTTGGACAGGAGAATGGCCCCAATAAGTCAACCTGTTTGGAAGGTCCTTGCTTTATCCTGAAATTTAATGAGAAGGCCACTGAAATAAGTACAGCACTGAGAGATGCGTGGAACCATCGCCTGGGCAATGCAACTAAGAATATTGTAGGAAAGGTTCCTAGGATTGTGTATAGCAAAGGTGAGAATTTGAAGAGAATCCTTGAAAAGGTGCCCAGAGTAAGGAAATCCAGGATGTCTAAATGTGGCAATTGTAGGTGCTGTAGATATATTGCTGAAGGTGCACATTTATGTGTTAAAGGTTTTGAGCGTACATTGCCTTGCCCAGGGTTGTGTAACTGCAACACAAAGAATTTGGTGTATGTTGCTTCGTGTATTACATGTGACGCATTCTACGTCGGTATGACCACACGTAGACTGCGTGACAGAATTAGTGAACATATACGAAGCTTGAAGAAGAAAGATCAACATAATGCTTTATATTTGCATAGTTGCCAATGTAATCATTTAAAAAAATTCCTATTTTTTGTTATAGATAGGATTTATGAAGATCAGGGAGGTGACATTGGCAACAAAGTGGCTGTACTTGAGGTTGAATGGCAGCTGAGGCTTGATGCCATGAGGTTTCCTGGCATCAATGATTTTATTTCTATTAAACCAGTTTTAAAGCATAAAGCTAGTTGTATATAACATTTGTAAATTTGTTTACATCTTCATTCATATTTTATTTTATAAATAGTGTATATGTATACATTGTTCAGTTTAATAGCATAGTAGTGTTTATTGTTGTGTAATATAATGAATTTTTACACATTTTATACATATTTTCAAGTTGTATTGGATGTATATGTAAGTGATTTTGAGTTATGGGGGGATTTGGCTCATTGGCTTGTTTAAATTATGATGTCATTAATTAATGTGTAGCAATTATTTAAATACTGTGTTTGTTTGAATTGCACTGACTCTGATGATGCCTTTTTAGGTGAAAGCGCTTAGTCGGTGGATGTGTGAAAATAAATTACATTCTTCATGGTTTTTGCTGGTCCTGAGCGTTTTTGGCAGTTGTTGCTGTGGTAGCTGTCTTGGTTTGATTCAAAATAACATTGCCACTTATCATAATGCTAATTTTATACATTTCTGAACTGCTCCACCATGCTGGATTTCATTAAGTTATGTATGTGATAGCTCACAATTGCTTATTGGCACTCATTTGCAAAGCCTTATGCAATCATCCTCGTGAGATGCACATGATGCAATTTTCTCATTAGGGTGATCACACGGCATGCATCTCTGAATTGCTCCCCAACAGTGCATTGATGCTCATCAGTCAGTGTTGTGTAATGCGGTGCTCGAATTGTTTCTGAATGGTACCCACAAAGTACAAGTTGGAGAAAACGAAGGTGAAACATTGTAATGTACATAATAGTTTAGGTGTTTACTTTACAGACAGGGATTTGATTTTCACCTCTGAAAGGGAAACTGGCTAGACTTAAAAGGCTATTACTTACCTATGAAACTATAAGAGCTCAAACAGAATCTACATGTAAGTCATCCCAGCTCAAGAACCAAATGCTATAAGGCAGCAACACTGACTGTGCTGTTGTGCCATAACTCAATGATTACAAATGGATTTATCCTAGAAGTCAAATGCTAAATGCCTGAAAACCAATGAAATGAAGTTGAATGACTGAAACTGTGTTATTAAATGTAAACATGCAGCTTTACTGAACATATTTAAAGCACTTGCTAAAAATAGTATTGTTGCACAGACAACTCACTCCTGTACCCTTCATATCATCCTTATGCAAGTATACTAATTCCACATTTACAGACCAGTGGAGAAAGACATAATGTGACATATTGAAAGACCTCCACTGCCCACAAAGTGTGATTACTGATTAGAGAAATACAATTGCAGTAGCAGTTTGATTTTGACACACCATAAAATTAAAACTTTCAATTAAACTTATTTATTTATTTCGTTTTTTTTACCGGGGAAGTCCACTGGGCTTGGGGGCCCATTTTCAGTGGAGGCCCGGGGAGAAAAGCTCCACATAAACAACAATTTTTTAATTAAGAAAGAGTTAAGACACAGAAGAATGTTACAAGTTAACAGGTGGCTAGAAAGTTGTCTACAAAAACAATATCAGATTGCTAAATTAGCAAAGTTAGCAAAAATTATTGACAATTTAAATTTGGTAAAATTGGCTTATTAAATAAAGAGACAGAGAAAAGGCAAAAAGAAGGAAGGACATTCAGGACTTTAATGTTAGAAGCTTATGCAATTAGTATTTTAGAAGAGGTGAAGGAGGGTAGGGGGTATGCCTGGGTAGCTTAAGCATATAGAGTAAAGATGCTTTAGTTGGTAATAGTTTGGTATTTTAGGAAAGTTTAGAGAAGGATCAGAGAGATTATAGAGGTTAGCCTGGAGAGAAGGGGAAGGATAGTTGGACTGGAGTAGGTTGGAGAGTACAGTTACAAATCCTATTTAGATAAAGGTGAGAATGGAGTTGGGTTTTGAAGTTGTCTAGGTAGTTGCAGGTTCTTAGGGAGGAGGGTAGGGCATTCCATTTCTTAGTAAGGGTAAAGGATAAGAGAAGTTGACCTGCGGGGCGCTTAGGTTTTTGTACTGAGATCAGGTTTTGATGAGAAGATCTAAGGGATCTGAGGGGGGTATAGGGTTGCAGAATACTGGAAAGTGCAGGACAGTTAGTAGGATGGAATAGTAATTTGTGGGCTGTGGTGAGTTGTAGAAAGTTAAGATGATTTGGGAGTTCAAGCCAGTTTAGAGAGTGGAGGGAGGTGCAGTGATGAGAGGAGGATTTGGATTTGGTGGCAAATTTAGAGATTTTATTGTAGCATTGTTCCAACTTGGAGGTAAGGGTAGAAGATAGGTTAGTGAGCAGTGGAGCACCATAAAGTAGAGATGGAAGGAAGTAAGTAGAGGCAAGAGTTTGCCTAGTGGAAGGGGACAGAAAGTGGATGTTTCTATATAATAGGCCAAGTTTTATATGTGTTTTTTTATGTTTAGCTGAATATGAGTATTGAATTTGAACTGGTCATCAATTGTAACACCCAGAAGTTTAGTGGAGTTTACTATTTCAATCACAGAGTTATTGAGGCTGGTTATTTGGAAAGAGTTTTTATCAAGAGGTGAGGATTTGGAGGGGGAGAAGAGCAGGATTTTGGTTTTGTTTGCATTAAGGGAGAGGTGATTTTTGGAACATCCAGTTTTCAGTAGTAGAAAATGCTGTTTGGGTTAGTGCTTGGAGCTCTGTTAGGTCAGGGGCATTGCAGATCAGAGTGGAATCATCGGTGTATTGCACAATTGTCATGTTGGGGATGGCTTTATGAAAGTTGTTAATAAAGATATTGAATAGTAAAGGCTAAAAATGGAGCCTTGAGGTACACCGGTGGGGGTAGGAAGGAAGGAAGATGTTGCTTGGCCACATTTTACAGCTTGGCACCTATTTGAAAGGTAGCTAGAGAACCATCAGAAAGCTATTTGCTCAGGTTGAGGTCAGATAGGTGGTTTAGAAGGAGGGAGTGGGAGATGGTGTCAAAAGCTTTACATAGGTCTAGTAGAACGGTGATAGTAAGTTACCAGAGTCACGTGCAGAGTTCACAGAATGAAGAAAGGAGAGTAGGGCAGTGTTAGTGCTGTGTCCAGGCCGGAAGCCGTGGTAGGTAGGGGAGAGTAGTTGGTGTTCCGTAAGGAAAGGCAGGAGCTGTAGTTGGATACATTTTTCTAGGATTTTGGATACAGGGGAGAGGATAGCAATGGGATGGAAATTGGAGACATTACAGTTTTTGCCTCCTTTGTGGAGTGGAAGAATGAAAGCAGATCATCAGATTTTGTGTGAGTAGGATTCGAATAGAGATCTATTTATTAGGATGCTGATTGGAAAAGCTATGGAGTCAGAAGCTATCTTAAGAAAGGTGGATGGAATATTATCAGGGGCATTGGAGCAAGGCTTTAGTTTATAGAGCAGTTTCTTTATTAGGTTGGTGGGTACTGGTTTGAGATTGAAAGAGGGTAGGGGTGAAGAAGGAGAGGAAGATTGATTTGGGGGGGTTGTTATTAGTGAAAGTCTTGGTTAGTTTGCCAATAGCGGAGGTGAAGAAGGAATTGAATAGTGAGGCAATTTCAGGATCAGATTTGCTGGTATCAGGACAGGGATTGTTTTTTGTACCAGGTCTGAGGAGAGAGTTAATGGAGTTCCAGAACTGTTTTGGATTATTTGTGTGATTTTCTTGCAGTTTGATGTAGTAGGATTTTTTATCTGTAATGACTAGTTTTTTGGCTAGATTTCTTAGTTGTTTAAACTTAAGGAACATATCAGGCTGTTTGTGTTTGTGGTAGGCTTTCCAGGTTTTATCTCTTTGAAGCATAATCTTTTTTGTCTCATTGGTGAGCCAAGTGGAGGTTTTTGATTTGAATCTTTTTCTTCTTATTGGAGCTTGGGAGTTAAGGATAGTTAGGATTGTGGAGTGGAAATAGTCGACAGCTTCGTTTAGAGGCAGAGTTTTTAGGGGGTTTCAGTTAGTTTGCTTCAGGGAGTTAGAGAAGGAATTTTGATTAAAGTTAGTTAGGTTACGAGTTTGAATAAAGTGGTGAGAGAGAGGGGAGGGGGGAGTGGCTCAAATGAGGAAGGCAGGGAGGCGGTCTCCTAATGGGTCAGGATATTTTATAACTTTGTTAGGATGCGATACTAGTATCCAGTCAAGTATGGAGCCGGGGGGGGGGTAGATTTTGGTAGGTCTAGTAATGGAGTTGGTAAGTTGGGTGAAGTTGAATAGGTTGATAGTTATGGATGGATTAGGGTTATTGATTTTTCCCCAGTCAATGTTTACATCTCCCAAAATAAAGGTTTCTAGTTTAGTGTTAGATGAGGACCATGAGAGGATATCTTCCAGGGTATTGGTATTGTTACCAGGAGGAATGTAGAGGGAAATAATACAGATGCTTTTATGGTTGTTTATTTTTAGTATGCCAATGACTAGTTCAGCATTATTAAAAGTGGGAATGGTGTTGGGGTATGAGGTTATAGTTAGGAGGTTGGAGTAGATTAGAGCAACTCTGCCTCCTCTTTTATTAGTGCGGTCGGATCGGAGAGAATGAAATCCAGGAGGTAGAAACTCAGAGTCATTAATATGTGGTTTTAACCAGGTTTCAGAGATGGCTGCTATGTCTGGGGAGTTATGGGAGAGCCAGGCATGGAAGAGTGATAGCTTATTATTTAGACTTTGAGCATTGATTGCTAGGAACTTTTACTGCATAAACTAAAAACACACTCCTCAAAACCGAGGAGGAATCCTTCAAAGCCCCCGGGCCTGTGGAAAATACGGCCCAGACCACAGAATCCTTTACAAATGCATTCTATGAACACCTTCAGGAATGCATGGATCATGCAATCCCAAATAAAACCAAGTCCCAATCCTCTAAAGGCAGACATCCTGTCTGGTGGACCCCAGCCATAAACAAACTATACAATAGAAGGAGGAAGCTACTACATGATAGAGCAAAATCCCAAAAAGAGAAGGCATCTCTGATCAGTATTAGCAAAAAACTACAGACACTCATAAAATCGTCTAAGGCCAGCTTCGAGAGAAAAATTGCACAGGACACTAAGGATAATCACAAGGCTTTCTTTAGTTATGTTAGGAACCTGGGTGAGAATTCCCAGATATGCTCAGAATTAGTCCAAAATGACAAAAAATACATCTAACCCACAGACATTGCCAACATCCTAGCTGACAGGTTCAGCGCAAACTTCTCCACCCCCTCCCCACCAAAAGGGCAAATATCTATCCCAGCAGAGTGCTGCCCCCCTGACATTTCAGATGCTCAGGTAAGAGCTGCCCTCTCCAAAGCAAAAAACACAGCATCAATGGGACCAGATGGTGTCTCGGGCTGCGTCCTACATGAACTCCAAGAAGAGCTAAACCTAAACATAAAACTACTTTTTAATCTCAGCCTTACTACAGGATATGTACCCAAAGAGTGGCGTACAGCAACAGTGGTCCCTCTCCACAAAGGTGGTGCCTCAACGGATCCTGGAAACTATCACCCCATACGCTTGACTAGCTTGGCCTGCAAAGCTATGGAAAGGATCATCATGGACCTCATAAATAAAGATATTGGGGACCTACAGTCACTGGATCCTACCCAGTTTGGCTTTGTTAAGGGCAGATCCTGCCTCTTAAACCTGGTTGATTTCTTTGAAACAGTCACTAAGGCCATTGACGAGGGGAAGGTGGTCCACACAGCCTACTTGGACCTTGCAAAAGCCTTCGATACAATACCCCACTTGGGCATTATAGATAAGCTCACCAGCTTAAATATAATCCCCTATGTCACTAGATGGGTTGCAAACTGGCTCAAGGACAGAACCCACATGGTTAGAATTGCTGGAGCCATGTCAGACTCCAAAACAGTTACAAGTGGCGTCCCACAAGGCTCAGTCCTGGGACCTCTCTTGTTCGGTATATATTTCTCGGAAGTACAGGCCAACACAGAAGGACTGTGGCTGACCAAGTTTGCAGATGACTGCAAACTGGGCACCATAATCGACACTCCAGCCAACACACGCATCCTCCAAAAGGGCCTCATAGAAACAGACAACTGGTGCCAGAGCCATGGCCTCAAGGTAAACGCCAAAAAGTGTATAGTCATCCCCTTTGGCAAAAACAAAGTGCCCACAAATTACCACATAGGTGGTAATTCATTAAGTACAGAAGAAGTAATTAGGGACCCAAGTTGATAGCAATCTCTCATTTGACAACCACGTGTCCAAAGTGGTTAGAAAAACATTTTATATAGCCCACCTAATCATGAAGGGATTCACATCTAGATCAGGGGAGGTCATCGTGCCTCTTTACTCATCCCTCATCAGGCCCATAATGGAGTACAAGGCCCCTTTTGGGATGTACCTTACCAGACACCTGCAGCAACTGGAAAGACCCCAAAAGTACCTCACCAAGAGGATCAAAGGGCTCAAACAGATGCCATATGCTGCCCGGTTAAAGAAACTCCAGCTCTACTCAGTGGCATACCACCTGCTCAGAGGTGATCTGTGCCTGACATATAAAGCCATGTCCAACCCGGAATTAATGGACATGCTGCACCTCAGAAAATCCAAATCCCATCGAGCTACACGCTCGAGAGACTTGAACCTCAGCAGTGAAATAAATAGGACATGCTGGAGGGACAGATTCATAACCCAGAGGCTCCCTTCACTCTGGAATAAAATCCCAGTCCAGGTTAGGCAGAGTCCCTCATTGTGAGAGAAATAAAAAAGAAAACTGTTGCACACCGTATAAAATGGAACACCAGTAGTAAGAAAGCCAGAATATGTACAGAAATAATAAACAACTACTGGCGCTCACACTCACTCCTGAAACCTTAGCGTATCCTTGCTTAGTAAGTGATTTTATAGTACTAAGAGTCACAGTCTATTCAGACAAAGCCCAAAATGATTAAACAGTTTATCCAATAGAAGCGACTTTTCAGTCCAAAAAAGAATGCTGGAAGCCCAAAAGATAATTTAACAAACCATCCGATACAGCGACTTTTCAGTCCAAAAAATGCTGGAAACTCCAAATAATGAAATAAAATCTATTTATTGGATCAACAGACAAACGGTTAGCACTTTCGCATGAAATGCTTTTTCAAACTAATACATTTCCTTTTAAAGTGCTGTCAATATATAGTAAATTCATACGTTAAAGCAATTAATCAATTAGCAATTTTAAAGTGACAAGCCCCATAATAAGAAATGCTTTTAGATAACCCCCGGGATTCATGAAGCTCGGCGCAAGGCCGGTGTAAGGCCTGCGCCAGCGGTGCAGTGAATAGTCGGCGTAGTAGCGCCATATGCATAGTGATGAGTGCGCGCCGCAACCACAGACACGTGCGTAGGTTACGTGAGTGAGCCCAAGTAGGATGCGTCCGGAGGCGTGGCTAAGCCGGCAGGCGATGAGCAACCTAAAGTGCTGATTTCCACAGGCCGCCCATAACACAAATGGCACCAGCCAGGGCCCGTGCAGAAAGAAACGCACACAGAGGATGCAATATAGTACCCGTCCCAACAAAACGGAGAAGCAAACACAACCCACGAATCCCTAAGTGTACCCGTCCAAGGAACAAAGTATACGCGTAATACCGTGTTCGTCCCGCAATGCACTGTCAGTGGGCATACCCAGAGAAGGTGTACTGCAGCATGTCAGCACGCCGCACCGACATAGGAGTAGCGACTAAGGTTACCACCTGTCCCACTTTGCGAGGGGCAGTCCCTCTTTGGGCAGTTGTGTCCCGATAAAAAAATATTAAAAATGGAAAATGTCCTGAGATTGTAGGACATAATTATGTCCCATATGTTATGTAATAGTTGCATAAAATAGTTATTTCTGTATCTAAAATACCTAAATGTTACAAGAAACAGAATAAGCAACTAAACTGCTACAAGAATAAGCTTTTATTTAGGCAAACAAGTTAAGTTCTATGCTTTGTACTGACCGTGGGTATGTGTCGGCCTGTAAAATCTGATGTGTGTCCCGAAAATGTCCCACTTTGGCCATTTGAAAAGGTGGCAACCGTAGTAGCGACATGGACATGGTCACCAGGGTTACCAACTGTCCCACTTTGCTATGAACAGTCCCTCATTTGACAGTTGTGTCCCGCCAAAAATCGAAAAATGGCAAATGACCTGAGATTTCCGGACAAAAATATTCCCTCAATATACCTTTAATAGTAGCATAAAACATATATTTTGCATATGAAACACATACATGGCATAAGAAACAGAATAAGGAACCCAAATGCTATGAGAATAAGCGTATATTTTGGCAAAAAAGTGAAGTTCTGTCATCTCTACTTGCTGTGGGTATGTGTTGTCCTGCAAAATCCGATGTTTCCACAAAAGATGTCCCACTTTGGGCATTGTAAAAGGTGGCAACCGTAATGGTCACCAGCAGTAGTGAGAGTACACAGCCGGGTAGCCGTGTCGACATAACAACAAGAAGGAACCAAGATACCCTAAACACAGCCAAACATGTGCATAGCAACATGTACCACACCCAGCAACGTGTTCGTCGCATACACAGGATGGCGTATGTCTAAGCGTAATATCCAGAAGCAGAACCCATGCATGCAAATGTAATACACAATAGCCCCATTATATCATGTAACCCCCACCCATGTACGACCGTGCACCCAACACAGCTAGCAGCCTTGTGCAGCTACACACCTACACACAATGGGCATACCTGAAATGTGGTAAGAAGTATTGTCTTAGGCAGTGCCACGCGGGCAAATATGTACCCCACATGTTACCAACCCACCTCAGGTACAGATATGCAAATGGCTGCATGTGAATGTGTCGCCAGAATGTGTACATCCCGCATGTGGTATGGACCCGTCCAAACCCTATAGGCTTGCACACGCCACGGTGCACATAACTGTACACATGTGGACAAGTCGGGATGTTGAACCACCGTACCGATGATTAGCTATGCAGACAAGTCAAACACATATAGCGGAACATGTGCCTACCAAACAGGACGTCCTAACAGGGTGCCACAGGCACAGAAGGGGAAGGTGGGACATCACATGTGGAGAGTAGCGTTGCCGGACAGCCAAACACCCACGGCCAAGGCAAAGGATGGAATAACATGCATATGGCTGGATGGATGTTGTTAGAAAAATATATATAGAAACACATATGAAGTGCCAGTTTAGAAGCAAAATAGTATATAATGCATTGTATTCTACTGTATAATAAGGCAGTAGAAATGATCATGCATGTAACTGGCTGAAGCTTAGCTGCAGTGTGATTGAACTCTGACCCTGGCAGTAACCAGTTCAGCAGGCTTATGTCTTTCAGCATTAATTATCTGCTGGGTTAGAGAATAATAAATGTATGTACATGTATATCTTCCTCCCTTCCACTGAGGAGGATGGCCTTGTGAGCTCTATCGAAGATAGAGTGCAACTCCTTACCAGAGAGACAAAGGAACGTATTAAGAAATGAACTGACTATTGTATCGGAACAGTCCAGGGTCCTTGAAAGAGCAACAATTACAGAAGGACACTGTAATTGACCAGGTGCCTTGCAAGGCTGTGTTATTCTCATGGGAAAACATTTTAAAAGCATTACCTCAGCACCCTCGTATGAATAGAATATTGTGGACCATAGTGATGGAAATGCCCTGTGACTGACCACGTCAGTAAGGTGGGCAAAAGCTGATTGTAAACACTATATAAACAAATTGCTTCCTGTATAGAGTCAGACAAAACTCTTATACTTGTACTGTATAGTTTTTGCCTCGGTGTACACTACTAAAACGTTGTGAACCTGAGCTTCCTGTGTTATTGACTGTCATTTAGAAAAGCCTACTGATTTCTACAGTCTGGTTTTAACAACTTATTTGACATTGTGGTCCTTCTTAGCCGGAATTCTCTTGGTAAGCTACAGGTCAGAGTGCATGGGTGGTAAGAAATCTGCGCAGGAGAAGTTGCCTAAATGGTTCTTCTTGAGTGAAAAGACCTCCGACTGAATTGTTGTGTGTAAAGAGGCTGTCCACTGTCTGATCTGTGGCTGAAAAGCGGAAAACTGGATCCCAAGAAGAAAACGTGCAGTCATAAACGGGAGGCTCAGGTAAGGAGAGTTTGCCTCTTTGACTCTGTTGTAGATCAGGGAACAGGCTACATTGTGTTTTTGTTAACAGTTGTGATAGCAGGTAGAAGACCAATCCAAGTAGTTTTACATTTGGACATAGATCAGGGGAGCACAGAGTAGAGTAAATAGTCATTGTAGACACTACAGTGGATACAGGGAAGGAGATACCACGTGGTATGAGAGAAGAGTGACGTAACAGTTGTTTAGAAGACATGGGAAATTAGTGCACTAAGAGATCGTGAGATCCGCCTTTGACGGATGATGCAAAGTATATGCAATTGCAGAGAGCAGATAATGTGAGATATTTTGCAAAATGGGGTAATAAATATGACATTGATGGTATATTAGACAAAATATCGTTAGTGAAACATTGGAATCACTTAAAATGTGACGCACATGTTCTAGGGTTACCACCTGTCCCACTTTGTGAGGGACAGTCCCTCTTTGGCCAGTTGTGTCCTGCAAAAACACTGAACAAATGCCAAATGTCCTGATATCTTAGGCCAAAAATATTTCCTATATTTTCTTTAATAGTAGCATAAAACAGTTATTTTGTATCTGAAACACCAAAGTATTATAGTAAACAGAATAAGCAACTCAAATGCTACAAGAATAAGTTGCTATTCTGGCAAAAAGTAAATTTCTGTCCTTTGTACTGGCCGTGGGTATGTTTTGCCCTGCAAAATCCGACGTTCCTACCAAAAATGTCCCACTTTGGGCATTTGAAAAGGTGGCAACCCTAAGATGTTCAGGCCAAAAAACAGCGACATTTGGGTATCCCTCAAGCACATAGGTGGATTGAGGTAGTGAACCGAAGGGAACAGAAGACTAAAAATGCGAAAGCATCATACGTACACAAAGAAGATAATAATACAGTAGTAGCGACGCCCCCCCCCTCCACCCCCTCCGATACCACATCCAGGATATGAAGCGGGAGGGCAGGCTAGTCCCCCCCACGTTATCCTGTGGCAACAGAGGTATCACAACAACCATTTGTAAGAGAAGCTATTGAAACTACATCCTGAACACGTAAAACACCTAGGGACACTCAACTAAGAAGAGAGTCACTAGAACAGAGTGAGGAAATCTGTCAATTAATTGAAGTACCGAACCCTCAAGCAGGACAGGAAGGCCAGGACCCAACTCCCTTAGTGTATAGACCGTGGACACCGGAAGATATCCAGAAAGTCACAGAGGGAATTCCCCATCCACAAAGTAATCACTATTCACCGTGCAATACCCCTGTATCTCCTGATAGAAAAGCAAACGGGGAATGGCGGATGGTACAGGATTTACAAGCTGTAAATCATGCAATAAGACCTAGGGTACCGATGGTGCCAGACCCACACACTATATTGAATGATATGAACCCGCAACAGAAGTATCTTACCGTGGTAGATATAAGCTATGCTACCTTTTCAATACCTATACATCCAGATAGTCCGTATTGGTCTGCATTTACATTCAGGGTAACAGATACAGCCATACTCAGCTACCGCAGGGATACTGTGAAAGTCCAACGATATTCGCACAGGAGATGGCTAGCAACCTGCCGGGGTTTACTCCACCCGGGGGCAGTCAAGTTCTACTTTATGTGGATGACATCCTGCTTGCGGCCCCTACCCAGCAGCAATGTAGGGAAGATACAATAGCATTATTGAAATCTTTCGCAGAACAAGGACATAAAGTAAACAAGCATAAATTGCAACTTCGGAGAATACAGGTCAAGTACCTGGGATATGTGGTATCCAAGGAGGGTAGAACATTAGATGAAGATAGGAAGGCAGCAATGTCACAAGCACCCAAGCCAACTACCAAGAAGGGAATGATGTCCTTCCTGGGACGACTAACTTTTGTCGAAGCTGGTTACCAAACTATGCTTTTGAATCGGCTCTATTGTCTGCTTTAATCTTTAATACACCTATGGCAGCACAAGATATACTACACTGGATTCCAGTAGCAGAAACAGCTTTCTGCAGACTAAAACGATTGATAGCTTCAACATCTGTTTTAGGTCTCCCGAATTATCATAACAGATGTTTTCAGACTGTAGATTGTAAGCAGGGATATATGACGTCAGTCTTGATGCAACAGCATGGAAGTAAACAACGCCCCATAGCTTACTACTCATCGCAGTTGGACCCAGTGGCACGGTCATTGCCACATTGTGTACAGGCAGTTGTTGCAGCAGCCATGGCAGTACAGGCTTCGGCATCAATGGTATTATTCCACCCTCTCACTGTGAGAGTGCCTCATGCAGTTGCGATAATTTAGCTGCAAGAGAAAATAGCATTCCTGACCCATGCTAGACATCTGTCTTGTTTGACCATACTCCTGAGTCAACCTCATATGGTGATTGAACGTTGTACAACATTAAACCCATCAACGTCACGTCAGACACCTGTGTATGGCACACCACACAGTTGCCTACAGGAAATGGAGCAAATAACTTTACCCAGACAGGATATTACTGATATACCCTTAGATGATGCAGAGGTGACAGTTTATGTGTATGGATCATGTAGAAAGGGTCCTACAGGAAAGAATCAAGTAGGTTATGCAGTAGTTACTGATATTGAGATTGTAGAAGCCCAACCCCTGCAGCATAAGTTGTCTGCTCAAGCAGCAGAATTGATAGCTTTAACACGTGCTTGCACTCTAGCGAAAAACAGATGTGTGGACATATATACCGATAGTCAGTATGCTGTCTCTACAGTGCATGTTTATGCGCAGCAGTGGAAGAATAGGGGAATGATAACATCCACTGGTAAACCGATTAATCATGCGCAATTGATGTTGACTTTATTAGATCCCATTCAGTTACCTACTAAAGTAGCTAATTGTAAATGTGCAGCTCATACAAAGCAACAGGATAAGATGACAAAAGGTAATGCACGAGCTGATGCAGCTGCAAAACAAGCAGCCTCACACTCAGAAACTGTCTTTTTGAATGAGGAATGACAATCCTCAGAGATTCTAGATTTAGGAATGTTAGAAACAATGCAAACATCAACTACGAAAGCAGAAAAGCAGACGTGGGTAAGACGAGGAGCAATCCTTGAAGACGGACTGTACATCTCCAATGTGAGAAAGCCAATATTAACGTCTAATTTATTTAGATATGCGGCTTTGTTGAGCCATGGGCAGAGCCATGTCTCAACAGGGGGGATGGTACAGTTGGTTAACAGAATATTCCAAACATACGGAATTAGGAACCACATACAAACATTTTGAGCAGCGTGTCATATTTGCAGTAAACATCATGGACAGGGAGCATTCCAACCGAAGCGAGGTAGTTTCCCTACACCACCATATCCGTTGCATACTATTTGTATGGAGTTTATAGAGCTGAATAAATGTGAAGGGAAGAAATACTGTTTAGTGATTATAGATATGTTTTCAAAATGGGTAGAAGCATTTCCAACCAGGAATCCGGATGCAGCAACAGCGGCAAAGGCCCCAGTAAAATAAAGTATCCCTAGATCTGGCATACTGGAAAGAAGCTACAGTGACAATAGAACACATTTTGTGAACCAGACAATCCAGCAACCTGGGGGATTCTTTGGGATTTCCTCGAATAATCATTGCACGTACCACCCACAGTCAGCATGACTGGTGGAGAGGTAAAATGGGATTTCGAGAAATGAGGTGAGGAGGTTGATGAGTAACACCCAGACGAATTGGATTTGCTGTCTACCTCTAGCATTGCTGAGTATGACAACAGTTCCAAATGTAAAGGGTTTGACCCCCTTTGAAGTAGTATTTGGAATGGCATATTATGTGCCACAGTGGAAAGCTCTCATGCCTGCAGAGCTGGAGGTCGATGGCTCATTAGCCAGTTACATGAGAGGATTGTTAACCAATAACACTGTTTTGCAGTTAAACTCTTTTTCAGATAAAGAACAAGCGAAGCCGGACGCAGAGCTGACTCCAGGATCCTGGGTGTGGTTGACTGTTATCCAAACAAGTAACCGGACGAGTCCAACTTGGGAAGGTCCGTACCAGGTACTGTTGGCAACGCCTACTGCAGTAAAGGTTGCGGAGAGGTCGTCCTGGGTTCACCTGACCCTTTGCAAACCGGTAAATAATATCCAGTCTGATTTACATGTCGTAGCCGATATACCACAGAGACAAAATGACCAGGGGCAGAGTGTATAACAATACAAAGCAACCCCAAAGACATTGGTTTACTGTCCTAATGATCATACACCTATTAACCATGTTTGTGGTGACTTTTCTTTTGCTGGGATCTTTCCTGCATATAACTACACAGATACAAATAATGAGACGTGATGAACTGGCCACAGATTGGCATCCAAACCTCAACACATACCTACCCATGAAGCGTGTGCATGTAGAGACTATGAACATTTCAGATTGCTGGGTTTGTACTGCCATACCTACAGCATATGGAGGACTTTTGATGTCTGCTGTCCCCTTGGGGATAAATTGAGACTTGTGAATATCTACCTTTTGATACAGGTTCTGTGAGATCACAGGACAAAGTGGCACTGTACTTACCTGTTACACAAAAAGGAATTGTTTTGTTTTTATAAACATGATACAGTCCAAGTTGGTGGGAGTAATTGTAACATAACTGTGTCTTACAAATGTCATATAACAGCCAAAGATCACAGTACTAGTTGTAGCACCATTCATGATTCATATTTAAGCTTAATGAGAACAACGTGGAAAGATGTGCAGAAACATCCTGAATTGTATAAACAGTTGTCTGTTATAGACAGGAAAATGTTACATGCAGAGTTAACCCGCATCAGTAGTAAAGTAGAATATTGTTATTTTGTTTGTGGGGAAAAAAGCATATCAATGGTTATCTGAGAATTGGTCCGGCAGTTGTTTTTTGGGTTATCTGGTTCCAGCCATATGACATACTGCAGAATTGCCTCTGGCACGATATAAATGTACGAAATGAACTGGGAACTCAGTCGAGAAACCTACTAATCCAGTGGGTGAAATCGAAGCTGTTTGGAAAGATCATTCTTCTGTAAGAGATAAAGGAAATTTGACTCATATGGACTTGAGTGACAGTGTTATATCCTGGGCTGGAATAATCCCAGCTTATGGAGCAGTGAAATCAATCAGGGAACTGAGGAAGTTGTCAAAACCTCTCGAAGTAATGAGCAATGCGACTTTTCCGCTCTCGAACTTGTGACTGATGAACTGAATGCAATGAGAACTGTTATGCTACAAAATGTAATGGCTCTTGACTGCACCCTGGCGGCGAGAGGTGGTACGTGCACGCTTATCAAAGAAGACTGCTGTGCGTATATACCACATAATAAGCACGTTATCAACGACCACCTAGAGGTAATACAGCAGGTATCAGCCATGGCGGAACCAGGCCTAAACCCACTGACAAACTATTTCCAGAAACCATTTGGTGGATGGGGTTCACTCATACTGAATATCTTGATTGCCATTTGTGTTGTTTTGCTCATATTGGGAGCATGTGTCTGTTGCAGGATACCTTGTATGAAAGGATTAGTTAGGGACTCTGTTGACGTATCTGTAACCGAGACTATGTATCAAGACCTGGAGTGGAATTTTTTAATACCAAATGAAATCCTTTCTGAAATGTAAAACAAATGACTTGCCTAGTTAAAAGTTCCAGAGAGGAAGAGGCTAGGGAATGAAATAATGTTGTATATGTTTCTGGATAGAATAAAAGCATTCAAAGGAGGGAGAATGTTAGAAAAATATATATCTAAACATATATGACGTGCTAGTTTAGAAGCAAATAGTGTATAATGCATTTTATTCTATTTTACAATATGGCAGTAGAACTTATCATGCATGTAATTGCCTGAAGCGTAGCTGCAGTGTGATTGAACTCTGACCCTGGCAGTAACCAGTTCAGCAGGCGTATGTCATTCAGCATTAATTATCTGCTGGGTTAGAGAATAATAAATGTATGTACATGTATATCTTTCTTCCTTCCACTGAGGAGGATGGCCTTGTGAGCTCTATCGAAGATAGAGTACAGCTGCTCACCAGAGAGACAAAGGAACCTAGTAGGAAATGAACTGACTATTGTATCCGAACAGGCTTGGAACCTTGACAGAGCAACATTTACAGAAGGACATTCTAATTGACTAGGTGCCTTGCAAGGCTGTGCTATTCTCATGGGAAAACATTTAATAAGCATTACCTTAGCACCGTCGTATGAATAGAATATTGTGGACTATAGTGATGTAAATGCCCTGTGACTGACCATGTCATTAAGGTGGGCAAAAGCTGATTGTAAACACAATACACATAAAGCTGCTTCTTGTATAGAGTCAGACAAAACTCTATACTTGTACTACATAGTTATTTGCCTCCTGGTGCACACTATTAAAACGTTGTGAAACTGAGCTTCCTGTGTTATTGACTGTCATTTTGAAAAGCCTAATGAGTGTTACAGTCTGATTTGAACAACTTAATTGACAGATGTGTATGTCCTAGCATGGGAATAGGCCAAGCCAACCACCACAATCACCATGTGTACCACATACAAACAGCCAGTAACACGCAGTAGTAATGCATGAAGGCATACACGACTGTGGGAATAGCACAGGACATATGGCACGTGCCAAGTGTAGATGCATGACACAAAACACCAGGATGGGGCTCCCTGCAAAGAGGAACATGTGCCAACCACACCTCCCACAGATGTACCGGCAATGAAAACACATGCCAAACACACAGCAACACTACTGTCCAACCCACGACCGCAACGGAGGCTGGTCAAAGACCACCATGAAGCGTGCACAAACAGGGACATGTGTAACCGTTGCCTTAACACCCCCCCCCATAGGCCAAAGAATAATAGAATGGACATATGCATGTAATGTTGTGAAGGATATGTGTGGTAGTCCTCAGTATCACAGTGGTAGGGACACAGATACACTGTAATCAACCGTGACGTATGTGCACTGTAGACAGCATACCTGCAGGTAATACAGAGGACAATCACATGCCACAGAAATATACACATGAGAAAGAGGATAGGGGATAGACAAGTGTAAATGGGACAAACTATGAACATAGGTTCATAGGTCCATAGGTACAGGGTAGGCTATCTACCCAAGTTCAGCCATAACCCTACACCATAGTTAGGAGTCCTTTGCCAACCTTCCTGTCCAGAGATAAAATGCCTATGATATTGCTGTACCTCTGTCAAGCAGTTATAATGATGTAATCCCTGGCCTATATCTGCAATCCCCCATCCAACGGACAAGATACCCCTCGAACAAGGCTAGTATCCTGCCTCACATGTACTGTGATGTAGATCCACAGCATAGTGAGTGTCTGGGTGACGTATGTGTCACTCCAACACATCCTATTAATGACCGCGTCAAGGTTCATTTCACCTGCCCTTGTGGTTCCGAGGGATGTAGATACAGTAGGTGAAGCATAGACATGACATATGGGTCGACATGGCCTCGTATGTCAGGCACAGGTCAACACTGAACAAGAGGTATGTGACCGAATGGAGCAGGGGTCCTAACAGTGGGGCAGCATTACACAAATCCCTGACACCCTGCATCTGTATGACAATTAACCTATGAGGCCTTCCCAGCTGCTGTAGGTGTCGGGTCAGATACCCTCCGAATGGGGCAATGTACTCAATCATAGGTGTAACACGTAATGAGTACAAGGAGACAATGACCTACCCTGATCTAGATGTGAATCCCTGCACAAACAGGTGGGCAATGTAGAAGTCCCACCGAACCACAATAGCAACGTGTGTGTTGAACGAATGGTGACCGACAACCTGTGTCCCCTGATCCCTGGTAATTACCCCTGCGCTCAGTGGACTGCCACCCATATGCCGGACAGGGGTGACCTCGTTCTCCTCGACAGGTATGATTTTGCATTACCTTGCATTTAGCTGTAGGCCATGTCCCTGACAGCAGATATGCATATCTGGGAGGCCCCTTTGAAGGATATCTGTGTCAGATGTCCGTCCCACTATGGCACCCGTTTCGCAGTCATCTACAAACAATGTCACCCATAACACCCCTGTGTGTGCCTGTACTGTGGAAATGTAGATGTAGAAGAGGAGTGGACCCAGGGCAGAGCCCCGTGGGACACTGCCTGCGACAGGCAGTAGGTCCGACATGCTACCAGCAAGTATGACCGCGTGGGCCATGTCACATAGCCAGTTTACAACCCATCCTGCGATGTACGTGTTCACATCCAAGCCGATGGGTTTATCAATGATACCCGAGGGGGGTATTGTGTTGAAGGCCTTTGCCAGGTCGAGGTAGGCTGTATGGACTGCAAGACCCCCATCAATGGCCTCGGTGACTGTCCCGAAAACGTCAACCATGCTTTAAACGCATGAACCACCCCTGACCAAGCCAAACCATGTTGGATGCAAAGTATGCAGGTCCCTAATGCCTTCATCTATGAGCCGCAGTATGATCCCTTCCCATGTCTTTGCAGATAGGTCTCCTCATGGTAATGGGACAGTAATAACCAGGGTCAGTGGAGGCATTGGCCCTGTGACGTGGGACTACAGTCGCCGTGCGACACAACCCGGGTACGTTACCCGAGGTGAGGCTACAAATAAACAGCTGTCCCAACTGTGGGTCTAATTCCTCAATGAGATCGTGGAGTACACAGTCGGGTCACCAGCTGGTCCCATGGATGCTATGTTCACTACCCTGGAGAGAGCATGTTCCACCCGTGCGTCACAGAACATTTGGGGACCACAAACCGCTGGTACAGACATCTCTTCATGTGGGGGGGAGGGTGTGGAGATGTTCTCACCGAACCTGTCAGCCCGTATGTTGGCAATGTGTGTATGTTGAGTAAACTCCACATCATCGTGAACCCAGTCAGAGCATATGTGGGAGTGACCTCCCAGGTGTCCAGCATAGCAAATGAAGGCTGTATGATTGTCAGCCAGGTCCATGGAGATATATCTGTGGAACGTGCCCCGGACCATGTCATGACAGCCTGTAGCTCTACACATATAATGACCAAGGGTGTCATACCTCACAAGGTGTCTGCTCTGCCTTGTAGTAGCCACCTCCTCTTGTTGTACAGCTTGTGTATGGCTGGGGTACACCACACTGGATGCTTGGCATTGGTACAATGAACCACAGTTGGGTAAGGGAATGCCTGATCCATGCATTCCTGTAGGTACCGGTAGACGGCATATGTAAGTGATGCAATGGCTGCAGTACTGTTGACCACTGGCTCAGGGTCCTTAAAGGAGACCACAGTAGTGTTCAGAATTGTGAATTCGGCCTTTGAGAACGCCATGTGTATGGTAACCGGCAACACCCACAGCAACGGATGTCAATAGCAGAAGCCATTGTCCAAATAACATAGATTAACCTCGGCATGACAATATGTATTATCATACATGTATTGACACGTGTCTGCTAATTACACTTGCAAATGGCCGGTAAGACCGGGCCAAAGTGCCCGTGATTTACCTAATCTGGAGTTGTCGTTCCGACAATAAAGTGGCGATACTTCCCAACCGGGACCTCTGGGGATTAATTAAAGCGGTTGTTAACCTGCAACATTGGATGTACACCATTTGGTTCCGGTCTCGGAAAACATGGTTTCCGTAGCACTACACACTATGGGTAGTCAAGCAGACATCCACAATTGGTGAACACACAGCAGTAGTCAAACCCACTGGCCACACGGACACAGTCCGACAAGCTCTACACTTTACATATGCACATTGGTGTCCATTGTAGGACCCAAAAATTTTCCCATACGGAATGCGTGCCAGCCTCCGTCGTCACCCACGTGAACCGATTGTCGTGACCACGTCACAGCTAGACATATGCACCGCAAGCGTGTTCAATGTTGATGATAGCTGTCCATGAAATGCAGCACATATGCACAGAAATCCCCAGAGTTCCGAGTCCATAGAAGTGCGTCCAGATCACAGTCCTGCACACATGAAGGATGTGTAATGGGTACTGTCGACTGTTGCAGTCAAGGGATCCTGGGTATGTAGAAACAGGGCTCGGTGTCGTTTGGCAGGTAATCCTTTGTCCCGCCCCGTGGGAGGGATGTGTGTAGCACCTGCCTTACTCCCCACTAATAATGCAAAGCATCCACCGGAGAATGCTAAATGCAGGTGTGAAATGTGTACAGCCCTATACCAGTGTCCAGTAGGCAATTCTCATGGATGGACAAGCGTACGACCAAGATGGCACCCATAACTGCAAACCCGGTGGAATTACACAGGCGCGGTAAGGCATAACACAGGAAATATACATAGGGACTACAGTTGACATTCCCCATACAAAGTTGGACCGCCGTGCGAACACCGGCATACACAGCACTCAATCTGCCAGCAACAAAATGGGGAGCACTCGCTGCCATACTGCGGAACAGATGGGTGACCTGTGGAACACATACTAATGACACACCAACAACGTCAACTAGGATATGTAAACTATGGCGTTCCCACCTATGAAGAAAACATGCTTCAATGAATACATAGGGGATCAACATGTCCCAGTGGTGTTATGTTGAAAATACAGTGACGGATATGCCCTATTGGGACGTCTGAGGTTTATTTGAAGCAGTTGCTAACCTGCATCTTTGGATGTACACCATTTGTTCACAGTTCTAAATCACCTGGTTACGTAGCACCACGTAGAATGGGTAGTCAAACAGACATCCGCGAATGGGGAACATACAGCAGCAGTCAAAACCACTGGCCAGTTGGGCACAGTCCAGCAACATCTAACTTTACATATGCACATTGGTGTCCATTGAAGGACCCAAAAATACCTTCTCACAGAAATCACTCCAGCCGTTTCCAAACAACAGACGAAGCTATAGCCATGACTACGGCACAGTTAGACATATGCACCACCTGCGTGTTTAAGGTTGATGACAAGTGTCCATGAAATGCAGGACATATGAACAGAAATACCCAGATCGACGTGTCCATACATGTGCGTCCACATCCCAGTCACGCACACATGAAGGATGTGTAATGGGTACTGTCGAGGGTTGCAGCCATGGGATCTTGGGTATGCAGAAATGGGGCTCGGTGTTGTCTGGCAGATAATCCGTTGTCCCGCCCCGTGGGAGGGATGTGGGCATAGTACCTGTCTTACTCCCCACTAATAATACAAAGCATCCACCGGAGAATGTTAAATGCAGGTGTGAAATGTGTACAGCCCTATACCAGTGTCCAGTAGGCAATTCACATGGATGGACAAGCGTACGACCAAGATGGCACCCATAACTGCAAACCCGGTGTAATTACACTGCCGCAGTAAGGCATTACTCAGGAAATACACATAGGGACTACAGTTGACATTCCCCATACAAAGTCGGACCGCCGTGCGAACACCGCGTACACAGCACTCAATCTGCCAGCAACAAAATGGGGAGCTTCGCTACCATACAGCGGAACAGATGGGCGACCTGTGGAACACATACTAATGGCACACCAACAACGTCAACTAGGATATGTAAACTATGGCGTTCCCACCTATAAAGAAAACATGCTTCAATGAATACATAGGGGATCAACATGTTCCGGTGGTGTTATGTTGAAAGTACAGTGACGGATATGTCCTATTGGGACGTCTGAGGTTTATTTAAAGCAGTTGCTAACCTGCATCTTTGGATATACACCATTCATTCACAGTTCTAAAACACCTGGTTTACGTAGCACCACGTAGAATGGGTAGTCAAACAGACATCCGCGATTGGGGAACATACAGCAGCAGTCAAAACCACTGGCCAGTTGGACACAGTCCAGCAACATCTAACTTTACATATGCACATTTGTGTCCATTGTAGGACCCAAAAATACCTTCTAACAGAACTCCATCCAGCCGTTTCCGACCACCAGATGATGCGATAGCCATGACTACGGCACAGTTAGACATATGCACCACCATCGTGTTTAAGATTGATGACAGGTGTCCATGAAATGCAGGACATATGAACAGAAATCCCCAGATCGACGTGTCCATACATGTGCGTCCACATCCCAGTCCCGCACACATGAAGGATGTGTAATGGGTACTGTCGAGGGTTGCAGCCATGGGATCTTGGGTATGCAGAAATGGGGCTCGGTGTTGTTTGGCAGATAATCCGTTGTCCCGCCCCGTGGGAGGGATGTGGGTGTAGCACATGACCTACCCCCCACTAATAATGCAAAGCATCCACTGGATAATGCTAAATGCAGGTGTGGAATGTGTATAGGCCATAACAGTGTCCAGTAGGCAATCCCCATGGATGGACAGGCCTACTGCCAGGATGGCACCCATACCTGCAAGCCCGGTGGAATTACACAGCTGCAGTTAGGCATAACACAGGAAATGCAGATGGAAACTACAGTAGACACTCCCCACAGAAATCCAGACCACCGTGCGAATACCAGCGTACACAGCACTCGATCTGCCAGCAACAACATGGGGATTACTCACCGCCATACTGCGGAACAAATGGGCGACCAGTGGAACACATACCAATGGCACACCAACAACGTCAACTAGGAAGGTCATAGGATGTTTAAACACTGGCGTTTCCGCTTATAAAGAACATCCTTCAATGAATCAATAGGGTCCACATGTTCTGGCTGTGTTATATTGACAATACAGAGGCGTATACGTCCTACTGGGCCTTCTGAGGATTACTTAAAGCAGTTGCCAACCTGCAGCATTACATTAATACCATTTGGGTTAATCGTAGTAGAACATGGGTTTCGTAGCACAACATAATATGTGTAGTCAAACACACATCCACGATTGGGGAATATACAGCAGCGGTCACAACCACTGGACAGATGGACACAGTCCAACATGTTCTACATTTTACATATGCACATTTGTGTCCATTGTAGGACCCAAATATTTATCCGTATGCAATGTCAACTGGCTGCGATTGGGAGACCCAGATGAAGTGACAGCCGTGACTACGGCACAGCTACATATATGCACCACCAGCGTGTTCAAGGTTGATGACAACTGTCCATGAAATGCAGGACATATGCAGAGAAATCCCCAGATTGTCGAGTCCATAGATGTGCGTCCACATCCCATTCCCGCACACATGGAGGATTTGCAATGGGTACTGTCGAGGGTTGCAGCCATGGGATCGTGGGTATGCAGAAATGGGTGTCGGAGTTGATTGGCAGATGATCCGTTGTCCCACCCCGTGTGAGGGATGTGGCTATGGCATATGCGTTACTCCGCATTAATAATGCAAATCATCCACCGGAGAATGCTAAATGCAGCTGTGAAATGTGTACAGCCCTATACCAGTGTCCATTAGGAAGTTCCCATGGATGGACAAACGTACGGCCAAGATGGCACCCATAACTGCAAACCTGGTGGAATCACACAGCTGTAGTAAGGCAAAACACAGGGAATACAGATAGGGACTACAGTACAGACTCCACATACAAAGTCAGACCGCCGTGCGAATACCGGTGTACACAGCACTCAATCTGCCAGCAAGAGAATGGTGATCACTCGCTTCCATACCGCGGAACAAATGGGCGACCTGCAGAACACATACTAATGGCACACCAACAACGTCAACTAGAAAGGTTATAGGATGTTTAAGCTATGGCGTACACACATATAAAGAACATCCTTCAAGGAAGTAATAGGATCTACATGTTTTGTTCGTGTTAATTTGACAATACAGAGGCGGGAATGTCCCAATGGGATATCTGCAGATTAGTTAAAGCAATTGTTAGCCTGCATCATTGGAAATACACCATTTGGGTTCAGTGGCGGAAAGCCCGGTTTACGTAGCACTACATAATATGGGTACTCAAACAGACATCCGTGATTGCTGAACATACAGCAGCAGTCAAACCCACTGGCCACATGGACACAGTCCAATAAGTTCTACACTTTACATATGCACATTGGTGTCCATTGTAGGACCCAAAAATGTATCCGCACGCACTGTCAACCTGCTGCGATCGGGAGACCCAGATGAAGTGACAGCCGTGACTACGGCACAGCTACATATATGCACCACCAGTGTGTTCAAGGTTGATGACAACTGTCCATGACATGCAGGTGATATGCACAGAAATCCCCAGATTGTCCAGTCCATATAAGTGCGTCCACATCCCATTCCCGCACACATGGAGGATGTGCAACGGGTACTGTCGAGGGTTGCAGCCATGGGATCGTGGGTATGCAGAAATGGGTGTCGGTGTTGATTGGCAGATGATCCGTCGTCCCGCCCCGTGTGAGGGATGTGGGTATGGCATATGCGTTACTCCGCACTAATAATGCAAATCATCCAATCGAGAATGCTAAATGCAGCTGTGAAATGTGTACAGCCCTATATCAGTGTCCATTACGCAGTTCCCATGGATGGACAAGCGACGGCCAAGATGGCACCCATAACTGCAAACCTGGTGGAATCACACAGCTGTAGTAAGTCAAAACACAGGGAATACAGATAGGGACTACAGTAGAGACTCTACATACAAAGTCAGACCGCCGTGCGAATACCGGCGTACACAGCACTCAATCTGCCAGCAAGTGAATGGGGATCACTCGCTTCCATACCGCGGAACAAATGGGCGACCTGCGGAACACATACTAATGGCACACCAACAACGTCAACTAGGAAGGTTATGGGATGGTCAAGCTATGGCGTACCCACATATAAAGAACATCATTCAATGAATTAATAGGATTAATGTCAATTGACCATGGAATACACCTAATCAACAGCAAAGACCTGGCACCCTATGGCACACAAACCAAGACACACATAGGTAGATTTGAAACAGTCAACGAGACATGTCAGTCTACCCACAGGTCACATGTGGTATCCAGTTGTTATCTTATTAGACATAAGTGCTATCGACCAGAGTTCGCGAGCCATACTACAACATAGAGGCATCCAGGCTTTATATATCCCCTTGTTGACTTCCATGTGTTACTTTCAAAACAATGACATGGAACTGTTACAGAAAGCACAGACTAATGTTAACCAATAATACCATGTTAACATCTCAGAAGGCATCCATTAACATTACGTATCATATGATATTGTACTCATGTCAATACCATCAATCAAAGATTTAACAACGTATATATGGAAATATGCATACATATCACCGTAATACAGCAGTACAGAACTGGCGGACAAACGTGCTAACCCCACATCTGTACTTCCAAACTATCTCTGCTACGGGGCTTATTCCACTCCGTTTCTCAAAAGAGGCCTTCACTGTTCCATTGGTCAGCCCCGGTGTGGCCAACCCTCCACCTACTAATCCAATCCAGATCCTCGCATTCTATAGCATAGCCGATGAGGTCCCCTCTGGTATTATAACCTGGACGTCAGAAGACAATCGGTCGTAGATCAGATGCCCTGTGATGCTCATATCCGTCAGAAAGACATCGGCGTAATCCCGCGGCCGTCTGTGGCACCGCGACTAGTAGGGCCACCACCCAGTAGGTGTACGCGTAGGCATACCAAGATAGCACCATGTGCTGTGGTGGTACGGAGCCTCATTAAGTCTAGGGCAGCAGCTCCATCTAAGTCCGCCGTCAGGAGGGTACAGTTCGCGGTATGTGCAGACGCATTACGAAACATGTCCAATAAGGATTACCCATAGTGGCTTATTATTCCGCACAGATGGCTGTAGCGGACACACACATCGCCATGCATACAGCACAGGCAGACATACACACACCATAATTCAGGCAAGTACACAAGGTGTATGGCGCGGTACAGGTACACTCGTCAGGTCAGCAAGGATAGCTGTTCGCCACTTTATACATCCAGCAGATGTCATTATGGTGTTCTGGAATAATGACAGCATGGACAATGTGTGGATATGCAACGACTCACGTGCTATATGTGTCAGCCGCGGCAACATGCCACATGGAAAGACAGCCGCCCATGCTGGCGCAGCAATGGCAACAAAGGCACGAGATACAATGACAGAGATACAGACGACATGTGGCAGGCCCGAGCAGTAATGTACACAGCATCACCCCACCACACCATAGCATGCACGCAGCGGTCGCGAGACCACAACAGGCACACAAGCAGCAACATCTAGTTAGCGCACCACCATCCACAAACACAGGGATGGCTGCAGGATATGAGTGTTCTGTGTAAACCACAAGGCACACTGCAGAACTCCACGCAGCTGGGAGCATTGGACCAATAATAATACGGCAGGCATGGTGATTTCGACCACACCATATACCCAAACGCGACAAACGACGACACAGGTATGAATGCGCCACGGACACCGAAAGCACACCACCATCATTGGCACATGTACAGGTGGTGACAATATCCATAAAGGAATGGCCGCTGATAGCCAAGGTTTGTGTTGCGAAGCGTCTAAAAGCTTGTTTATCTGCAGAGGCTGCTGGAAACACACACACAGAGGGGCCGAGAGTCAAACCTACGTCTACTTACATAAACTCACTACAGCATGGAGCATTTACAGAACGCTGCCACCAGCCCACTGGAGCACAGTGCTGTCAGAGGCATTACTTCTAGGTGGATGACATCACCCGCAGAGAATAGCTGGCAATAGCCAAGGTATGTGCTGCAAAGCGCCTAAAGTTTGTTCAGCTGCAGAGGCTGCTGGAAACACACACACACAGAGGGGTCGTAGAGTCTAACCCACGCCACCTACATGCAATTACTCAGCATTAGCATTTACAGAACGCCGCCATCGAAGTTTACGAGCACAGCTGTCAGAGGCATACTTCTAGGTGGGTGACATCACCTGTAAGAGAATAGCTGGCAATAGCCAAGGTATGTGTTGCTACGCCTAAAAGCTTGTTTATCTGCAGAGGCTGCTGGAAACACACACACACACACACAGAGGGCCGAGAGTCGAATCCCACGCCTCCACATGAACTCACTACATAAAGCATTTACAGAATGCGCCATCGAAGTCTACTGAGCACAGTGCTGTCAGAGGCATAATTTCTAGGCGATGACATCACCCAGAAGAGAATAGCTGGTAACAGCCAAGGTATGTGCTGGCGGTTGCCTAAAAGCTTGTTCATTCCAGAGGCTGGAACATTACTAAAGGCCGAGTCGAATCCCACGCCACCTACATGAGTCCTCACCAAGGCATGTTGCATTTAAGGCAGAATACGCCATCGAAGTTTAATACTGAGCACAGCTGTCAGAGGCATACTCTAGGTGGATGACATCACCTCGTGAAGAGAATAGCTGGCACAGCCAAGGTATGCTGCGGCCGCCTAAAGCTTGTTCATCTGCAGAGCTGCTGAAACACACACACACACACACACACACACAGACAGAGGAGCCAAGAGTTGAACCTACTTACCCATATGAACTCACTACAGCATGAATCATTTACAGAACGCCACCGAAGTTTACTGAGTACATTGTCAGAGGCATATTCTCTAGGCGGATGACATCACCAGAAGAGAATAGCTATAATAGCCAAGGTATGTGTTGCGGCGGTCTAAAGCTTGTTCATCTGCAGAGGCTGCTGGAAACACACACACACACACACACAGAGGAACCGAGAGCCTAACCCACGCTTTACCTACATGAACTCATCACAGCATGAAGCATTTACAGAATGCGCCACCGAAGCCATTGAGCACAGCTTGCCAGAGGCATACTTCTAGGCGGATGACATCACCAGAAGAGAATAGCTGGCACAGCTGCTGCATGTGTCATGGCTGCCTAAAGTTTGTTCATCTGTAGAGGCTGGAACACACAATAACAGAGGGGCCGAGCTCTAATCCCACGCCACCTACATGCACTACCACAGCATGAAGCATTTACAGAATGCAAGCATCAGAAGTTTACTGAGCACATCAGCTGTCAGAGGCATACTTCTAGCGATGACATCACCCGTAAGAGAATAGCCAGTAATAGCCAAGGTATGTGTCATGGCCATCTAAAAGCTTATTCATCTGCAGAGGCTGCTGGAAACACATTACTAATAATAATAATAATACCACACACACACAGCCACACAGGGCCAAGAGTCTAACCTACTTACTTATATGAACTACCAGCATGGCTACTGGCACAACACGCCACCGAAGTTTACTGAGACCTATGCTGTCAGAGGCATACTTCTAGGCTGATGACATCACCCGCAGAGAATAGCTGGCACAGCCGGGCGTATGTGTCATGGAAGCCCAAAAGCTTGTTCATCTGCAGATAAAGGAAACACACAATACACACAGGGGCCAGAGTCAAACCTATGCCTACTTCATTTGGACTCACTACAGCATGAAGCATTTACACGCCATCGGGATTATTGAGCACAGCACTGTTGTAGGGAGGCATACCCCCAGGTGGGTGGTGGTATCATCTGCAGATGCCGCGATGCGTCCGGAGCAGGGAATGAAGACAGAGTGCTGAACACGCAGCCTGTTACCATCCCAAGGTGTAATACAGTAACATCGTTAGTGCTGCAGTCGGAATACCAAATAACTACTGATCAGTACATCGCCAACAGGAATACGGATGCACCACATGACAGTATTAATTTATAAGAGGGCATCCGCAGATGTATAATAATGTGGCATGACACACATATGTAAATACCTGATGGTCACCATGGCTATGCAGGATGCCATTGGCCATGGCTACACGCTTCTGGCAGACATCGGTGACGACGGTCGTAGGTAAATTTCCATGGTGATTTCGCCATGCCTCCCCGCGACCTAGAGGTTGCAAAAGGGAGACAGATGGCGCCACGGGTATCAACGAAGTCGGGCGCTGTAAAATTGGGTACCGTGCGGTTCATCTGCCACAGCCGTTTACTGGGCATGTCGCAGACACTTAGACTCGGCACAGAGCAGACATTACAGGCGACAGCATATGGCAGAATGTGGACCGGCCGCAGGTGTGTCCAGCCACACAACAGCACCGCCATAACAGACGGGCTGCCATGGCGGGGAAACAGGCATGCACCCGGTATTAATGCAGTCGCTGTAAAATTCGTACTGTGTCCATTCACACAGCTGCTTACTGCATGCTCAGACACTTAGACTCGGGCATTTATACATGCATACATGGTACTACAGCATGCGGTATCAGGATCAGTCGCGTGTCCAGCCACAACAGCAACTGACATGCCATTGCGACGGCCGCTATGGCGGGGAAACAGGCATGCACCCAGGGTATTAATGGAAACGGGCGCTGTGCACTGTACTGCGTCCATTCACACAGCCGCTTACCGGGCATGCTCAGACACTTGTGACTGCACAGAGCAGACATGCACATGGTGCCAGCGGCATGGGTGGCAGAATGGGACCGCCGTGGTGTGTCCCGCCAATACAACCCGCCACAGACACGCCGCTGCAGCCGTCATCCAGGTGCAATTAACCGCGTAGGACTGCCCTGCAGTTTGTTGCATGCTACAGACCACCCTCCCAAACCCAGGATACCTGCACAGCCGCCCTGAGTATCACCGTGAGTGCATGCTTCAATAACACCGCCGCATTGGGTGACATCAACCACCCATACATAGACTGAGAACATTACCCATGACACAACACTCCTTTCACAGGTCCGGTGTTCATACACCTGACTGTTATGAAACAGCCATGAACCATACCCACTAGGGGGAGGTATACCAGTTCTGCTCATCACATGGGAGGATATGCTCCACACAGGATGTACATCCTCAATGGTGATGTCGCACCATAGTGGATCCAATGACCTTACATCCTGCACCCAACACCGCATGGGAGACCTAAGACGCATCTTCTCCACAGCAAAACCACAATAATATCATAACACCGGGTGGTATCCTACCATCCCTCCATGCCACAGTGGTGGAACACAGGCCCAGACTGCCAAAACCCTTATGGATGCCTCTGAGCACCCCCAGGGATGTCTGCACCAAGTTTATCATGATAACATCAGACTCATCCAATCAAGGCACACGGTGTGTGGACCCCAGCCACTGACAAACTGTACATCAACAGTTGAGCTAATACATGGCAGAGCAATATCAGTACCAGGGAAGCCATCACCCATTCATACCGCTAACATAATGGCCACACATACAATCATCCAAGGCCGCCAGGAGTGGTACTGCAGAGGGAATACGAGACAGCCATAGGGCCTTCCTTTGCTGTGGTAGGGACATGGTGGGATGCACAGTCATGGCTTTCGAACAATCCAGAATGGCACAATGGTCACTGCAACTCCACAGACATTGTCAACAAACCAGCGATATGTTCCATGCATACATCCACTTCCCCAAGAGGGGACGATTCATCCTATATGAGTCTAGGCTTCCAAAAACATCTTCATATGCCCTGGAGTGATCTGGATATCTGTTAGCAGTGAACACACAGCACCACCGGCCTGATGGTGTCCCTCTGGCTGTGCTACCCAACCTCATTGAGGCCCGCCTCACACATAAGGGCCACTGTGTCACGTTAGCCTGACACGGCCAGGTCCCCGCTGACGGCATACGGCAGCTGTGGTCCCACTACACCAGGGTAGTGCTCTTGTTGACTGTAGACATCTCTGCCCCATCGCTTCTGACAAGCCTTGTCTGCAAGCTATGGGAGGTCCATACCGGTGCCCATGAATACAGACAGTGGTGTACAGCCAATACCGAACATACCCACGCAACGCACTTAGTCACAAAGGCAGATCCTGCCTCCCCAAACCTACCGGGCCTGTCTGGAGTGGTCACTAAGGCCATAGATGGGCAATACGTTTGCACACTAACATGACCTGGCGGAGCCGCTCAAAACACACCCACGTGGGACTCATGGAAAGGCTCGCCAGCGCATATGTGGGGACATATACACGATGGTTCTCAGAATGGATGGAGGTCACATCACACAGGGTTTGCGTTCCTGGTGCCGTGGTCAGACTCAAAAGCTGGTCTCGAAAAGAGGCCCACACGTCAGCCCCAGCCCCTGCCGCTCGGGCATTCGACCTTCCAATGTGCATGCAAACATAGGATTAGGCAGACAAGGTATGCAGATGACTGCACACCGCCACATACCCAACACCCCATCTCGACACGGACATCCACCTGGGGCCTCATAGACATGGATAACTGGTGCCAGAGCCATGGCCTGCTGCTACGCCAGAGAAGGTGCAGACTCACCAGGAAGGACATGTTCTCCGACGCAACATGTAGGTGGTAATCCATTCAACATGGTGGACATGTTCAGGGAAATGGGTACCACACCCGTCGCACCTCTCATCAACACACACAATGCCACGTGGGTGGAAAACATTCCACCGGTGGCCACCTGGCCTGAAGGAATCACATCCACATCAGGGGTGTTCATTGTACCCCTGCATACCCCTACACACCAGACCAATGATTAAGCAAGCATTAATGGCACACCTGGCCTGTAATTTAACCTGACACCTGCAGCACTCGAAGGACTACAAACGCTCCACGACGCCGAGATAAAGGTGCTGGGACATGTGTCACACGCTGCCCACCAAGGACTCTGTTCGTATACCTTCCTGGCATGTTCGTTCTGTGGTGATCTGTGCTCGATATACACGGCCATGTCCCACCTGGTGACATGGACACGCTCCACCTCCTAGGGTTCCAGGCAAACACAGGCACAGAAGTGATTGTCAGACACCTCTCACCACGGAAGATGACTAGGACGCAGTTGGGGAACAGGGTCAACGCCAGAGACCCCACAACATGGAGAGATTGCCAGCCCATGTGAAGTTAAGAGGCCCCGACTGACTTTGTCCAGGAGTAATCATGACGCATGGATGTGGTGATCATAGGTATGCGCCAGGCATCACTTCTGTATCGGGCGTTGACGGGGACAGGGGAGACCGATGGATGCGGTATCCTCATCCTAAGGGTGTTAGCAGCCACACACACTCTGGCTAGATTACATGCCGCAGGGCACATAGCCTGGTATGTACATGCCTTTGTACCTATGTAGGGTCCATGCCGGGTTAAGTGGTACCTGTGCTATGCAGCTATTGCCAGATGCCTGTGGGTACCCTACAACTACATCGCGGGGAACTGATAACAGTGTTCTAGTAGGCACATGTGCCACACCATAATTGGCATACGGTTAACTGAACCAACATGGTGCTACACATGTAACCACTCACGCATACCGCGGGTAATACTCCAAACAATGAATGCCGCACCTGCACTACATGGTATGTTCAAGCGTAATGATGTCAGTGCACGCACCCGCTTCATCACATATCTGTCACCTGCCATATTAATAACCACCGCGAAATATACACATCGCGATCATGCAGACACGAGGTATCACATACACCTCTCACTATCTTGTCCACCCCGTGCATCAGAGGCGTTTGCATAACCGCAGCACCGATGGTGTAGCTCACGGTTCTGGCGGCAGAGGTTTCATCATATGCACAGGGTGATATGTGGTGCCACGGCATAGGCTGCAACAATGGATGACATCATGTGTGCGTAGCGGGCCTGTGCATTACTGGGCATGACTGCACAAAATGCATGTGGATGTGGTGGATTCACAGTTGTGTCTGCTGTGTGTGGGTATGTGTATTATCAGTTCAGTCATCTGTGATGCCTACATCGGCATAATTTTGGCAGCCCCAGACTGTACAGTGCAGGCGGTGGCTGGCTCACTGTGTCCGCCATGGGCGACGGCAATCATGCCCGCTCAGTCGCATCGGCACCACCGGTGGAGGCATAGAGTGTCCACCGATGATTACGTCCGCTGGAAACGCATCCACGCTGGGACCGTCCAGGCCACCGCCCACGCGGTACGCTGCGTCTGGCGGTTTGTGTATCAGCAGTTGCACTGCTGCTGCTACCAGCACTCGTAAGTGATCATGGAGGTGGCACGCACGCCGACCTGCACTGGTGGTGGCGTTGTCGCTTGATACCACGCAGGTTCTGTTTCACCCCTACCAGGTGTTCTTAGCACGGACAGCTCAATTACCACGGATGCATAAAGTCGGTCGCAGGATCCCAGCCATTCACCTATTCTTATCCGTTACTGGCAAGATGCTGTTGCATTCGCCAATGACCGGATGTTCATTTGCTGAAAGGATTATGACCTCCGCAGCCTCTGCTCTTCCGGTTCTTGGCTGCTCGCACGCATACCGCGCCATTACAGTTCGGAAACATGCCTGGTTATACCAGCTGCTGCACCCTCTGTATGGTGTAGGTGAATGTTCAGCAGCGTTCCTCCTTACGAGCAGCACTCGCCACATGCCTGCGTGGCACTTCACCAGTAATTACACTATAAACATGGTGTGTACCGCACTCTTCTGCAGCCACCACACATTCCTCGCGCCGGAAAGCCAACAGACACCGACCGTCTGTCATCTATGGCAACGGTGTTGTGGTATGCCCGGCATCCAGTCCATGTGCGGGATGAAGGGACATAAGTGCGATACCGCAATGGCACAGTATTCGACTGCGATGACCTCTGCCTGTGCCTCATGCAGCACATGGACATCACCGCTAGTATCTGTGGGGACACTAGCATCAGATGGACCGCGAGGGAGGGGAACGACCTGCACTCCGTGAATACAAAGACACCGCAAGTTACACAACACGCAGACACACACACACAGACACACACACACACACACACACACACACACACACACACACAACACACATGACACACACACGCTGACATACAATATTTGATTACCAATAATAATATGCAGACACATCACGATGTGATATTATATAGGCATGCAGCATTCCCACACCACAGCCCAGTGAATGCAGCCTGATGATTAATGGTGGCAGGCATGCATAATACCCTGAGTGCACACTACATCAGGCAGTAAGTCTTTAGCAGGCTTGCACAATATTCATGGTTGTTTGCATGCATCACCGCGATACAATCAGGTGTACATAATGGTTTACAGCAATAATACGGCTGGCATCACTACATGTCATGTACACCGCGAAACATGCGCGCATCATGTGACATGTGACACCGGTGTCCCGACTACGCACCACATCACAACGATGTCACAGCAGCGTTATGTGTACAGCCCACAGATAGAATGCATGCGTAACACGGATGTCTGTGCAGGTGTGGTTGGTGAGCTGCGTACATAGCTGTACAGTGAGTATCGAAGACTCGTGCCACTGCACGGGCAGCAGGACACAGGTATGTTTCTGTGTGATGCGTGATTCCGGACGCGATTATACATGTTCGTAAGCTCCGGCTCCGCTGTTCAACATAACGTGATATGGTAGACATTGCGGCACCTCTAGTGGCTGCAGACAGGCATTCCATTTCTCTGGTGTACCACATCGATGTCCAGGGAGGTCCACTGTGCGATGAGCCCACTATGTGTGACAGGGTGCAACAGTGACCACCCTCCGGCGGATGCGTACCGTGGTGTAAGCAACATGCCTGCAGGTAACAATCTATGCATATGTTTGTGTGGTTCATCGACAAATGTGTGTGATGGGCATCGCGGCACGACAGCCCTGTTGTGACCCATGTGACATACAACCGCTGTAGTCTGAGGTGTCATTACCCTAAGGCTATAGTAACATTGTGGATGCCCGTTATGTCGCATAGGTCATGCGTCATGGTGACAATGTTGCAGACAGACATCCACGCATGACATGTCATGTGCCATGTCACAACGGTGCAACGCAATGCGGTAGCATAGGTCACAGTGGTAACACCTGTGTTCCGGCCAGATCACAGCTCACTATGTGGCTGCTCGGGATCTGGAATATAGAGGCAAACAGCAACGGAGTCCAAGTAGCCTAATAATGTCTTTGGTTGCCACTCCTCCAAGAAGGCTGTGGTAGTGGCTGCTGCCCTTGTAGAATGAGGTCTTATGTTCTGTGGAATTGGTTTTCCATGGAAGGAGTAACAGGATCGTATGCAATTTCCGATGGATTTGGAGATTGCCGGTTTGGAAATAGCTCTGCCTTCCGTTCCTGTTGCATAGGCTACAAAAGTTGGTCAGTCTTTCTGCTATTTTTGTTCTGTCCAAGTAGTAGCGTAGCTGTCTATGTACATCCAAGGTATGCAGTATTCTTTCCCTCTGTTTTGTGGGTTGGGAAAGAAGGTAGGTAGGTGGATTGCCTGGTTTAAAGACACACTGGATACCACCTTGGGCATAAATGTAGGATTAGTCCTCATGGACACCCTATCTTGGTGGAAGATTAGGAAGGTTGCACTGCCATTAAGGCCTGTAGTACTGAAACCCTCCTTGCTGAAGTAATTGCCAGTAGGAAAGCAGTTTTCCATGACAGGTGTTGTAGGTCTGCTGTTGCTGCTGGTTCAAAGGGTGATAGTGTCAACTTTTCTAGCACAAAGTTTAAATCCCAAGCTGGTAATGGTGGTTTCCTTGGAGGTTTTACATTCTTGATTCCTCTGAGGAACTGCCTGAGCAAAGGGTGCGAAAAACAGGTGGATCAAAGCTGTATTCTGCTGAAATAGCTGATGCATGTATCTTGATGGAGGAGTAGGACAGGCCTGAATGAAGAAGTTCGCCAGATACTCCAGAATGTTAGGCATATCTATGTTTGACACATCTTTTCCTCTTTCCGTACTCCAAATGACAAACCTTTTCCATTTTCCAGCATAGTTCCTTCTTGTTGAAGGTCTGCGTGCTTCAAGAATAATGTCTTTAACTCTTTGGGAAAGTTCTGGATTAGCTGCTGCTATGTGATGTTCCATGCAGTCAGTTGCAGCGTTTTTAGGTTTGGATGTATGATGCTGTAGTTGTTCTGAGTTAACATCAAAGGCATCAGGGGTATTGGCCACATATTGTTCCGAGACATGCTCTTCAGTAGTGGGTACCAGTGTTGTCTTGGCCAGTTTGGAGCTATCAGGATTATCCTTGGACGCTCTTCCTTGATTTTTAGTAGTACCTTGTGTATCAAAGGAAGAGGTGGGAATGCATATGCTGTTAGGCCTTTCCAGTTGAAGGAGAGTGAGTCCACTTTCCATGCTAGTGGGTGGAATGTCCTTGTGCAGAATTTTTTGAGCTGGTGATTGAGAGGTGATGCGAATAGGTCTATCTGTGGCATTCCCCATTTCTTCGAGATGGTCTTGAAGATGTCCGGGTGCAGCTTCCATCTGTGGGCATCCGTGGTTCTGCTTAATATGTCTGCTAGAGTATTGTCTTTCCCGGTACAAATATTGCCTGTAACTGAATGTTGTAGCTGAGTGCCAGGCTCCACAGCACCAAGGTCATACTGCATAGGGGTTATGAATGAGTGCCTCACTGTTTGTGGATGTACCACATGACTGTGGTGTTGTCTGTCCTTATCATCAACTGGCCCTCTTTGAGAAATGGTTTGAACTTTTGGATTGCCAGTTTTACTGCCAGCATTTCTTTTAGATTGATGTGCAGGTGAAGTTGATCCTGTGTCCACAATCCTTGCACGCATTTGTCCAGCATGTGGGCCCCCATCCTAGGTCTGAAGCGCCTGTTGTGATGGTCTGGCTTGCTTGACATCTGAAAGGGTAGGCCTGGGTTTGACTGGCATGCCTGAGCCCACCATAGGAACTCCTGTTTTAAGCATGGAATTAGTGGGATTTCTGTTTCTAGACTGTGTCTGTGTTGGGACCATAAATTCTTTAGGTACCACTGTAGTTTCCTCATGTAGTCTGGCAAATGGGACCAAGATTATGCATGATGCCATGAAGCCCAAGGCCTGCAGAACTTTTCTTGCTGTTAACTTGTTCAGTTTTGTTAGTGCCAAGAAGTAAAGAGGAGTTCTTTTGTTTTTCTGTAGTCAGGAATGCCATTTGTTTTACTGTGTCCAATTCCCAAGAATGTCCTTGTTTGGGATGGTATCAGCCTTGACTTTTGTAAATTGACTGTGTATCCCAGTCCTTGTAGCAAGTAAATGACCCTTTGTAAATCTGTTGTCAGCTTGATCTTGTTGTCCCCTTGTAGCAGGCAGTGGACCACGTATGGGTAAATTTGGAATTCTGTAGTCTGTAATGGCGTATTACTGATGCCAGCATTTGTGAATACTTCCATGTAGTAGATATTTCAAAGGGCACGCTGAGGAATTGATAGTGCCTGATCCTGCAAGAAATCTGAGGCATCTTCTGCAGATTGGTCAATGGGGACGCAGGAAGCTCCTTGAGATCTATAGAGTTACCAGCCAAGACTCCTTGCCCAGCATGGGTACAGCGTTGCTGTAGGTCAGCATTTGAATTTTGGGACAATGATGTATGTATTTAAGGTGGATGTGTCGAGAATTGGTTCCAACTTTTTTCCTTTCTTGAACTAGGAATAGTCTGAGAACTCTTTCCCTGTTCTGCTGTTGGCACTCTTTCCACAGCCTCATGTTTGCTAACTCCATTATCTGGAAGCGAGAGCCTCTGTTTTTTTGGTTTGGAGGTAGATCAGCATTCTCTTTGACTGGTAAAGGTGGAAGTGAAACCGTAACTCCTTGATCTAAGTGGTTCAAAAATCCACTTGTCTTTTGTTATGTAGTGCCAAAGTTCTTTTGAAAATAAGTACACCTTTCCGCCAGGAGGAGCTGCTATTTGTTCCCTGGTAGGCGATTAGGATTAAGTCACTGTGGTTGTGCTGATGTAGTGGCAGTGTGTCTGTGCCTCTGTTGTTACCTTGCCACTGTCGCCCTCTGTAGGCACCTCCTCTGGATTGGTTTCTGCCTCTGGAACGTCTATTCCTGCCCTTTGAAATTTTGTGGAGTCAGGAAAGGACCAATTTTTGGCAGGCCAGTTCCTGCTAAACCTTGGGGTTGAACCTGCAAGAAATCTTTAACAGTTTGAACAGATTTTGCCTTTTCTTCCATTTTCTTCATAACCTGCTGGGCAGGTGTACCAAACAAACTTGTCTTGTCAATAGGAGCATCTAGCAACTTAGCTTTAACATGATCCGTAAAGCTTGTTCCTTTAGCCATGCATGCCTTCTTATCACTGTGCCTGTCATGGCTGATCTAAATGAAGCCTCCAGTGCATCATAGCCACATTTTAAGGAATGGTTGCTAACCTGTTGTATGTTATTTACCATCTCTAATACATATTTCTTATCAAGAGATTCATCAGTGGTTAGTTTTTAGTTAACTGATCAAGCATAAACTCTTGGTATTGTATCATGTGAAACTGACAGTTTAAAGCTCTAGCTGAGAGAGTAGCTGAAGTGTAGACCTTTTACCCCATCTGTCTAATGACCTTGCTTCCCTTTCAGAAGGAATAGGGTTTTTTGTGGTCGCTACTGCCTTGGGACCCTGGGATATAGTTTCTGGGTCTGCAAGTGGGGCCTTGTAAAGGTGGTGATGAGTATCTGGCACCCTGTAAAATCTGTCTGGTTTGGCAGGGGCTGGGGAAAAGAATCTGGAGCGGAGCAAACATCATTGAAAGCATCATCCACCACAGAGAACAGGAGGTATAGCTAAGGGCCTGTGCTGTGGGAGGTGCAGAAAGGTCCTAAGTCTTTTCTGGAGTCTGAAAATCCTGTTGCTGCCATTGGAACTGTTCTCATGGCATGCAAGGTTTCCCAAAGGAGAATTCTTCTGGGGAAGCAGCTGGAATGGATTCTTCAGCATCAGAATCTTCAAAATTGGAGAAGGAGCCTCTGGCTGGTCAGTTATGTCTGATTCATCAGCAGAATCATCAGAAGACACTGGCTCAGGGGCTCTGCCCTAGGTCTCTTCTCTGGGGCTGAGAGGCCCTGTCTGGGTGAGATTGAGATCCTCTAATTAAAGAAATTAAATCTTCTGCCAAAGAAAGCATTTGAGAACTAGAAGAGGGCCTGGATGTGGGGGTTTAACAGGCACTGTTTAGTAGTCTTGGCTGCTTTAGCCCTGGCGGCCTTAATGGACATGGCTGCTGAGGCCTAGCAGCACCACGCTGGGGTAGAGAGAGACATCCAAGGGATGGTGTCTGATAAGTCAACCACAGAGGGTAAAATTTCTGAGGTCGATTCAAGAGTTGTAGCAGGGCCTCAGTTGTAGAATAGGTTCAGCTGTACTTTGATCAGTTTTCTCGGTTTCGCCGAAACCGAGACACTCTTTTTGCTTACTGTGGTTTCGCCGAAACCGCTGGACCGCGAGTGTCGGTCTTATCTTTGCTTTTGAAGATTGGGTAGTCGGAGGATCCACGGCATAATGTACGCAAAATCAGAACAAAAACTGTTCTGCAAACTCCGACCGACGCCTGCTGCTGCCGAGGAGGCAACAACAGGCTACACGCCGTCTGGGCCTAAACAAGGCAGACAGTAAGAGTGGAAATCTTTATGAGGTATTTGTTTCCCACAGGTTAAACAATTGTTAACTTTTTCTGACATCGGCTGAGGCAAGAAAGAGTCCCCAACGGGTACTTAGCTTTAGAAGTCTTCAAGTATTCGAAGAAGTAATCTCTGGATCCGACCGACCGCACTTGAACAGCTTCTGCTTCGGCGCCACGCGCAAGAAAGACTGGGGAAAAGGCCGTGGCTGATTTATACCCGAAGACCAACAGAGATGACGCCGGTGGAGTGCGACATCAGCGAAGCGGACCCGCACTTTGGACTCCGGCCGCCTGCAGGGCTGCCTGACGACAGGCCAACCCACTTGTTATGACTGCAGATGCATCCATGAAGGACATGTGACTGCAGGTATCCGAATTTCTGCTTGGCACCACAGGTTTAATGCTGACAGGTCTAGAATGGCAGGTATCTGGCACCAGAACTGAGTAGACACCCAATGTGGACCATCTGATTTTGAGGCTCTGTTTGAGAATCTTTGAAACTCTGACTCCCAGACTGGAACATCCAGGAGGTGTTTTGTATTGGAGGCATGTAGAGTAATCTCTGGATATTATCTGTAAACACAGATCTGTGTTGCTCCACCGGCTGAAGACAATGGTTGCTCAGAGTGAAGTCGGGCAACCTCAGGGCTGCTGAGGGCCATCAGAAAAGGGCTAAAAAGCACAGTTGTACCTACCATAAATGTAGATGTTTGAAATGTACCCTGCTGCAGCCATCACTTGGGTTATCCTGTCAGCATTAAATCGCCAGATTGAAAGTCTTGGTCCGCCGGTTGCTTTCTGCCTACGCCAGTCCCAGGGCAAGTAATATAGAACAGCCATTTTCAGTTTTTCTTGCCCCAGATGCTGCCAAAAGGGTGATCACAGTACCAAATGGTGAACTGCAAAACACAAAATTACAGCCATAAGCAACACATCAGTAAGGTCAGGATTTAGCCAGCAGATCAGAATGGAGGGAGGGCAACCTTGACTGCAGCATGAACACTCAACATCTACATTTATGGTAGGTACAAAACTGTACTATGTTCATCGGTTACCCTGCTGCAGTCATCACATGAGAATCCGCTAAGGAGGGGGTATCATGGGTTAGGAGGTCACCCTGCAGAACTGCAAAAAGCTGCCTGGACTTAGAGAAAGAGGTAACTGATAGTGTTTGGTCATGAACTCCAAGTTGCAGCTTCTAACATTTCCTGGTAGGAACCCCAGAAAGCTGTTGTGGTAGCTGTGGGATCTAATGGTAGAGGAACTGGTTTCATGATGGGTCAATAGAACAGATGCAATGGCTATCCATTTAGAAATGGTTTGCTTGGATATAGCCCTTTGAGAAGCTGTAGCATAGGATACAAGAGCTGGTCAGTTTTCTGAAAGCCTTAGTTTTTATTCCAAGAAAATGCTGCCTGTGAATGTCCAAGAATGCAGGAGTCACCTTGTTCTGTGGATTGGGGAAAGAAAGTGGTAGGTGGAGTTTGATTTAAAGCTACACTGGAAACCACCCAGGTATAAAGGAAGGATTATTCAGAGCCTCTGTCTTGATGGAAAATGAGGAAAGGTTCCACTGCCATTAGTGCCTGTAATTCTGAGACTCCTAGCTGAAGTTATTGCCAGGAGCAGGGCAGTCTTCCAAGATAGGAACTGAAGGTCTGCAGAAAGCTGGTTCAAAGGGGAAGTAGCAGTTTCTCCAGAACAAAGTTGAGGTCCCATGTTGGTAGGAGCCTTCTAGGTGGTCTAATGTTTTTGCCCCTCTGAGGAACTGCCTTAGAAGAGAAGTTGAAAATAAAGGTGATGGTGTAGGAGCTGAAATAGCTGAAGCTGGATTTTAATTGAGGAAAAGGAAAGTCCTTTGTGCAACATCTCAGAAATAACAGAATGAGGCAATTGAGTTGTGTCTTGGCCTTTAGCTTGGTTCCAGGCAGAAAACCTTTTCCATTTGTCTAAGCCTTCCTGGTGCTTGGCCTCCTGGCTTCCAGAATAACATCCAGAACTGCTTGTGAAAGAGGATTGGTTGGGGTTTAATAGATTTTCGCAGCCAGACTGGTTTTGAGCTGGCTGTAGAATCTGTTTGTTTTGTGGGTATTGAGGCAATATCCATGGTGGGCTGTGAGCCATATTGTTCAATCAGCTGGTACCAGATGCTGGCCAGTCTGAATGAGAATCAGTCCTTTCTCCTTTTGACCTTCAGAGAACCTTGTGAGAAGAGGTAATGGAGGAAAGGCATATGCTGTCAGGTTTTCCAACTGAAGGAGAGAGCTCCACTTTCCAAGCTTGATGGTAATGTCCCAGGAAAAATTTTGTCTTTAGCTTTGAGGACTGGCAACAGGTTCTATTTGGAAGGCCCCATTTGAGTTATCATGCAAATTTGTGGGTCAGTTTCCACTGAATCTTGATACTCTGCTTAGGAGTCTGCCATTTTTCTGCCCTGGCAGGAATTGAGCTTGTAACTGGACTTGGTAGGCCAGGGCTGTGTTCCACAAGATCATTGCTTGCCTGCAAAGAGGGTAGAATCTGTTTGTTTGTTTGCCACATACTGGTGTTGTGTCTTTATTGCAAGTTTTCCTGGCTGTAGCAGATCCTTGAAGACTGTGAGTGTACAGCTAGCATCTCTTTTGATTCATGTGCAGTTTTCTTTGTTCTGCTGTCCATAGGCCTTGAATGCATTGTCCTGCCATGTGCCCCAGGCATAGTCTGAAGCATCTGTTGTGATAGTTTGCCTGGTTGAAGGTGCATCCTGTTGGATGCCTGTGACCACCATAGAAATTCCTGTTGAAGGCAGGAACAGAGATATCATTGTGTCCAAGCAGTGGCTGTGTTGAGACATACGCTTAGGTACCACTGTAATTTCATATGCAGTTGCAAATGGTATTATCAGAATGCAAGATGCCATGAAGCCTAAAACCTGCAGATTTTTCTTTGCAGTACTTTTTGCATTGTCTTGAACATTGAGTCAGTTGTAGTTGTTTGTCTGGGATAAGCCTCTGAGAGTCCAAGCTGGCACCCAGGAATGTCATTTTGTGAGGGTACTAGTTTTGACTTCTTTTCTCAAAATTCTGTGATAATTTAGGAGATGTTTCACAAAAGCCATGATGCAAGAGAATCTTTGCTTCTGCTTGGATGAGGCAGTCATCCAGGTATGGATACATTTGAATTCCTCTGTCTGCAGTATGTACTGGTGCCAGGCATTTGACTCAGTAGATAAGCTGCAAGCAGTGCAGAATTGATAATGAGTTGAACCTGCAATGAAACAGGTATCTTCTAACTTTGTCTGATGGGACATGGTATGCCTCCTTGAGGTCCAGTACCAGCCATGCTTCCTGGGAAGAAGGCTGTAGTTAGCATCTTGAACTGAACAGGTAAGTGTTTAGAATGAAAGGTCCAGAATTGGTCTCCCGCATGTCCTTTCTGTACTGAAAGAGTCTGAGTAAAATGGCCTTGCTCCCATGTAGGTAGTTAGGCTCTCATGGCCATGAGAGCTGTAATTTGTTTTGTGCCTCTGCCCATTGATTTAGTGGCAGGTTTGGCATTCTTTTCATTGGCAAGGTGTGAAATGAATCTGTATCCTCGTGAAAATTATGTCTAGACATTTGTCCTTTGTGACCATGTGCCAGTTGTCTGCAAATGTGCTAGTTCCCAAGGGCTGTCAAAAGCTTTTCTTGGCCAGTTGAGGTGCAAGTCATTGAGTTTGCCTCTGGGTGAGATCTTCTTCCTCTTCTGGGTGTAGTGCCCCATTGGTGAGGTTTATACTGGGCTTGGTTGTTTGCCCTGGCCTGATTTACCCCTCTGCTGAGTCTGTCAGGCTGAAAGGACCATTTTTGGCCAGTTTCTGCAAGCTTAAGGGGTTGTAATTTGCAGAAATCTTTGACTGTCTGCATAGATTTTGCCTTATCTTCCATTTTCTTTAAAACTTCTTCTGCTTTAACTCCAAAAAGAAAGTACAGTTTTGTACCTACCATAAATGTAGATGTTCGAGCGCTAATACAGCTGCAGTCAATCACAGATTTTTCTGTCAGAGGTCCTCGGTCGATCAATTCCAAAGTCTTGGTCCGCTCCGGTTGTCGCCGCTTCTTCTGACGCCAGGCCAGAGTATATAAGACACAGCACGCCATGTTCTTCAGTTTTCTTGCCCCAGATGTCAGGTGCCCCAAAAGGAAGGCAATACATAAATTATGTATATGAAACATGCAATATAATCAAAACAGTGGTTGCAAGCAAATAAACCTTAAAAGGATAACCCAGTCAGGTGTATGAAGAGGTTAGCCAGCCTTTTACCAAGTGGGGAAGGAGGAGGGAAACCTGTACTGCAGCTGCATTAGCTACATTTATGGTAGGTACAAAACTGTACTATGTTCATCGCATACAGCTGCAGTAATCACAGATGGGTAGAATCCCAAAGCTACGCAAGGGTGGTGGTACTAGGAGGAACTGGTTGAGCCAGAATGCCCTGCAAAACAGTGGCAAAGCCTGCTTTGTTCAATATAAGGGCAGGTGGTAGTGTTTTGTGAAGGTATGTACAGAACTCCAAGTGGCTGCCTCCAGAATATCTTTAGAACTCCTCTGAGGAAGGCTGTAGAGGTAGGTGGCCCGTGGAGTGAGATCTGATACCTGTAGGAACAGATTTTCCATGATAGGAATAACAAAACCATATGCAGTGGCCTATCCATTTGAAATGTCTGTTTGAAACTTTCCTTGAGCTCTACAGCATAGGACACAAAGAGTTGTTCTGATTTCTGAAGGACTTTGTTCTGTCCAAATAATAACGTAGCTGCCTATGGATGTCTAAGGAATGTAGCAGCCTTTCCCTTTGTTTTCAGGATTGGGGTAAAAGTAGGAAGGTATGGTTTGATTTAAAGCTACCCTGATACCACTTTAGGCATAAATGATGGGTTGGTTCAAGGGAAACCCTGTCCTGATGGAAAATGAGAAAGGGCTGCACAGCCATGAGGGCTGTAGTTCCAAAACTCTGAGCTGAAGTGAAGTGAAGGAAGCAGTTTTCCAGGACAAATATTGCAAATCTGTTGAGGCAGCTGGTTCAAAGGAGGCAATGTTAATTTTTCTAGTATGTAATGAAGATCCCAGGCTGGTATTGGTTGTTTCCTTGGTGGTCTAATAGCCCCTCTGAGGAACTGTCTTAAAAGTGGGTGAGAAAATAAGGAGGATCCGTGTTGTATTCTGCAGAAATGGCTGAGGCATGGATTTTTATGGAAGAAAATGAAAGCCCACTGTTCAGCAGTCAGCTAGATATTGTAATACCTGAGGCAATTTTCTAGGGTCCTGGCCTTTTTCTCATTCCAAGAACAAAACCGCTTCCATTTTGGAGTAAGCTTTCTAGTAGATGGTCCTTCTGGCCTCCAAAATGACATCCTGCACCTCCTTGGAGAGTAGGGTCTGTGGTGTTAAGGAATTTCCATGCAGCAGATTGAGTGTTTTCAGCTGACTGTGAAGTTTTGAACTGTGCTGAGTCAGTAGAAGAGGCATTAGAGGCAGGGACCAGGGAGGAGGTGTTAGGCTCCTCAGGAGTGGTACCAGTGTTGCCTTGGCCAGTCTGGAGCAATCATATCTTGGTCTGTCTGCTCTTGCTTTCAAAAAGCACCTTGGGCAGAGGCAGAGGTGGAATGCAAACTGTCCATGCTGTCCAACTGAATGAAGTGCCCACTTTCCAGGCCTTTGGATGAAAGGTCCTTGAGCAAAAATTTCCAATTGATGATTGGGAGGCAAAAGATCTATGTCTGGCCTCCCCACACTTGATTTCTTGCAAAACTGGATGTAACTTCCATTGTGGATCTGTCATATTTCTGCTTAATTTGTCTGCCAGTGTTTTCCAATCCTGGCAGGTACTGTGCTTGAAGTTCGATTTAATTCCAGAGCCAAGTTCCAAAGGGTCATGGCTAGTCGGCACAAGGGGTATGAATGTGTTCCTCCTTGTTTGTTTATGTACCATATTAGTGTGGTGTTGTCTGTTCTTATCAGTAATTGTCCTGGATGCAAGTCCTTGAAAGCTGTAATTGCATTTATTACTGCTAGCATTTCTTTTGATTGATGTGAAGGTGCTTTTCTTTGGGACCATTTGCCCTGAATGCACCTGTCTGTCATGTGCCCCCAGCGAATCTGAGGCATCTGTTGTGATAACTTGATTTGCTTGAGGCTTGCAGAATGGAGGCCTGTGTTTTTGACATGCTTGGGCCCACCATAGAAATTCCTTTGCAAACATGGAATTATTGGTATATTGTTTCCAAACTGTGCTGTGTTGAGACCATAGGTTTTAGGTACCATTGAAGTTTCCTCATATGCAGCTTTGCACATGGGATTAAGAATGCAAGATGCCATGAATCCCAGAGCCTGCAGGATTTTCCTTGCAGTAAGCTGGTACTTTTGCTAGTATTTTGAAGTACTGAGATAGTTGCCCTTGTTTTTCTGGCAAGATAGGCCATCTGGGTGTTTGTGTCCAAGTTGGCACCCAGGAAGGTTATTTTCTGAGATGGTGTTAGCCTTGATTTCTCTTTGTTGATTGTGTATCCCAGAGAATAGCCGTTTCACATATGCCAGATGTTCCAGTATGTGCTTGCTGTCCGCTTGGATCAGGCAGTCATCCAAATAAGGGTAAATTTGTATCCCTTGAAGTCTGCAGTAAGCAATCACTGATGCATCTGTTGTTAAGATTTGGGTGGCAGGGGGTAATGTGAATGGTAGTCCCCTGTTTTGGTGGCAGGCCTCTGCCCACCAAAGGAACTCTAGGCGTAGGGAAGGTATGATAGGAATCCTTGCTTCTTCTTGTCTTTTGGCTTTTCCCGGTTAGGGGTCACCACAGCGGAACTCCGGTCCGCTAATGATTGGCAGTAGATTTTCACTGTGCAGAGTTGCCAGTTCGATGCCCAACTTTCAAAGAAGGCACGCCCATTCACGCATATCTTTCAGAACGCCACTCGACCCACGGGGAGGACATGCAGACTCCACACAGAAGGCACTCCCCACACACTAGCTGAGAATCAAACGGGAGAACCTCTTGCTGTGAGGCAACAACAATAGGAATCCTTGCTTCTAGATCCTGTGAATGATGACACCACAGGCTTTTGAGATACCATTGTAGTTTCCTCATATGCAGCCTTGCATATGGAATTAGAAGAAAGCAGGAAGCCATGAACCCCAAGGCTTGCAGTATTTGCCTTACAGATAGCTGGGTTTTTGTGGCCACTTGCTTGAAGTAAGTTGTCAAATGAATTTGTTTCTCTGGTGTGAGGAAAGCCACCTGGGAAGTTGTATTCAAGCTTGCTCCTAGGAATATAATTTGTTGACAGGGTACCAGGTGGGATTTCTTTTCGTTTATGGTGAACCCCAGACAAGTCAGTACCCTTTGAACAAAGGCCAGATGATTCAAAAGAATGTCGTTGCTTTCTGCCTGAAATAGACAATCGTCCAGGTATGGGTATATTTGAATATTTCTTTGCCTGCAAAATGCAATGACTGGAGCTAGGCACTTTGTGAATACCCTAGGCGCAGTGGACAAGCCAAAGGGCAGTGCAGAGAAAGTACAGTTGTGTACACTTAACATAAATGTAGATGTTCGAGTGTATTCACTGTTGCAGTCATTACAATTGGGTTATCCTGCTGGCAAGCTACCCTCAGTCGGCCTGAATTCCAAAGTCTTTCTTGCTGCGCGGTGCCCAACGCAAAAGCAGTTCGCAAGTGCCGGTCGGCCGACTCCTGAGTTTTTCAAATTCGAAATTCAGATCCGAAGTCTTCATTAAAGCTAAGTAACCCATTGGGGAAACTTTTTTCTTGCTCCAGACCGATGTCAGAAAAAGTTAACAATTGTATTTCTTGTGGGAAGCAAATACCTCATAAGGATTTTCATTCTTACTGTAATCCTTACCTAAGCCCTGACCATAACGTTGCTAGTTGTCGGTTTTGTGCTAGATTTAACCAACGCACTATTGAAATTCAGGCCAACTGAGGTTAGCCTGCCAGCAGGATAACCCAATTGTAATGACTGCAACAGTGAAACATGAAGAACATCTGATAGTGCATGTAGCGAAGCATAGGTATCTTCTGCAAGACTTCCTGATAGGGATGTGCAGGTATGCTTCCTTTAAGTCTAGTGTTGCCAACCATGCATCCTTGCCTAGCATATGAAGCAGCTGGTGAAGAGTCAGCATTTTGAATTTTGGAATCACCAGGAAGGCGTTTAGAATAGAAAGGTCCAGGATAGGACGCCATGTATTGCCTTTTCTGGGTACCAGAAAAAGTCTTGAATAGAAACCTTGCCCCTTTTCCTCTTCTGGTACCAACTGAATAGCCCCCATGTTTAAGAGAGAGAGAGTACTTGACTTTGGGCCTCTGCCCACTGATTTGGGGGTAGATCTGGCCAACCGTTTGGTGTTGGTAACGTGTGGAAATGAAATCTGTATCCTTGGGACAGCATATTTAAAACCCATTTGTCCGGGGTAATGAGTTCCCAGTTTTTGGCCTGCCTAAAGGAGCATTCAGCTGGGAAGTGCTTGTTAGTTTTAAAAGCAAGTCCTTGAGACAGTTTTCCATAGGGGGGAGTCTTACTACTCCCAGGCTTGGGTGCGGAAACCCCCCACTGCCTATCTTGCGTGTCCCTTGGGACTGAAACCTGGGGTTTTTGCTGTGTCTGGGTTTGGCTTGAGAAGACCTGGAAGGGGCTGCAAAGGACCAATTTTTAGAGGGCCAGTGCCTACTAAATCTAGGAGGCTGAACTTGTAAGAAATCTTTAACAGTTTGCATAGATTTAGCTTGATCTTCCATCTTTTTAAGAACTTCCTCAGCCTTGTTGCCAAACAGGCGATCCTGATTTAAGGAAGCATCTAACAATTTAGCTTTAACATGATCAGGCAAACCTTGCTCCTTAAGCCAAGCATGCCTTCAGAGCACAGACCCAGTAACAGCAGCCCTGCAAGAGGCCTCTAATGAATCAAATCCACATTGCAAAGTAGGTTTTCCATTCTGTTCAGTAGAACGCATTAAATCCTGTAATTCTTTATTTTCAGCACAGTCAGGAAGTAACTTTTAATTATGTACTTACCATAACTTTAGATGTATGGGATCCATCTCGCCTACATTCTCTACAGATGGGTTCGGAGCCGATCCTCGGCGCTATACAATAGAACGCAGTCTCTTATTGGCTGAGTCACCTCATATCCCAGGATGCACCACCACTACCTCCCCAGATCTCGTTTGTTCGCACTCGTGTTCACAGAGACATACTATTGTCATAACATACTCAGGTCTTTCAAGAGAGGAAGAAGATCAATTTCGGATCGTCCGGTCTCTCCTGGTCTACAAGGCAGGGGGATGGAGGGTGGGTTATTAGGAATGTAGGCGAGATGGATCCCATACATCTAAAGTTATGGTAAGTACATAACTAAAAGATGTAATGTGATCCTATCTTGCCTACATTCTCTACAGATGGGACAGCATCCCTAGCACCTAATTCCCGGGTGGCTCACTGGAAAACACTCCTGAGAACTGTGGAACCGAAGGAAGCTCGACCCCTGGATGCCACATCTAATTTGTAGTGAGAAACAAAGGTGTGTGACGATGTCCACGTGGCAGCCGCACAAATGTCGCCAATAGAGAGCTTGGAATGGAAAGCTGCCGAAGTGGCCATAGCTCTAGTAGAATGAGCTTTAACGGGAGCTATGAGCTCCTTGTTTGAGATGAGATACACGTGAGTGATGCAGTCCCTGATCCACTTGGCAATAGTGACTTTAGTGATGGCTTTGCCTAATCTATTATCCGAAAAGGACACAAACAGTTGATCTGATTTCCGTGCTTTGTGTGTCCTATCCAAATAGAAGCGTAATTGCCTGTGCACATCTAAGCAGTGAAAAGTATATTCAGCTCTATTGGAATATTTGGGAAAGAAGAAAGGTAGCTCCATTGACTGTTGTAGACAGAAATTAGAACAAACCTTTGGAATAAAAGATGGGTTTGTCCTAAGAGATACTCTATCCTTGTGGAATACCAAGTAAGGTGGTTTAACACATAGAGCCTGAAGCTCTGAAACCCGTCTGGCTGAAGTAATAGCAATTAGAAGGGCAGTTTTCCAAGAAAGGAATTTCAGATCACAGGTTGCTGCCGGCTCAAAGGGTGGTGAGGTTAAGGCACCTAATACCACGTTCAGATCCCACGGAGGTGCAGGTTGCAAAATGGGGGGTCGTAGAAGCCAAGCTCCTTTAATAAAGGCTTTACAGAGCTTGTTGCTCATTAAGGGAGGTTGCACACTTTCATGAAAATTGGAAATAACCGCCAATTGTACTTTGATGGTAGATACTGAGCAACCTTGCTGGAACAGGGAGGCTAAAAACTTCAGTACTTCAGATACCGAGGCTGTCATTGGGTCTAATCCTCGGAGTTAGGCCCAAATAGCAAACCTCTTCCATTTACTGCAATATATCTTCTTTGTAGAAGTCTTGTGGGCCGAAGACAAGATGTGTATGACTTCAGGAGCCAAAGAGTGCTCCTAATTATGGTTGGAAGAGGAGTAGCCAGGCTGTCAACTTCAACGAATGGAGGGACTGATGGAGTTGTCCTGACTGATGAGTCAAAAGGTCCGGAACTTGGTCCAGGAACCAAGGACCCTCCAATGCATACCTGTGAAGAAAGGGGAACCAGATTTTCCGAGGCCAGTATGGGGCGATTAATATCATTCTGCTTCTCAAGCGAATCGCCTTCTGAATCACCTTGGGGAGAAGGGGAACCGGTGGAAAGGCATATAGCAGTCCGGAGGGCCAAGCGTGGACTAGAGCGTCCTTGGGATTCTCCCCCGAAACTGGGGTCAGAGTGAAGAAGTGGTGACACTTCGCATTGAAGGGGCTTGCGAAGAGATCGCAACAGGGGACTCCCCATCTTGTGAAAATCTGTTATCACTCTGTTGTTCAAGGACCACTCGTGAGGGGAGAGAATAGTTCTGCTCAGTCTGTCGGCTATCACGTTGGATTTCCCCGGAATGTGCGTTGCAATTAGAAAACGCTTGGTAGCAATCGCCCAATCCCATACTCTCATGGCCTCTCTGCAAAGGGGATAGGATCTGGTTCCTCCTTGCTTGTTTAGGTACCAGACTACCGACATGCTGTCGGATTGAATGGCAACTGTACCCTGGGGGAGGTGATCGTGCAGTGCTTGCAACGCTAAAAGCACCGCCCTCATCTCCAGGATATTGATATGAAGAAGACTCTCGTCGGGGTGCCACGTGCCTTGGACCGACCTGTCCAGATAATGACCCCCCCACCCTGTCTGGGAGGCGTCCGTAGTCAGCGTGGCGGAGGGGAGTGGTGGAACGAAGGGTCACCCTTGATTCAGATTGGGGGATAGAAGCCACCAACGAAGATCCTGTTTGCACGTGTCCGTGATCAGAATGTGGTGACTGAGGGGACGGTCCTGATAAGACCACTGGACTGAGAGGAACCACTGAAGTATCCTCATGTGCAACCTTGCCAAGGGGACCAGAAGAATGGTGGCTGCCATGGAGCCCAACAGTTGTAGGACCATTCTTGCTGGAGCACGACGTCTGAGGATTAGGGCCCGGACCTGAGACTGAAGCGTCACGATCCTTTCTGCAGGGAGATAGACTCGCATCTGCCTTGAATCTATTTCTGCACCGATAAACAGAATACGCTGAGATGGTTGCAATACAGATTTTGACCAATTGAAGGTGATTCCTAAAGATTTGCCCAGTGCTATAGTGGCTGCTAAATTTTTCAAGAGTAGATGCCTGGAGGCGGCAGTTAGGAGCCAGTCGTCTAGGTATGGAAACACCTGGAATCCTAGACTTCTCAAGTGAGCAGTCGCGACTGCCAAACATTTGGTAAACACCCTGGGGGCTGTGGTGAGACCAAAGGGCAGTGCTCAGAACTGAAAATGACTGTCTCCTAGGCTGAAGCGTAAGTGTCTCCTCGACGCCTGATCCATCAGAATGTGATAGTAGGTGTCTTTGAGGTCTATGGAGCACATCCAAACTCCTTTCTCCAAAAGCGGGAGAATGGATTGTAAAGTGACCATCCGGAATTTGGACTTTTTTACAAATCGGTTTAGTTTGCTGAGATCCAAAATGGGTCTCAAGTCCCCGGTCTTTTTGGCACCAAAAAGAATCTTGAGTAAGTCCCTAATCCGGCCTGGTCTGCGGGGACAGGTTGGATGACTCCTTTTTGAAGCAGCTTTGATACTTCGTTGGCTGCATGATCCCGTTGACTGGGTGGTGGGTCCGGGATTCTTTGGACTGGTGGGGGTGGTTGAACAAAGGGGATGGAGTAACCTCCGGCAATGATTCGAAGCACCCATTGGTCCTGAGTAATATCTTCCCAGGCCTTTAGGTGCTTCGAGAAACGACCCCCGACTGGCTCCGGAGTTGCACAGCCGGGTACTCCTTCAGGGATGCTGGAAGGAGGAGGAGCCACGAAAGGACTCGCGGTCTCCAGTGTTGCGGGGGCCTCCGCCGCCTCTGGGACGGCGTCTCCCTGAAAAATTTCCCCCTCCTCTGCCTCTAGAAGGGGGGGTCGCTCTGCTGCGACGAGTAAGGCTTCTGAGACTTACGGAACCACATTTTCCCTCCCCTTCGGGCCTTGGGATAAGGCCTGAGGGGAGTGGAAAAGCGGGCTCCTACGGCAGCCAAGGTCTTACCCTCCTGTTCGCAGCGAGTCAAAGTGTCCTTTACCTTGGGTCCAAACAATGAGGACCCATCAAAGGGGGCGTCGGCAAAGGAAGACTTAAAGGCCTCTGCAAAATGACACAGGCGTAGCCAGGCTTGTCTCCGTAGAGCAACACCTGTCCCAGCCGCTCTGCTCGCTCCTTCGGCCGCATAGGAAATGAGCCTCATGGACGAGTTAGATAATGAGGATAGGGTAGCCAACTGAGAGTTAACCGTCTGAGTTAACTGTTCAGGTAAGTTACCCGAGAGGGCATCCGACAGCTCCTTGATCAGATCCCTCTGTAGTCTGGTGAAGTGTGCCAGATAATTCAGAGACCTTAACGTAAAGGTCGCTGAAGAAAGGGCACGCTGCCGTCGATCCATGCTCCTAGACTCTTTATTAGGGGGATGGATGGACGTCGAAGCCTCTGCCACATCTTGTTGGGTGGCAGATGCCACCACCATAGCATCTACAGCCACACCTTTAGATAAAAAATCCTTGTCCGGGGGTGCCGAGAGAAACTTATTGGGACGAGCTGGCACCGGTTCCACAGAATCCGGGTGTTCCCACGCCCTTCGAGAGATCAAATCCAGAAGCTCATCGAAGGGTGGAGACACCCAGGAGGTGGAGGGCTGAGCCCCGAAGGCCTTGAGGAACACAGACTCCTCAGCGGAAGGGGGTTTGGACTGCCAGTCGCCTCGGTGTTTAAGGATTTCCAGAATGTCTGCAAAGGAGACATCTTCCGAAGACGACTTTGGGGACCCCTCCGCATCATCGAGGTCGGTATCCGATGTGAGGGACTCGTCAGGGGAGTCGACGTGTTTCCTCTTACACTGTCTCTTCCTGGGCGGTTCCTCCGAAAGGGTGTCGGAGGAACCTCCAGGAAGAAGGGAACCGCCAATGGGGGTAACCTCAGGCCCAGGGGCTCCGCTGTCACGAGACAGGGGGATTCCAGAAGCGCCAGTCTCCATGCCCAAGGAAGGTGGTGGTGGTGGAAAGGTCGAAGTGGCCACAGAGGATTTGGCTAAAGCACTTCTCATGGCATTGAAGGCCGGACCCCCAGAATCCTGGGAAGGTCCCATCCCCGAGGCCACAACAGTAACCGGAGCCCCCGCAGCCGACACACCTAGAAGAGGCTCGGAATCGAAAGGATCGGATCCGAAGCATCCCCCCCGGGGCCGACTGAGGAGGTCCGCGTACCGAACCCCGACCCGAGGGACGGGGTTGAAGTTAGAGTCGGAGCCGACTCGATAACTTCGACCGGATCCACCAACACCGACTCCAACGGCGCCAAGGCTGTCGGAGGAGGAATGGAAGTAGAAGGATGGGGAATCGGCTCCAGAGCCAACTGGGCAGGAGTTGAGATCAATTTAGCGAAGACCGGTGACTGGAAAAGCTTCTGAAGCATCCTGTCTACGTCCGAATCGGACATCCTCGAAGAACGAGAAGAGACCGACCGGGTCCGAGTCAACTTCTCCGCCGGCTCCGAAAGACTGGGGGACCGGCTCCGTAAAGGCTCGAGGCGTATCGGCGCCGAGGGAGATTCCACTACTATTGCAATCTCCCTTGGAGCCGATGTGGACTTCGGCTCGGTGGAAGTGTCTGAGCGGGCAACCCCCATCGGCTCCGAAGGCAGTGGAGCCGATGAAGGTGACACGCCTCTCGATGCCCGAGCTCTCGACTCCAAAGCCAGAGGAGTCGAGGCTGGAGACATCGAGGCAGACCGTTCCGCCCTCGGCTCCGAAGTCCGTGGAGCCGACGGAGAAGCCTGCCTAGACTTTTTAGCTATCGGATCCGACGGACTGAGAAGAAGAAGAGGATAAGGCTTCCTCAAAAGAAGGGGCAATGAGCCCTTTTAAAATTAATTTGTTTTTCCTCTCTTGGAGGACTTGAGAGGAAAAAGCGTGGCAAACGCTACAAGACTCCTGGAGATGTTTGGGACCTAAACAATATACACACAGGGAATGATCACCCGTTATGGACATTTTGTAACCACACTTAACACATTTTTTAAAACTGGAAGGTCTATGTTCTTTAGACATGGTTTTAAAGAAACTTAACAATTACAGACAAAACAGTTAACACCGACAACTAGGCTCTAATTTAAATGCCTAAGGCAGGGCTAGGCCCCTCTAACTTAAACGGAACCTTTTTACCAACAAAAATACACAATCTTCCACAAAAATACCAGAAAAAAACAATCACACAACAACACTAGCCGTTAAAACAGCTTTTGGGTGAGTTTTAGAGAGAAATTTGACAGAAAAGTTTCTGACTAGAGGTACTTAGCTCAGCCAAGTCCGAGACCACGTCTATGCTGGAAAGCGGCAAACGAGATCTGGGGAGGTAGTGGTGGTGCATGCTGGGATATGAGGTGACTCAGCCAATAAGAGACTGCGTTCTATTGTATAGCGCCAAGTAGAGAATGTAGGCGAGATAGGATCACATTACATCATAATTTTCTGTTTAAGCAATCCAATAACATGTTGTTGATACCTTAACATATGAAACTGGCAGTTTAAAGTTCTAATGGCCAAGGCTGCAGAAGTGTAAACATTCTTACCCCATCTATCCAGCGCCCTGAAGTCTCTATCAAAGGGGGTAGGATTTTAGCAGTAGAAGCCTTAATGCCTTTAGGTCCCTGTGAAATAGTCTCTGGATCCGCAATAGGATTTTTTAAAAGGAACTTATGAGAATCAGGAACCCTGTAATATCCGTCAGGTTTTCTGGGAGCAGGAGGCAAAGAATCAGGAGCCAAACTAGATTCTGAAAAGGCATCATCAACAGTGTCTAGTACAGGAGGTATAGCTAAAGGCCTATGCTGAGGCAGGAGTAAGAAATCCCTAAGCATCTTTTTTGAATCAGAAAAGTTCTGGCTTTCCCAGTGGAAATGCTCCCTTAGAGCATGTAAGGTGGAGGGGAAGCAGAGAGAATATAGTCCACTGCATCAGAATCCTCATAAGTTGATAAGGGCAAATCCAGATCACCAGAAACATCAGAATCCTGTTCAGAAGATTCATAAACAACTTCAGTCCTACGTCTTTTAGAAGGGGGAAGATGGCTTCCCCTGTTTAGAGTTATAAGATCTTCAGCCATTCTTATAGTTTGTTTTTTAGGTATAGAGGCCTGAGAATGCTGACTGGGCATCGGTTTCTTAGGCATAGTTCGAAATTTTGGCCTAAATGAAGAAGGCGGCGTCGGTTTAATATGTAAGTCCGTAGGCCTGAATATACCCACAGAAGCTGGTGCCTGCACAGCGGCTCCGGACACATCCAAGGTAGAGACATCTACAGGTTCCACAGTTGAAGCATCTTGCGGCATACCGGACTCCGAATGGGTCTCAGTAGAAGCCTGCGAATCAGAAGTAGTGGGTATCTGGGGGCCGCAAAAGCGCCTCACTGAGTACCGGCGAACTGGCGACTGGTGTAGGAGAAGTGTTGTCGGCAGCTTTGGACCTCGGTGGCCTGTCACTGTCTTTATCTTTGCGTTTTTTCAGAACCCCGGTTGTCGGATGGCTAACCGACGACAATTCTGGATAATTAAGCCGAGAACCGAAATATTTAGAAGCGAAAATATAGCGATGATGGACAGTGCGTTGATTAAATAAAGCACAAAACCGACAGCAAGGTACATCGTGGTCAGGGCCTAGGCAAGGAATACAATACAAATGAAAATTTTTGTGAGGTGTTTGCTTTCCACAAGTAATGCAATTATTAACTTTTACTGACATCGCATGCTGTGTGCCTTCTGTGGAAGGTTGGGTGCCGGGCTGGCAACTCGAGACCATAAAACTCCACTGCCAATCATGAGCGGATAGGTGATCAACTGTGGCGAACCCTAACCGGGAAAAGCCGAAAGAAGAAGAAGACTGACATCAGTAAGGAGCAAGAAAAAGTTTCCCCAATGGAGTACTTAGCTTTAGTTGAAGACTTCGGTTCTGAAACTCGAAAATGAAAATTTCAGGAGTCGGCCGACAGGCACTTGCGAACTGCTTCTGCTTTGTGCACCGCACAGCAAGAAAGACTGATGTAATGGCGATGGCTGCATGATTTATACCCCTGACGACTTGACGTCATGAAAGAAGGGATAGCAACTGATGCAGGACCCAAGACTTGGTTAATTAGGCTGACTGAGGGCTACTGCAAGCAGATAACCCAAATGTAATGACTGCAACAGTGAAACACGAAGAACATCCACACCTGCCAAGGCCAGAAAAAGGCAATGAGGATTACCTTGCTCGTCAACCATTGTGCTTTCTGGAGAAACTTGGATATTAAAGGGGGAGGGACAAACATACAGGAGATGGGAGGGCCAAAAGTGGACTACAGCATCTCTTGGTGACTCCTTGGAGGGGGGAATTAGGGCAAAGAACCTGTGGCACTTGTTGCTGAAGGGAGAGGCAAAAAGGTTGCAGCAAGGTTGACCCCACTAATGAAAAATTACTTCTGTCATTGCATGATTGAAAGACCACTTGTGCAGCATCAGGATGGTCCTGCTGAGCTTGTTGGCTAAAACGTTGGACTTCCCCAGGGTGTGTGTTGCTACAAGAAAGCAGTTGGAAGAGATTACCCACTGCCAGACTCTCACTGCTTCCCCCAGTTTGTTGATGTACCAAACCACTGACATACTGTCTGGCTGGATAGCAATTGTTCCTAGAGGGAGAAAGTTCTGAAAGGCCTGCAGCGCTAAAAGGACTGCTGTCATATCTAACACACTGATATGCAAGTTTGGTCTCTTCCACGTGCCTTGAAGAGTCCGTCCCAAGAAATTCCTCCCCCACCCCAACTGAGAGTTGTCAGTGGTCGACGTAGCTTTCGGGGGAGAAAAGATCAAAGGATGCTCCTGACAAACCTCACTGGACTGGATCCACCAAAGTGGGCTGTGTATGCAGCCTTGTGAAATTTTTATAGAACATTTTCAAAGGAAGCTGAAGCATCGACCACTGTGCTGCCAGGATGCACTGAAGAACTCTCTTGTGAAGGTGAGCTGTAGGTAATAGGGTGATCGCTGCAGCCACTGAACATAAGGCTTGAAGAACAAATCCTGCTGAAGGAAAGTGATGTTCTAGAATCAGTGTGACATGCAATTTTAGGGTATGAACTCTGCCTTGGGGTACAAATGTAAATTGACTGACTTGTGTTCAGGTGAGCTCCTACAAACTCCAAAACTTGAACTGGTTGAAGATGGGACTTGGAAAGATTGACTATGATCCCTAGGAATGGACAACTGGGGTAAGTAATCCCTGGCCTTCACTAGATGCCTGGTTGGTGCAGAACAGAGCAAGTCATCTAAAAAAAAAAAAAACATACTGAATCCATGCAATCTGATATGAGCTTCCACCACTTCCTGGGGGCTGTGGTGAGACCAAGGGGCAGGGCTCTGAACTGATAATAACTAGCTCCAAGCCGAAAGTGCAGACATCCTCAAGAGCGCCTGTTTATTTTGATGTGATAGTACGAATCTTGAAGATCTCCAGAGCACATCCAGTTGTTCTTCTGTAGAAGAGGCAGAATGGACTGAAAAAAGAAGTTATGTACTAACCATAATGTTCCATTTGAGTAGTTCTACCTCATTTGTCTTCAACCTGTGGGATACCAGATCCGTATCGAATCAGAGCCGGCAATTTTACTAGTATCTGCTCCAAGCTCCTCCCCTTACCCATAATACACCTCCACTACCTTCCAACCCCCAGATCGAGTTTGCTGAATCTTTTACTGATAACCTGACCTGAAAAAATACTTGTGACCTATAATTGCAACCCGTAGGCTGTTCATATGCCAAGATCAGGGGGAAGGAGGGAGGGATGGGTTCAAAACAAATGAAGTAGAACTACTCAGATGGAATGTTATGGTGAGGACATAACTTCTTTATCTGAAGTAGTTTACTTCATTTGGTCATCAACCTGTGGGACAGAGTCCCCAGCTACTAAACTCCTGGGTGGCCCTCATGGAAGGATATTCTGGGGCACCGCAGAACCAAAGGATGCGCTCCTTCTGGAAGCCAAATCCAATTTGTAATGAAAAATAAATGTATGAGATGAGGACCAAGTAGCTGCAGAACAAATGTCATCCAAAGAGACTAGACCAAAAGGCCGCAGACGTAGCCATGGATCTAGTGGAATGAGCTTTCACCTGACCCGTAGGAGACATGCCTCTGTCCTTATACACCTGAAGGATGCATGAAGAAATCCATCTAGCAAAAGTGACCTTAGAAATATTTTGTTCTGTGTAAATAGAATCCTAACTGTCTATGAACATCCAGCAGGTGGAGTTTGTATTCCATCTTGTTCGCAAAATGAGGAAAGAAAACAGGTAAATTGATGGTATGATTGATATTAACTGGATTAGGAAGAAAGGCTGGGTTGGTCCAAAGGGAAACCCTACCTTTGTGAAAAATCATATAAGGAACTTTGACAGACAAGGCCTGCAGTTCTGAAACCCTTTTGGCAGAGGTAAATAGCCACCAGAAATGCTGATTTCCAAGACAAATATTTTAGATCTGTGGTTGCAGCAGGTTCAAAAGGCAGAGCGACCAGAGCTTGAAGAACCATAGTAAGGTCTCATGGGGGAACAGGATCCTTGACCAGGGAGCGTAATGGAAAAGTGACTTTAATAAAGGCTTTACACAGCCTGGAGGAGGCTAGAGAGGCAAAATTCTCACTCACATGAAAATGAGAAATGGCAGCCAACTGAACCTTGACAGTAGAAGAACTAGCTCTGTGCTGAAAAAAATCTCAGCTAAAAAATCAAGACTGGCGGAAACAGGAGCCATGAAGGAGTCTAAACTCCTTTGAGAGGCCCAAAAGGAAAACTGTTTCCATTTGCTGCGATAAACCTTCCTGGTAGAAGACTTATGAGCAGCCACCAAAGTAGACCTAACTGAGGGGGATAATCCCAGAGTCCTAGCAATCATGGGAACTGGAGCAGCCAAGCTGTGAGCTTCAAACTGTCCAGATTCGGGTGAGGCACCCCCGAAGGGTGTGAAACCAGATCCTGAATGGGATCCAAGATCCAAGGCAGAGCCAGCAGGTGACACCAAAGGAAGGGAAACCATACCTGGCGAGGCCAAAATGGGGCATCACTTTGCTCCCCAGTTGATGAGCTTTCTGAAGAAACCTCGGAATAAGAGGTACTGGAGGGTAAGCATACAGAAGACCGGGAGGCCAAGCATGGACTAGAGCATCTCTGGGGGACTCCCCCGGCAGGGGATTCAGAGTGAAAAACTCGCTGCACTTCGCATTGGATGGAGATGCGAAGAGATCGCAGCAAGGCTGACCCCACTCGAGGAAGATCTGTTCCGCTACTGAAAGATTCAGAGACAACTCATAAGGCATCAGAATACTCAGACTTAACCTGTCCGCTATTATGTTGGACCATCCCGTTGCGATGAGAAAACGATGGGTGGAGATCGCCCATTCCCACACTCTCATGCCTCGCTACAAAAGGTGTAAGCTCTGGTCCCTCCCTGTTTGTTGGTATACCAGATGTCGTCTGACTGAATTGCAATAGTTCCCAGAGGAAGAAAGGCATGAAGGGCCTGTAAAGCTAAAAGGACCACCCTCATCTGTAGAACATTTATGTGCAAGCTGGTCTCTACAGGGAACCACAGGCCTTGGACTGTCCTGCCCGAACAATGCCCCCCCACCAGAGTTGGGAGGTGTCCGTGGTCACTGTGGCTTGGGCCTAGGCTGGAACAAAGGGTGGTCCTTCCAAAATGTCTGGAGAACACATTCACCATATGAGGGATGACCAACATATAAGGGATGACCAACAGACTCAACTGAGTTGTACTGGATATGACATTGGAAGTTCCAACAGGGACCATTGTACAGCTAGTGTCCACTGTACAATTCTCATATGTAACCAGGCACACTGGAGAAGCGTTATGGTCGCCTCCATTGAACCTAAGTCCCTCAGCACTGATTATGCCATTGGAAGATGAGAATGGTAGATGAGAGAGACATGCATCCTCAGGTTTTGTACTCTCTCCGAGGTCAGGAAGATTTTGCACTGTAAAGCATCTATCCTTGCACCAAAGTAGCCCATCACCTGTACAGGATCTAGAAGTGATTTGGATGCGTTGATTGTGATCCCCAAACGCAGGGCCAGGATCAGGAAATAATCCTGGTTTGGGAGAGTAGACGCCTGGTGGGAGCAGTGAGAAGCTAATCGTCCAGGTAAGGCTAGACCTGAATACCCTGAAGCCTCAGGTGAGCCGCTACCACTGCCATCACTTTGGTAAACACCCCGGGTGCTGAGGTGAGACCAAAGGGTAGGGCTCGAAATTGGCAATGATTGACTCCTAGCCAGAAGCGGAGGAACCTCCTGGAGTTTCTGTGCATTATGTGATAGTAAGCATCCTTGAGGTCTAACGAGCACATCCAGTCGCTGTCTTGCAGGTACGGCATGATGATGGACTACAGTGTGACTATCCAGAACTTCTCTTTGGCAACTGACAGGTTCAGGGAAGATAGGTCCAGAATGGGCCTCCAGTCCCCCGTTTACTTTGGCAACACAAAACCTGGAGTAGAAGCCCAATCCGGACTGATTTTGGGGGACGGTTTCAAAGGCTTGTTTTTCTAGCAGCTTGGAAATTTCCTGTGCTGCCGCCTCCCTTTGCGTGGGTGATACGTCCGGGAGGCGTTTGGGAGATTTGAAGGGACCCACAAAGGGGATAGAGTATCCTCTGGATATGATCTGAAGCACCCAGCGGTCTAATGTTATTGACTCCCATACCGCCAGGTGCAAGGACAATCGTCCCCAGACTGCCTCCAGAGTGGAGCAGCCGGGCCACCCCTCAGGGCTGCTGTCCAGGTCTGTCCGAGAAAGGTTCTCGAGACCCAAATTTCTTCGGACTCCCTCTGCCTCTGGGCTAGCGTTCATTCTGTCTCCCTCTGCCTCTGGGGGAAGAGCAGCCCCGAGTGTGGCTTCTGGAACCAGATCTTCTTTTGCCCTCTCTGGTTCCGGGAAAAAGACCTTTGAGGATTCAAGAGGCGGATCCCGATGGCAGACAGTGCCTTCCCATCCTTCTCACTCTGGACTAACATATTTTTGACGGTCTTACCAAAAAGGGTAGAGCAATCATAAGAGGGCATTGTCAAAGGAAGCCTTGAAAGGTTCAGAAAATTCACATAATCTGAGCCAGGCATTGCTTGTCATGGACACGCCGGACCCAGCCGCCCTAGCTGCTCCTTTAGTAGCATGTGAAAGGAATCGCATGGACGTGTTGCAGACTGCTTTCAAAGTAGCCATCCTCACTGAGAACGAGTCCCTGTCCTCCTGCGACATGAACTTAGGCGGAGACTCCGCCAGCTCTTTTACCAGGTCGCATTGGGAGTCTCATGACATAGGCCAGGTAGTTCAGCTCCCTAATAGAAAAGGTAGCTGAAGCGTAAACCCGCTTCCTTATGCGGTCCATCATCCGCGACTCTGTCAGGAGGAATCGAGGAACTCTCCTGGCCAAATTCCTTTGTGGCTGCTGCTACCACCATAGTGTCTATGGGGGAGCCCTTGTTCCATGTTGGCCTATCCGAAGGAGGACTCAAAATCTTGTCAGGAAGTTTTGGAATTGGTTCCATGGTGTCCGGCTCCTTCCATGCCTGCGAGGTGACTAGGTCCACCAAAGGATCTGCGGGAGAGGACACTCAGGAAGTAGATGGCCTGTGCTGAAAGCCTCCAGAAACATGGACTCGTCAGAAGAAGGTTTGGGGGCAGACCAACCTCCCCGTTGGCGAAGGATTTCCATGATGTCTCTAAAGGAGACATCCTCGGGAGGCGACCTGGGGGAACCTTCCCCATCATCCAAGTCCGTATCCTCAGTGAGGGACTCGAGGGAGTCCAAGCGCCTCCTCTTGCACGTATGCTTGCGAAGCACCAATCCAGTGGGGGTCTCCGGGGGGGAACTCGCAAACCAGTTGTTCATCAGGAGGAACCGTCTAGGGCTCCTCGAGCACGGGCTGCCCTCTGGTAAAATTATGGGAATCGTAGAAAGAGTCGAGGGGGTCTGGGCGGAGTCCGAGGGGACAGTCAGGGGTCTCGATCCAGCGGAGAGAACCCTTTCTACCACACAGAACACCAAGGGAGAGCGAACCTCCTGTGGAACCAATAAGGAGACCGGTCTCCCTGTGTCTGAAGAGAGAATTGGACCCAGGCCCGAAGTAGACTGGGCTCAGGGAGAGAGAACTTGGCCCGACAAAGGCAGAGCCGATGAAAAATGTTCCACTCCCTCGAATCCGACACACAAGCTCCAGCTCTGAGAGCTGGTCGGAACAGACAAGCTCCAGGCAGCTGTTGGCGTCGAGGAAGCAAGCACCGTCGGCACCGACCCTCTGACTAAAGCCATCCTCGGATCAGAGTACTCCGAACCTGGTGGACAGATCGGAGAAGGAGAAATCATTGGAAAAAAGGAAGCAAGCTTCCCCCACCTGAGGGAGAGGGGGCTGGCAAGACCCCCATCTGGATCTGAGTACGAATGAACCTCATCATTTTATCCATGTCGACTTCAGATAAAGACCGCATGGACCTTGAAGAAGCCACGGATTCAGACCTTGCGGATCTGGGCACCAAGGCCCTAAAAGTAAAGCGCGTCTCCTCCGGCTCTGGGGAAAACCTCGGAGATTGGAGCTGAGGGGAGTCACGGATCCTAGGAGTCTTATCCGGTGAAGGGAGGTCCGGAAACCTCTTGCGTTTCTCAGACATTGGTCTTGGCTCTCTCTCACCTTCTCCCTGCCCCTTTGCCGCTCCACGTCTGCAGGCTTTGACATGGGAGGTTGAGTCCCAGCCTAGGAGGGAGGAAAAACAAGGGCAAAAGAAGAAGGAGAGGTGGCCACAACAGCCACTGTGACCGAAGCCAAAGCAATCGCCTCGGAAGAGGGAAGAAGGCCTTTCAGGGCATACTTCACCTTCCTGTCCTTAACTGCTCGTGGGTTAAAACCTGCACATAATAGTGCAGTCTATACTAAGGTGGGCCACACCCAAGCACATTACACAAAGAGTGTGGCCGTCGGCAGGGGACAACTTATGGCCACACTCAGTGCCATCTTTTAAATATAGGCTCATCATCCATAACAACAGTGGAAAAAACAACAAAAGTAGTAGTATTTTTCTCACTGAACACACCACTCACCACACTCACCCACAGAACACACTGAGAGGGGGAGGGGAAGCAGCACACTGAAAAACTACTAAAACTAAGCTAAACAACTCTCAAGAAAGATAACTTGATGCACCAAGTGAGGGGAGGAGAAGGGGAACCTACACTATCACTAATCTTACTATAGTAAAAGAGAAAAAGACTTTCTAAAGACTTTAAACCCACTTACTACCCGGAGTTCTGGAGATCACAATGCTTCAGCTAGCCGCGGCAAACGAGATCTGGGGGTTGGAAGGTAATGGAGGTGTATTATGAGTAAGGGGAGGAGCTTGGAGCTCAGAGCAGATGCTAGTAAAGTTGCTGGCTCGGATCCGATATGGATCCGGTATCCCACAGGCTGAATACCAAATGAAGTAAACTACTTAAGATCATGACAATCCAGAACTTGGAGTTATTCACAAATTGATACAGATGACAAAGATCCAGAATAGGTCTCGGGTCCCCTGTTTTCTCTCGCACTAAAAAGAACTTTGAGTAAATTCTGAATCCTGATTGGTCTGGTTGGACCTCTTGGATAACTTTTCTAGTAGGTTTTGAACTTCTAGAGCTAACTCCCTCTGATTGGGTGGAACATCAGGAAGACATCTCTTCTGTGAAAGACTTTATAAAAAGGGAATGAAATATTCTCTGGTTATGATCCTCTGTACTCAAGAATCTCTTGTGATGGCTGTCCAGGTGTTTGGGTGCAAGGACAACCATCCCCCTACTGCCTCCAAAGAACAGTTGGGCAACATTTCAGGAGCTCTGCAAAGGTCTGTCCAAAATAAGTGTCTTGGGACAGTTGGTTCTGTGCACCCCTTCTGCCACAAGGACAGCATCTTCCATTATTTCCCTCTCTGCCTCTTGGAGAGGAATCCCCATGTGTATCTCGAAAAGGTCTTTGAGATTTTCAGAACCATATTTTCTTACCGCTGTGTTGATTCCAGAAAAAAAATCTCTGCAGGGTAGAGAAACAAACTCTAGCAGCAGACCAGGTCTTTCCGTCTTGCTCACTGCTGGAAAGTGAGTCTAAACGTGAGCCCAAACAGGGACGATCCATCCAAAGTAAACACTGATGGAGGATTTAAACGGGCTCCGCAAAGATCACGCAATCTCATCCAGGCTATGCCGGAACCAGCAGCCCATGAGGAACCTTCAGCTGTGAGAGAAATTAACCTCATGGATGCATTCAATATAGGCTGTAGGGTGGCCAATTGGGAGGAATAAGTTCGCTCTTCCTCTGCTGACATGGACCCCAGGGCAGACAGAGTTCCTTTACAAAGTCCCTCTGTAAAACTAAGTGTGCCAGGTAGTTAAGCGACCGCAAGGCCAAGGTTGCTGAAGCAAAACTTTTAGTTATGTACTCACCATAACTTCAGATGTTTGGGATCCATCTCGCCTACATTCTGACTGATGGGTTCGGAGCCGATCCCTCGGCTCCGACTCGGCACGCTTATGCCAAAGAGCGAAGTCTCTTATTGGCTGAGCTTACTATATCCCAGGATGCACCACTACCAGTCCCCCAGATCTAGTTTGTCCGCATACATGCACATATGCACGCCCTGCTTATATAACATCGTCAGATGAAACAAGATAAAACAGTAGAACTCAAAACCGTTCAATCTCTTCTGATCTCCAAGGCAGGGGAAGGAGGGTGGAGTAAGAATGTAGAGATGGATCCCAAACATCTGAAGTTATGGTGAGTACATAACTAAAAGATGTTATGTGATCCTATCTCGCCTACATTCTGACTGATGGGACAGCGTCCCTAGCACCTGAATCCTGGGTGGCTCACTGGAAAACACTCCTGAGTACCGTGGAACCAAATGATGCTCGCCTTTAGATGCCACATCCAATTTATAGTGGGAAATGAAAGTGTGCGGATTTGACCAAGTAGCCGCAGCACAAATCTCCGATATAGCAAGCTTGGAATGAAAGGCTATAGAAGTCGCCATAGCTCTGGTGGAGTGAGCTTTGATAGATGTTGTAGGTTGCTTATTCAAGAAGAATAAGCCTGAGTTATACAATCTCTAATCCATTTGGAGATAGTAGCTTTTGTAATGGTTTTACCCAATTTATTGTCTGAGAAGGACACAAACAATTGGTCTGACTTACGAAATTGCTGAGTCCTGTCTAAATAGAAGCTAATTGCCTGTGAACATCCAATTTATGGAGAGTGTATTCTGCTTCATTGGAGAATTTTGGGAAGAAAACTGGTAGCTCTAGAGATTGTTGAAGACAAAGATTAGAACAGACCTTTGGGACAAAGGATGGATTAGGCCTAAGTGATACTCTGTCCTTGTGGAAAATCAAGTACGGCGGTTTAATAGATAGGGCTTGAAGCTCTGAAACTCTTCTTGCATAAGTAATTGCAACTAAGAAGGCAGTTTTCCAAGACAGATATTTTAACTCACATGTAGCAGCCGGTTCGAAGGGGGGAGATGTTAATGCACAAAGCACCAAATCAAGATCCCACGGAGGCGCAGGATGAAAAACTGGGGGTCTTAACAGGCCCGCACCTTTAATAAAGGTCTTGCATAATCTGCTGCTCATCAATGGAGGATCCATGGATTCGTGGAATTTAGAGATAGCCGCCAGTTGGACTTTAATAGTAGAGACAGAAGATCCTTGATTAAACAGGGATGTTAAGAATTTCAAAACTTCCGGGATCGGAGCAGTGATAGGGTCTAAGCCCTTGAATTGAGCCCAGATAGCAAACCTCTTCCACTTACTGAGGTACAATTTGTTAGTGGTGGGTTTGTGGGCTGAAGATAAAATGTGAATAACTTCCGGGTCTAATGTGTGACTTCTGACCAAGGTCGGAAGTGGAGGAGCCAGGCTGTCAACTTCAAGGAGTGTAGGGACTGATGCTGTCGTCCCGACTGATGGATTAGCAGATCCGGAGTTAGATCTAAAGTCCAAGGATCGTCCACCGCATGTTTCTTCAGGTAGGGAAACCATACCTGACGAGGCCAGTATGGAGCAATCAGTATCATTGTGGACCCCAATTGAGAAGCTTTTTGAATGACTTTGGGGAGAAGTGGTATCGGAGGAAAGGCATAAAGTAGCCCTGTTGGCCAAGGTTGTGCTAGGGCATCCAAAGCTGCTTCCCCGTGATGTGGAGTCAAGGAGAAGAACCTTTTGCACTTCGTGTTTAGTGGCGTTGCAAATAGATCGCAGCACGGCGTTCCCCATCTCCTGAAAACCTGAGCTGCTACTGTTTCGTTTAGGGACCACTCGTGGGGAGAAAGAATAGTCCTGCTCAATTTGTCTGCCAATATATTTGATTTCCCCGGAATGTGGGTCGCTACCAAGAAACGGTTGGTAGCTACCGCCCATTCCCACACCCTCATGGCCTCTCTGCAAAGGGGGTAAGATCTGGTCCCTCCTTGTTTGTTTAGATACCAAACCACCGACATGTTGTCTGTGTGGATGGCGATGATGCCCTGAGGAAGAAACTTGTGTAAGGCCTGTAGGGACAGAAGTACAGCCCTCATCTCCAACACATTGATGTGGAGAAGAGCTTCGTCTGGAAGCCAGGAGCCCTGAACTAACCTGCCCAGACAATGCCCCCACCCTATCTGGGAGGCATCTGTCGTCAGGGTAACCACTGGAGAGGGAATAACAAAAGGGCTTCCTTGATTTAGATTGGATGTCTGAAGCCACTAGCGAAGGTCCCGTTTGCATGTTTCTGTAATCATGATGGGATGATTGAGGGGAAGGTCCTGAAAGGACCATTGAGTTGACAATAGCCACTGAAGAATCCTCATGTGCAATCTTGCCAGAGGAACTAGAAGAACCGTGGCAGACATTGAACCTAAAACTTGTAGGACCATCCTGGCTGGGGCTTTGGATCTTGAAATCAGAGCTTGAACTTGGCCCTGTAAAGTTTGGATCCTTTCGGTAGGAAGAAAAACGCGCATCAATTTTGAGTCTATCTCTGCTCCTATGAACCTTATGCGCTGAGAGGGCAGCAAGACAGACTTTGACCAATTGAATGTAATCCCCAGGGAAGCACCCAGGGAGATGGTGGCTTTGAGGTTATCCATTAGTAGATGCCTGGTGGTGGCAGTCAGGAGCCAGTCGTCCAGATAGGGAAACCCTTGGAATCCAAGACTTCTCAGGTGAGCAGTCACTACTGCCAAACACTTGGTGAACACCCTGGGGGCTGTGGTGAGACCAAAGGGCAGTGCACAAAATTGGAAATGACTGACTCCCAGGCTGAAGCGCAGATACCTCCTGGACGCCTGATGTATCGGTATGTGATAATAGGCGTCCTTGAGGTCTATGGAGCACATCCAAACATCCTTCTCCAACAATGGGAGAATGGATTGTAACGTGACCATTCGGAATTTGGATTTCGTGACGGATTGGTTCAGTCTGCTGAGATCCAAAATTGGTCTCAGGTCCCCTGTCTTTTTTGGCACTAAAAAGAACCTGGAGTAATTTCCGGATCCGATCTGGTCTGTGGGGACCGGTTGGATGACTCCTTTTTCTAGCAGCTTTAAAGCTTCTGCGGCTGCAATTTCCCTTTGACTGGGTGGTGGGTCCGGGATTTTTTTGGACGGTGGGGGTGAACATGTGAATGGGATGGTGTAACCTCCGGCAATGATCCGAAGCACCCATCTGTCCTGAGTGATTGACTCCCAGGCTTTTAGGTGCTTGGCAAAACGGCACCCGACTGGCTCCGGAGCAGCACAGCCGGGCAATCCCTCATGATGTGTGGGAGGCTGAAGAGCCACAAAAGGACTCGCGGTCTCCAGAATTGCGGGACCCTCTGCCGCCTCTGGGACGGCGTCTCCCAGAAAAATTTCCCCGTCCTCTGCCTCTGGAAGGGGAATCTTCCTGCTGTTGAGGAAAAAACTTACGTGATTTACGGAACCACATCTTCCCCCCTCCTTTAGCCTTGGGATAAGGCCGAAAGGGAGTGGAATAACGGGCACCTACGGCAGATAAAGTTTTTCCCTCTTGCTCACAGCGGGTAAGGGTGTCCTTAACCTTAGGTCCAAACAAAGAGGACCCATCAAAGGGAGCGTCGGCGAAGGAAGACTTGAAGGCCTCCAAGAACTGACACAAGCGGAGCCAGGCTTGTCTCCGTGAGCCACGCCTGTGCCTGCCGCTCTACCCCCTTCGACCGCATAGGAAATGAGCCTCATGGACGAGTTAGAAATTGACGTAAGGATAGCCAACTGAGAGCTAACCGACTGGGCTAGCTGCTCAGGCAGGTTACCAGAGAGGGAATCTGACAGCTCCTTGACCAGATCCCTCTGAAGCCTAGTAAAATGTGCCAAATAATTCAGAGACCTTAAAGTAAAGGCCGCTGAAGTCAGGGTGCGCTTCCCGTACCTGTCCATGCTCCTAGACTCCTTATTAGGAGGATGGACGGACGTTGAAGCCTCTGCCACGTCCTGTTGTGTAGCAGATGCCACCACCATGGCATCTACAGCCACGCCTTTAGTGAGGAACTCCTTCTCTGGTGGGGCAGACAAAAATTTATTAGGACGAGAAGGGACTGGTTCCACGGTATCTGGATGTTCCCACGCCCTTCGACAAACTAAATCCAGGAGCTCGTCGAAGGGCGGAGACACCCAGGAGGCGGAGGGCTGAGCCCCAAAGGCCTTGAGGAGCACTGACTCATCAGCAGAGGGGGGTTTGGATATCCAGCCGCCTCGTTGTTTGAGGATCTCTAAGATGTCTGCAAATGAGACATCATCCGAGGACGACTTCGGGGACCCCTCCGCATCATCAAGATCAGTGTCCGATGTAATAGACTCGGGGGAGTCCACGTGCTTCCTCTTGCACGATCTCTTCCTTGGGGGCTCCTCCGAAGACAACTCCGAAGAACCCTCAGGAGGAGGGGAACCCCCAATGGGGGTAACCTCAGGCCCAGGGGCTCCGCTGCTTACGGACAGGGGAACTGCCAAAGACCCAGTCTCCACGCCCAGGGAAGGTGCCGGTAAAGCCGGAGAGATGGCCGAAGACTTGGCCAAAGCACTCCTCATAGCTCTGAAAGCCGGACCCCCAGAATCCTGGGAGTGTCCTATCCCCGGAGCCATGATAGCAGACGGAAGTCCCGCAGCCGAAGCACCGAGAGGGAGGCTCGGAACCGAAAGCATAGGTCCCGAAACTTCACCCCCGGGTCCAACCGAAGAAGTCCGTGTACCAAACTCGAACCCGAAGACCCGGGTTGGAGTAAGGGTCGGAGCCGACCCTAAGATCTCCACCGGCTCCAACAGCACCTGCTCCGACGGAGCCGAAGCGGTCGGAGGAGGAATAGCAATGGGATGGGCATGGGCTATCGGCTCCGAAGCCAACTGGGTCGGAGCCGAAACAAATTTTTGAAAGACTGGGGACTGGAACAGTCTTTGGAGCACCCTGTCTATATCCGAATCCGACATCCTCGAAGACTTAGAGGATACTGAACGGGTTCGAGATGGCCTCTCCAACGGCCCCAAAGGGCTAGGGGACCGGCTCCGAGGCGACTCGATGACTATCGGCGCCGAAGGAATACCCACACTAGTTTCCATCGGTGCCGAGGAGGACTTCGGCGCCGAGGAGGAAGTGTCTGAGCGGGCAACCCTTGTCGGCTCCGAGACCAGTGGAGCCGACGAAGGTGACCCGCCTCTCGATGCCCCAGCCATCGGCTCCGAAGCCAGAGGAGTCGAGACTGGTGGCATCGAGGCAGACCGTTCCGCCCTCGGCTCCGAAGTCCTTGGAGCCGAAGGAGAAGCCTGCCTATGTCTTTTGGCGGCCGGATCCGACGGACTGGTCGGAGCCGACGCCTTTTTCTTTTTAGCTGGAGAAGGAGAGGATGCCAAAGCTTCTTCAAAGGAGGGTTTTATTAAGCCTTTAAGGATGAGTTTATTTTTCCTCTCCTGGAGGACCCTCGAGGAAAAAGCGTGACACACGCTGCATGACTCTTGTAAATGTTTTGCACCCAAACAATAAACACAGAGAGAGTGGTCATCTGTGATTGACATTTTAAAATTACATTTGGTGCATTTTTTGAAGCCCGAAGGCCTAGGATTTTGAGACATTATGACCAAAAATGCAGTAATTCTCTGACAGCAAGAACACACAATCCTAATTTGACTTTACTTAACTGACTCTACAAAAATCAGTTTACAACTGCCGGCTTAACAATCCGAACAACAAAAAACTCAAGGGGATCTGAAATCCCAAAGGTTTGAGTGGGGTTAACTGACCGGGAAAGGCCCTACAGATGAAGGAGGCCTGAAATCAGAAAACAACGCCCAATCACACTACAAGTTTTCACAAAAAACCTTCAATCACTACACAAAGCACAGAATAGCCGTTAAAACAGCTTTTTATGACAGGAAAAGCAATTTTCTGACAGAAAAAAGTAAGTAAAAATACTACTCAGCTCAGCCAGCTCGAGACCACGTCTTCGCTAGTTAGCGGCAAACGAGATCTGGGGGACTGGTAGTGGTGCATCCTGGGATATAGTAAGCTCAGCCAATAAGAGACTTCGCTCTTTGGCATAAGCGTGCCGAGTCGGAGCCGAGGGATCGGCTCCGAACCCATCAGTCAGAATGTAGGCGAGATAGGATCACATAACATCCATGCTTTCCATATCTGTTCAATGCCCTAGACTCCCTATTAGGAGGGCTGACAGTGGAGATCTGTTCAGCTAGTTCCTTTTTGGTGGCTGCCTCAACCACCATAGCACCTACAGGGATTCCCTTACTCCAAAACTACCTGCCTTTAGGGGCCCTAAGGATCTTGTCTGGTTGATGGAGGATAGGATCTATGGTGTCCAGTTCCTTCCAAGCCCAGCGGTAGACAAGGTCTATAAGGTTCATCTGGTGTGCGTGTTTGTGTGTGTGTGTGTGTGTGTGTGTGTGTGTGTGTGGGGGGTAAAAAGACTTAGATGGGTCCGCCCAGAAAGCTTTTAGGAACACAGACTTCTCTTGGAAAGGTCTTTGGGAGTACCAACCACCTTTCTGGTGCAGGATTCATCAAAATCGGTGTCTTCAGTCAAAGCTTCCCAAGTGGAATCTAAGTGCCTACCTTTGCACAATCTCTTCCGAAGAACCTCTAGATGCTCTAGAGAGGTATCGGAAGAAACAGGATGTTCTTAAATAGGAACTGCCTGGAAGCTCTGCACATGCTAGCTGTCCCTGTAGAGTAGGGTGACAAGGCTTAGAATTCAAATACGACAGAGGAACGGGAATAGGATCCCAGGAGAAGAGAGTCAAAGAAGCCCTCGGATTGGAGAACGCCCCCTGCACAACCTCGAAGACAGAGTGACCAGCAGAAGTAAAAACCAACCCTCGCCAAAGCAGATCCTACACTCTTCCTGGATCTCATCTCTGAGGAGGGAGCCAGACTCAAGCTGTCCAGCACTGAAGCTCCAAGGGGAAGCAATGGCTCCAAAAACCTCAGAGTCAAACTCATCCCCCTGGATCCGGTGCCAACACTTCAGCTCCAAGACTCATCTTGCTCAGTGGGGTTTGGTGCCAAACAGGTCAGGGAAACAGTCAAAAGGCGATGATATCTTTGTTTACAGAACTTCAAACGTTATTATTCTCAGATCTCATTGCTCCGAAACAGAAGGTCAGATTGGTGGAATAGTCATAATTGGGTGTGAAGGTGGTTGAAGGCTCACAGATCCAAAGGCAGACAGATGGTAAAACCTCTATTGGGACCTCTGCTCTAAGGAATTTCCTCATCACACTGTCCACACCTGCTTCAGGAAGACTTCAGGAAGCCCTGATCGAGGAAGAGGTGGAGGGAGGATGAGAGGACTTCATAAAAGTCTTCTGTAAAAGGGGAGATCTGAGCCTAGGAGATGCTGGCTCTGGAGAAATATGGGGATTCTGGATACAAGGAAATTTAAAGTCTGTAACAGTTGGATCTGAGGGTGTCGGATCAAACACTTTTTTTTTAAACCTTAGGACGTGGCTCTGAGATTGGAGAGAATCTCAGACCGTGCAGGAGAGCACTTCCTATGTTCCCTCGGCTTAGAATATTTCTGCTTTTTGAAGGCGGTTTTGCCCTTGAAGTAAATGCTGTGGAAGAAGCAGACAAAAGGCTCTTCAGGACCAACTTATTACATCTGTTACGGACAGCCCTTGAGTTAAATACAGCACAGATTTTGCAAGACACTTCTAAATAGGAAGGGCCTAAACAATAAACACATTCCCTGCGGGCATGAGAATTAGGTATCTTATGCCCATAGAAGTGCACTTTTTAAACCCAGAAGGCTTTTCAGCCATACCAACAATAAACAAAATTTCAAACCGAAAGGACAAGACTGTAACACCTAATATAAACATATATTTTTTCAACCAGATAAAATGAAAGTTTACCAACAATGGTAACAATATTATCTTAGAAGGTATAGTAAAGAAAGGAAAGGCCAATACAAACTATGGTTAAAAAAAAAAAAAAAAAAAAAAAAAAAAAAAGGAAATACTCTTAAAAATGTAGAGAAAAAAATATGAAAAACTACCGGAAGAAATAAAGAGAGAAGGTTATCTAATTAAATTATTTACTAAACAGAAAGAGATAAACACTTTTTTTTACTCATACAACCTATCAAAGGCACCCCACAGATCTAGAGAATGCAATCCTGACTGAATCGTTAGAGCAGCAAATGAGAGCTGGGTAATGTAGTGGTAAAGGGCATTATCGGTAAAGGGAGGAGCTCGAGAGTCGGATACAAGAATCTAAAAGAAAACAGCCAAGTCAGATCAAAGACCCATTCATTGAGAAATGAATGAAAATGTCATCAGTAGATCAATTTTTATACACAACTGCTGCCTGTACAATCCACTAAGTTGCATGTAGGCTCTCTCTTTAGTAACTTCTATCTCTGTAAAATCTTAGAATGTGAAAATGTAACTGTGACGCCAATGCACTGGCCCAGCAATCAAGGAGCCTCAATCCTCACCACTAACAGCGGTGAGGGGCATCCATACAAGGAAAGTATAATAAACACACACAGTAAAGTACAATTTCACTTAACAGCACACAGAGATCACAGTCAGTCTGGGGCTGGTTCCTCCCTTTATCTCCAGTTCCCCAAAAAGACTCCCCACTGGCACAGCTATAGGATCCAGATGTCAGCCTAGTGAGCAAGTTAAAACCTCCAGCACCTTCTCTGTCCAACCAGTGCTTCGTGCCCCTGCCCAAGTAGCTGACTCACACACACTTTGAGATAAGAATTTATACAACCACACACACTCTCCTGGGGAAGGCTGGCACAGGTCCTCCAGCTGTGCCCCTTTTCTGTCCCAGTCTACAAGGTAGTACCAGCTGCCACCACCCACTAATATTTATCAGCTACTCAAAGGCTTTTCTGAAAGGGTGTCCAATTATGACTGTGCAATATCATTATCCAAATGTAAAGTGTGACTGAACAGTCGAGGCTTATTAGAGTGACTTGGTACAGAATCACTATATACATGCAATGTACTCTAGCGCTTAAATTAATTCTACATAAAACAGCCACAGTTGAAAGGTTTAAAAATGTTTAACAAAAACACAAGACAATACTTCTTACTACACACAGTGCTATTCAAGAGTTCAGAGATTACAGAGAAATACTTAAAATAATACAGCAGAAAAGTTCTGACATCACAGAAAAACAAAGTAGTCTAACCTTCCTATTTCCAAGCTATATCCAAGAGAAAACACAATTCTAAACAACTTGGATATAGAAACAGGCAGTGCTGGTGATGCTCGATGTTCTCAAGACAAAATGTTCAGAGCTCTCGGATTCTCTCTCTTTAAATTGTTAACACAGAGCTGCTTCACATGACATCATTCTTCACACTTCTCTGGTGTTACCAAGCTAGCAGAAAAGTACAGTTGTGTACACTTATCATAAATGTAGATGTTGAAGTGTATTCACTGTTGCAGTCATTACAATTGGGTTATCCGGCTGGCAGGCTACCCTCAGTCGGCCTGAATTCCAAAGTCTAGGTCCGGCGTCAGTTGCTGTCGCCTCTTCCCTGACGTCAGTGCGCCAGGGGTATAAAAGATGCAGCAGACGGCATTTTCTTAGGTTTTTCTTGTCCCAGATATCAGGTGCCCCCAAAACGGTAGGCTAAAAATATGTCAATAAAACATGCATGCACCAAAGTATATATTTTGCCTTCATCTACAAGCAAATACACCACATAGGTTGTATAGAATAGAGAAGTACAGATAAGTTCCAGCAAAGAAATGGGGGATGGCGGGTGGGTAACCTGGACTGCAACAGTGAATACACTCGAACATCTACATTTATGGTAAGTGTACACAACTGTACTATGTTCTTTGTGTTTCACTGCTGCAGTCATTACAATTGGGCTGAATCCCAAAGCTAAGGTTGGGAGGCTGGAGCTAAATATCATTAGGGGCAGCTATTAGGCCCTGCAGAACTGCAGTGGCAAAGCCTGCCCTGGATTTAGAGTAGAGTGTTAAGTGACAGTGCTTTGTGAAGGTGTGCACTGAACTCCAAGTAGCAGCCTCTAAAATGTCTTTGGTTGGTACTCCCCTGAGGAAGGCTGCTGCTCTGGTTGAATGTGGCCTAATGCCCTTGGATACTGGCTTGCATGTTGAGAATAGCAGAAACGAATGCAGTGGCCTATCCACTTTGAAATAGTCTGCTTTGAGATCGCCTTTCCTTGTGATCCTGCAGCATATGCCACTAGTAATTGCTCTTTCTGAAAGCTTTGGTTCTGTTCAAGTAGAAGTGTAGCTGTCTGTGTATGTCCAAAGAATGCAGAATTCTCTCCCCCTTATTCTGTGGGTTTGGATAAAAGGTAGGCAGATGAATAGTTTGGTTAAGGGCCACACTGGACACTACCTTAGGCATAAATGTTGGGTTTGTCCTCAAGAGAAACCCTGTCTGGATAAAAAATGATAAAAGGTTCCACAGCCATGAGTGCCTGTAGCTCTGAGACTCGTCTTGCAGAAGTTATTACTAGGAGCAGAGCTGTTTTCCAAGATAAAAACTTTACATCAGCTGCAGCGGCAGGCTTCAAAGGAGGCAGGGTGAGTTTTTCCAAGACATAATTGAGGTCCCATGTAGGTATTGGTGATCTCCTTGGAGGCCTTAAATGTTTGGCCCCTCTGAGGTACTGCCTTAAAGGATGAAAAAAGACTGGTAGCTCTGTACTGTACTAAGCCGAAATGGCAGAGGCATGAATTTTTATAGATGAAAAAGATAGGCCTTTGTCCAGCATCTCAGTCAAGTATTGCAAAATCTGAGGAATGTTTGTTACAGCTGTGTCAATTCCTTGTGCCTGGTTCCAAGCACACAATCTCTTCCATTTTTCAGCATAGGATTTTCTAGTACTAGGCCTCCTGGCCTCCAAAATGACATCCATCACCGCTTTAGTGAGAGGTGCGTTTTGTATGACTACATTATCCGCCATGCTGCCAGATTTAAGGTCTTAAGTTGGCTGCGCAAAATCTTCATCTGGGACAGTAGATGAGGTACTTCAGGTAAGGTCCAGGCTGGGCATTGAGACAAGTTCCTTAGGATTGGATACCAGTACTGGCGTGGCCAGTCTGGGACAATCAGTATCATTTTTGGCTTCTCCTGTCTGACCTTTAGGAGTACCTTGGGGAGGAGAGGCAGAGGAGGAAAGGCATATACTGTTAAGTTTTTCCAGCTGAAAGATAGGTCATCCACTTTCCATGCTTGTCTGTGATAAGTCCTTGTGCAGAATCTCTTTAGTTGGCAGTTGTGAGGTGAGGCAACTAGATCTATGTCCGGGCATCCCCATTTCCTTGTTATCATGCTGAAGACTTGTGGATCCAATTTCCACTCGTGGGGATCCATGAGGTTTCTGCTTAGTTTGTCTGTCAAAGTATTTATCTTTCCTGGCAGGAATTGTGCCTGCAGATGTACTTGGTAAGTCAATGCTGTGTCCCACAACGTAATGGCTAGTTTGCAATGGGGGTAGGAATGAGTGCCTCCCTGCTTGTTTATGTACCACATGACCGTGGTATTGTCTGTCTTTATCAGTAGTTGTCCCGGATGAAGTAGGTCCTTGAAGGCTGTCAGGGTATTTTGAACAGCTAGCATCTCTTTTTGATTGATATGTAGATGCATTCGGTTTGTGGACCATGTGCCTTGAATACATCTTCCTACCATGTGGGCTCCCCAGGCATAATCCGATGCATACGTTGTTAATGTTTGTGTGGCTGGGGGTAGAGTGAATGGCTGTCCCTTGTTCTGGTGACAGGCCTTCGCCCACCATCGAAACTCCTGTTGCAGGCAGGGAATGAGAGTAAAAAGAAGTTATGTACCTACCATAATGTTCCATGTTAGTTGTCTTCTTCTCGCCTTCTTTCTTGCTGATTGGGTTCGGAGCCGATCCTCGGCTCCGACTCTGCCATCTTCAAAAGCTCGAGAGCTGCTTACTGGCTCGAGGCCCCCTATATCCCATGATGCCTGGCGCTAGATACCCAGATCTCGGTTGGTAAGACTAACTGCAGACATAATAAGTAAGGAATCCTATCCTAGAATGCATAAATCCTACTGGACAGACTGCTAGTCAGAAAGGAATAGCCAGAGAAGACTCAGCCAGTGAAAAATCAAGAGGAACTCTTCTCGGTCCGCTAGGATAGGGGGATGGAGGGTGGGACGCAAGAAAAAAGGCGTGAAGAAGACAACTAACATGGAACGTTATGGTAGGTACATAATTTATGTTAAGTTGTCTATCTCGCCTTCATTCTTGCTGATTGGGACAGAGTCCCTAGCACCTAAAGTCCTGGGTGGCTCATCGGAACAGACTCACAGAACAGTGGAACCAAAATCAGCTCTGCTCCTAGAAACCACATCCAACTTGTAATGCGAAATGAAAGTATGTGGGCTGGCCCACGTAGCCGCAGCACAAATAGATTCCATGGGCAACCTAGCCTGAAAGGCCACCGAAGTGGCTAAAGCTCTGGTGAGTGACCTTTTGGTTTGACTGGCAATTGTTTATTTCACAGTTGATATATAAATGTGATGATAGAAGTCAACCATCTGGATAAGGTTACTTTGGAGACTGGAAGACCTTGTTTACCCACAGCATAAGATAGGAAAAGTTGGTCTGATTTTCTAATGTCCTTAGTTCTATGCAAATAAAAGCGTAGCTGCCTGTGAACATCTAACTGGTGCAACATATATTCCGCCCTGTTGGAGTGGTTAGGAAAAGAACACAGGGAGGTCTATGGACTGATTTAAGTTATTCTCTGAAGAGACCTTAAGAAGGAAGGAAGGAAGGATTAGTCCTGAGAGCAACCCTGTCATTGTGGAAAACGAGGTACGGAGGACAGATAGAAAGAGTCTGAAGTTCCGAAACTCTTCTGGCTGAAGTAATAGCTACCAGAAAAAGGGTTTTCCAAAATAAGAACTTCAAGGAGCAAGAAGCTGCAGGTTCGAAAGGGGGCAAAATTAGAGAAGCTAAAATCAAATTTAGATCCCACGGTGGTGGAGGATGTCTCACTGGGGGCCTAAGCAGAGTGGTCCCTTTGAGAAAGGCTTTACATAGCTTATGAGACATGATATTGTTTTCCGACAGGCCAATGTGAAAATTTGAAATTGCAGTCAACTGAACTCTAATCGTAGCGGAAGCGGACCCAGCAGGGAAGAGTTCCGCAAGAAATTCCAAAATGTGGTGTACAGGGGCTGAAAAGGGGTCTATACTCTTAGCCTCTGCCCAGGCAGAAAAACGTTTCCACTTACTAGCGCAAGTTTTTCTAGTCGTAGACTTGTACGATGACAAAATGATTTCACGCACAGAGGGGGAGATATCTGGAAGCCTGGCTAAAGTTGGAAGTGGAGCAACCAAGCTGTGAGCTGGAGAGATCGTAGGGATTGGTGCAGCCCGCCCGATTGATGAATCAGAAGGTCTGGAACTAGGTCCAGAGTCCAAGGCTGCTCGAGAAGATGGCGATGCAGGAACAGGAACCATATCTGTCGAGGCCAGTAAGGAGCAATGAGGATCATTTTGCAGCCCAATACGGTAGCTTTTTGTATTAGCTTCGGGATTAGGGGAAAAGGAGGGAATGCATAAAGAAGTCCCTGAGGCCAATCGTGGACTAGAGCGTCTCTGGGGGAATGGCCGGGAAGTGGAAGGAGAGAGAAGAAATTGCTGCACTTGCTGTTGAAGGGAATTGCAAAAAGGTCACAGCAAGGTTGGCCCCATTTGTGGAAGATTTGGTCCGTAACTACCTGATTCAGAGACCACTCATGAGGCATGAGAATTGCTCTGCTCAGCCTGTCCGCTATGACGTTGGACCTCCCAGGGATGTGCGTTGCGATCAGAAACCGTTGGGAAGAGATCGCCCACTGCCAGAGTCTGAGTGCTTCTCGACATAGGGGGTAGGACCTGGTTCCGCCCTGCTTGTTGATGTACCACACTACTGACATATTGTACATTTGAATTGCAATGGTCCCAGTAGGAAGAGAGTCCTGAAGAGCTTGCAACACTAAGAGCACGGCCCTCATCTCCAAGACGTTTATATGCAGATGGTACTCGTGAGGTTGCCAGGTGCCTTGGACTGTTCTGCCCTGATAATGCCCCCCCACCCGATCAGGGAGGCATCAGTGGTGACCGTAGCAACTGGAGGGTAAGTACAAATGGTCTGCCATGGGACACTGATGTGGAGACCATCCACCACGCAAGGTGCTTCTTGCATGCTTTTGTGATCATAATCATGCGAGACATGGGAAGCTGCTGGAAGGACCACTGGGTGAAAAGAAGCCACTGGAGAATCCCCATGTGAAAACGAGCTAGAGGGACAAGTATGATCGCTGATGCCATGAGACCCAGAGTTTGGAGGACAAACCTGGCTTGAATTCTTTTGCATGCTAATAAAATCTTCACATGTTGACGAATCACTAATACCCTGTCTGGTGGTAGGCTCGCTGACATGTCTTTGGTATTTAAATTTGCACTTATAAAGGTGATAGACTGACAGGGTGACAATGCAGACTTTTCGAAATTTATTGTGATGCCTAGCCTGGAGCAAGTCTCGATAGTGTAGTCTCTGGCTCGCAGAAGGTGATGCCTGGTGGTAGCAGTGAGGAGCCAGTCATCTAGATATGGAAACACCTGGAATCCTTGCCGTCTCAGGTGAGCGGTAACTACTGCCATACATTTGGTGAACACCCTGGGGGCTGTGGTGAGACCAAAGGGCAGAGCTGTGAACTGACAATGGCTGGCTCCCAGCCGTAAGCGAAGGAATCTTCTGAAGCATCTGGCCATTTTGATGTGGTAGTACACATCCTGAAGATCTATAGAGCACATCCAATTGTCTTGACCCAGGAAGGGTAAAATGGACTGTAGCGTGACCATCCGAAACTTCGTTCTTTGTACAGACTTGTTCAGTCTGCTGAGATCCAGAATGGGTCTCCAGTCCAGTCTTTTTTGGTACCAAAAATAACCCTGAGTAAATTCCGGATCCTTGTTAGTCTGCTGGGACTTGCTGGATGGCCCTTTTTCTTAGCAGTTTTGAGACTTCTTGAACTGCTTGCTCCCTTAGATTAGGTGGAACGTCTGGAAGGGACTTGTATGCCCTTAAGGGGATGCGAACAAAGGGAATTCTGTAGCCTCCGGATATAACGGACTGTACCCATGTGTCTTGTGTTATGTCTTTCCAGGCTCTTGGGTACAGCGATAATCTTCCCCCAACTGCTTCCAGAAGTGGGCAGCCGGGCAACCCTTCAGGGATGCTGGAAGGGCTTCTCAGAGAAGGATTCTCTTCTGCCCTGATTTTGCAGACCCCCTCTGCCACGAGGGCGGCGTCTATTATTGTTCCCTCCTCTGCCTCTGGATGGAAACTCACCACGTGTGTCTGGCAAGGCTCCCTGGTATTTCCGGAACCACATCTTTCCACTCTTCTGACCCTTGGGATATGGTCTGGAAGGAGTAGAAAAACGGACTCCTACGGCAGAGAGAGTCTTGCCTTCCTGCTCACACCTGGTAAGGGTGTCTTTCACCTGTGATCCAAAGAGAGAGGAACCATCAAAGGTGGTGTTAGTGAAAGACGCTCTGAAAGGTTCCGCAAAGTTACATAGCCGCAGCCAAGAGTGTCTCCTTAGGGCAACGCCTGTGCTTGCAGCTCTACTCGCACCACCGGCTACATACGAAATGAGCCTCATGGAGGAGTTTACCACTGAATTAAGAGTCGCCAGCTGGGAGGCTGCTTTAGCCTGGGCCCCCTCAGCTGATGGATCTTGAAGGGTATCTCAAAGCTCTTTAAGGAGATCCCTTTAAAGACGGGTAAAGTGGCACAAGTAATTCAGGGACCTCATGGAAAAGGTCGCTGAAGAGAACATCCGCTTCCCATATCTGTCCATAGTCCTGGACTCCTTGTTAAGGGGGTGGACAGATGAAGACGTTTCTGCCAACTCCTTCTTTGTGGCTGCCGCTACCACCATGGCATCAACGGGGACACCTTTAGTCAAAAAATGTTTGTCCTGTGGTGCAGTAATGAATCTGGCAGGTCTTCTGGAGGTCGGTTCCACTGAGTCTGGAGCTGACCACGCCTTCCGAGCCACCACAGACATCAGTGGGTCAAAAGGCGGAGACACCCAGGAGGTGGAAGGTCAGGACCCAAACGCGTCCAGAAATACCGACTCATCCTCGGAAGGGCTTAGGGCAGTCCAGCTCCCCCTCTGCCTAAGCATCTCAAGGATGTCTGAGAAGGAGACATCTTCAGAGGGGGATCTTGGGGACCCTTCTGAATCCTCTAAGTCGGTATCTGATGTGACAGACTCAGGGGAGTCAACATGCTTCCTCTTGCATTTCCTCTTATGGGGTGGCTCCTCTGAATGATCAGGGGAGGCCTCGGAAGAGGAAAATGCACCCAAAGGGGTGTCCTGGAGCGCTGGATCCCCACGCTTGGGAACTGGAAGAGGGGCAGAGGATGACACAGGCACCCTAGGGGGAGGAGACGATGGGGTCGATCGTGGGACTGACTCTGGGGCCAGTACACTCATCACCTCGAAGGCATCCCTGCCCAGACGCAGAGAGGGCTCCAGTTCCGAAGAAACCAGAATCCCTCCCCGCACCGAGGCAGATGTGGGAGCCGAGCTCACCTGAGCCGAAGCCCCGAGGGGGAGAGTGGGGTCGGACAAGGGTCCAATGCCACTCGCCCCCTTGGAGCCGTCGAGGGAGTCCCGGCGCCCAGACCCCTCCATAGACGGTACCATGGAAGGGATCAGAGCCGACGACGGAACGGAAGGAGAAGGTATCGGAGCTGACGATTCCACAACTCGAACCCCAACGAACTCTGGCTCCGAGCTCAAAAGGATGAGTCGGAGGAGGAATATCTACAGACGTGGACAGAGCAGACACCTGATAAGGGGGGGCTGGACAACATTTTGGCTAGGGCCTGTGATTTTAACAGCCTACTGACCACTCTTTCCAAGTCATGGTCCAAAAGTCTTGAGTACCGAGAAGAGTGAGATGAGCAATGACTACGCTCCAACTAGAGCGGAGGTGATCTCGGAGCCCAACGTATCGACTCCAGAGAAGGAGACATGGATCTTTTTCGACTCTCAGATGGCTCCGAGGAACGTGTCGGAGCCGACTGGGAGGGAAGAACATCAGTTCCAGCTGGAACCGAGATGGATGGTATAGCTTCACCCAACGACGGCTCCGAACTGGGAGCCAAAGGTTTAGGTGGCCTGGAAGATTTCACAGGCTGAGCCTTAGCCGGTGAATCTTAGGGCTTAAGCAAACCCCTCAGGATCAACTTGTTTTTGCGCTCCTGCAGGACTCTTGGACTGTAAGCATGGCAAATGGAGCAAGAGTCCTGCAGGTGCACGGCGCCCAGACAATAAATACAAGAAGTGTGACCATCTGTCAGAGACATCTTCTGACAGCATGAGTCACACTTCTTGAACTGACTTAGGATCCTTGGACATCCTGAAGGAAAAACCAAGGAACAAAGAACACACACAGAAAAGTTAAGGTAACTAACCACTAAAAATTACACACTACAGTTACCACAACCAAAAACTACAAGCAAGGTATATATCTGCACTACTACAAACAAAAAACTATAATTAACTATCACTAAACAACTAACAGTGATAATAAAGGAATTTTTTTTTTTTTTTTAAAGAAGATAGAGAAAAAGGTTACCCTCTAACTTAAACGGAAAACCTTTCAGAGGGAAGGAGAGAGAAGGGGGGAGGGGAAACTCTCTAATTAAAATGAGTTTCTGAGGAGAAGTAACAAGGATTAGGTAGAGACTAGCTACAATACAACAGTTTAAACGACTAATTCTACACTAAAACTAACAGTTTTATAACAAGAAAAAATGATGATAAAGTTTTATACGACCTGAGCCAGTAGAACAACCTCGCAGCAGAAGCGGCAAACGAGATCTGGGTATCTAGCGCCAGGCATCATGGGATATAGGGGGCCTCGAGCCAGTAAGCAGCTCTCGAGCTTTTGAAGATGGCCGAGTCGGAGCCGAGGATCGGCTCCGAACCCAATCAGCAAGAATGAAGGCGAGATAGACAACTTAACATCTATTGTTTCCAGGCTGTGGCAATGTTGAGTCCAAACACTTTTCAGGTACCACTGAAGTTTCCTCATATGCAGTCTTGCATATGGAATTAGCAGAATGCAGGATGCCATGAAGCCCAAAGCCTGCAGAATTTTCCTTGCAAATAACTGGGCCTTTGTTGCGAACAGTTTGAAATAGGTAGTCAGTTGTCTTCGCTTGTCTGGCATGAGATGAGCCATCTGGGCACTTGTATTTAAGCTTGCACCCAGGAATATTGTCTCTTGAGAGGGTACTAGTTTTGATTTCTGTTCGTTGACTGTGTAACCCTAGGCATGACAGTAATCTCTTTATAAATGCCAGATGCTGTAGTAGAATGTCCTTGTTCTCTGCTTGAATGAGGCAGTCGTCCAGTAAGGATATATTTGTATTCCTCTTTGTCTGCAGTATGCAATTACTGGTGCCAAGCACTTTGTGAATACTCTGGGCGCAGTAGACAAGCCAAAGGGCAGTGCAGAGAATTGGTAGTGCACTGAGCCAGCTTTGAATCTGAGGTATCTTCTGCATGTTTTTCCGATTGGGACATGCAGATATGCCTCTTAGATCTAAAGTCACAAGCCAAGCCTTCTTGCCCAACATGGGCAGATGCTGCTGTAGAGTCAACATTTTGAATTTTGGAATATCCAGATATGTGTTTAGAATAGATAGCTCCAGTATTGGTCTCCAGGCTTTGTCCTTTCTGGGTACCAAGAACAGTCTTGACTAGAATCCTTGTCCCTGCTCTTGCTCTGGTACTTGAACGGCCCTCATGTCCATGACAGATGAAACTTGTTTTTGTGCCTCTGCCCACTGATTGCGTGGCAGGTCTGGCATACCGTTTGGCCTTGGCAGGGTGTGAAAGTGGAACCTGTAGCCTTGTGATACTATATTTAGAACCCATTTGTCCTGGGTGATCATGTGCCAATTTTGTGAAAAAAGTGCTAGTTTTCCCCCCAAAGGGGCTGCCAAAAGATAAGTGCTTGGAGCTGGAAGGGGAAAGTCATTGAGACTGTTTCCTGTATGGCTGTGATTTTTCCTCTCCGCTCTTGGAGGTAGAAGCACCCCATTGTTTAGCCCGTATGAGCCTCTGGGGCGTCTGTACCTGCCTCTTTGTGGCCTATCAGACACTGGAAAGGACCAATTCTTTGTAGGCCAGTTCCTGCTAAATCTGGGAGGCTGTACCTGCAAGAAATCCTTTGACTGTTTGCATAGATTTACCTTTGTCCTCCATTTTCTTCAACACCTCTTCTGCTTTAACACCAAAGTATCATGCTGTAATGGAGCATCTAATAGTTTTGCTTTAACATGATCAGGCAAATTCTGTTCTTTTAACCAAGCATGCCTCCTAATGACAGAACCTATAACAGCGGCCCTGCACGAGGCCTCTAGAGAATCAAAACCACATTACAAAGTATGCTTTCCAACTTGTTCAGCTGCATGCAATAAATCCTGCATTTCCTTGTTGTCTGCACATTCTGAATTTGTTGACATTTTCTGTTTAAGCAGTGACATAACATATTGCTGATATTTAAGCATATGAAATTGGCAACGTAAGGCTCTTACAGCCAAGGTTGCAGAAGTATAAATCTTTTTACCCCATCTGTCTAGGGCCCTAGAATCCCTATCAGAGGGGATAGGGTTTTTTGCAGTAGAAGCCTTGACCCCTTTGGGACACAGAGATGGTTTCTGGGTCAGCAGCAGGGTTTTTATAAAGACATTTATGTGAATCAGGAACCCTGTAGTATCTGTCTGGCTTAACAGGAGCTGGTGGTAGAGAGTCTGGAGATAGACTGGACTCTGAAAATACATCATCTATAATGTCTAAAACAGGTGGGATAGCAAGGGGCCTGTGTTGAGGCAATAAAAGGAAGTCTCGGAGCCTTTTCTTGGATTCTGAGTAATCCTGGCTCTCCCAGTGGAAATGCTCCCTCATAGTATGCAGTGTCGCCCCAAAAGAATAATCCTCAGGAGGGGAGGCTGAAGGGACAGATTCTTCAGCATCAGAGTCCTCATAGGGAGGAAGAGGATATTCCTGTTCAGATGAGGAATCAGAGGAATTGGAAACCTGGTCTGAAGATTCATATTCTACCTCTTGCCTAGGCCTCTTATCAGAAGGGAGATGGGAACCTCTGATCAAAGTAATGAGGTCGTCGCCCATTTTAAGCATCTGTTTCTTAGGCATGGAGGCCTGTCCAGGAGAATGCTGTACTTGTTTCTTTGTCTTTAGAGTTGCTTTAGTCTTTGTCTCTGAAGCTGAAGTAGGTTTCACATATAACTCTGTAGGTCTGAAAACACCCTCAGAAGCCGATGCCTGCTCAGCGGCTCCGGACACATCTGAGGGGATAGTTTCCGAGTGTCCAATACCTTGAGTTTCCAGCGGCCTCGTCGGCTCCACGTGGGATTCGGAAGTGGCCTGTGGCTCTGAGGTAGCGGGCGTCAGGGGCTGCGAAAGCGCCTCACTGAGAACCGGCGACAGGCCTAGCAGAAGCCTTGTCGTCGGTTTTGGATCTCGGATGCCTGTCCTTTTCTTTTTCCTTGCGCTTTTTATAAACTCCGGTAGTCGGTTATTTCGACAGCATTATATAATTAAATCTTCTGCCAAAGTAATGGAATGCAAAATCGTACTGACGCTTAATAGTGCGTTGGTTAAATCTAGCACAAAACCGACAACGTTATGGTCAGGGCCTAGGCAAGGAATACAGTAAGAATGAAAATCCTTATGAAGCATTTGCTTCCCACAAGAAATACAATTGTTAACTTTTCCTGTCACCGGTCTGGAGCAAGAAAAAAGTTTCCCCAACGGGGTACTTCGCTTTAATGAAGACTTCAGATCTGAATTTCAAATTTGAAAAACTCAGGAGTCGGCCGACCGGCACTTGCAAACTGCTTTTGCTTCGGGCACCGCGCGGCAAGAAAGACTGAAGAAAATGGTGCCGGCTGCATCTTTTATACCCCTGGCGCACTGACGTCAGGGAAGAGGCGACCGCAACCGACTCCGGACCTAGACTTTGGAATTCAGGCCGACTGAGGGTAGCCTGCCAGCAGGATAACCGACTGAGGGTAGCCTGCCAGCAGGATAACCCAATTGTAATGACTGCAACAGTGAAACACGAAGAATATCTACATTTACATTCTTTACACCTAGTCAAAAACCAGAGCAATAAAGGGCATTTATACATGCAAATTCTAGCCATTAACTCTGGTCTTAAAACAATAGGCAGGATGCCTCCCTCTAAACATATCGGCTCCGAATTTTGACATCAAAGACAGTCATAAAATGTTTGACTTCGCTTTCTTACAGCAGAGTGCACTGTTGTTACATTTTTGCAGCTCAATATCCAATGCAGTCTTTTCACATTTAAGAGAACAAGCCTGTGGCTTACATTAATATTTACAAATGACAGAATTATGTACAAAATTCTATCTGGCTAAGCTGGCAGCCTTCGCCTATAGCTTCCCAGTAACTACTGTATTTGTATAAATGTAAACAAAAATGTAACTACTCTGTTTAACTGGAACAAAGTGCAATACAATGTAAACAAATGGAGCTTTTCTCCCTGGACCTCTGCTGGAAATGGGTATTACCAAGTTGGACTTTCCCAGTAAATAAAGACAGATAAACAAATAATGTCAACTCACAAAAATTTAGAGAAAAAATATAAGAAGAAACCCCAATGGGGTACTGATCTGAAACACGGCTCAGTAACCAGTACAGAAGGAACATTTATACCAACAATCAATGATGGCATGTGGACTGGCGGCAAAGTAGTTCTGAGATATGCAACATTCATACATCACCTTTATGCCCTAAACTTTGACCAGGGAGCATACGCATGACATACGATGTCTATAAAATCCTAAAGCTATGGTATACTCATTTGGGTTGATTCCAAAAGCTGAGGAAAAGGGTGGAAGCAGTCAAAACTAGCGGCTGGCTATGATGCCCTGCAAGACTGCAATGGCAAAGCCTGCCCTGGATTTGTGAAAGATAGGCAGGTGGTAATGCTTGGTGAAGGTGTGAACAGATGTCCATGTGGCAGCCTCCAGGATGTCCCTGGTGGGGACTCCACTGAGGAAAGCTGCAGAGGTGGAGGCTGCTCTGGTAGAGTGAGTCCTGACCCCATTAAGCAGAGGGTTCCCATGTTCCTTGTAGCAGAAATGGATGCAGTGTGCTATCAATCTGGAAATGGTTTGCTTGGATATAGCTTTGCCCTCTGCTCCTGCTGCAAAGCTGACTAACAATTGATCAGTCTTTCTGAATGACTTAATCCTGTTTAGATAGAATCTGAGCTGTTGATGCACATCTAGAGAGAGTAGTATCCTTTCTCCCTTGTTTTGTGGGTTAGGGAAAAAGGTGGGCAAATTAATGGATTGTTTGAGAGCAACACTGGACACCACTTTTGGCAGGAAGGATGGGTTAGTCCTGAGGGACACCCTGTCGACATGGAAGATGATGAAGGGCTCTACAGCCATGAATGCTTGTAGCTCGGATACCCTTCTGGCTGAAGAGATGGCCAGAAGCAGGGCTGTCTTCCAGGAGAGAAACTTTAACTCTGCTGAAGCTGCTGGTTCAAAGGGAGGTACGGTCAACTTTTCTAACACGAAGTTTAGATTCCAAGCTGGGGTAGGTGCTCTTCTGGGTGGCCTCAAGTTGTTAGCCCCTCTTAGGAACTTTTTGATAAGAGGGTATGAGAAAAGTTGTTGCTCAGTGTTGAAATGAGCAGAGATAGCAAAGGCATGAATTTTAATTGAGGAAAAGGAGTGTAGTAGGTCAGCTAGGTAATCCAGGATGAGAGGTAGGGAGGGCTGTGCCGTATCGGCTCCCTTAGCACAGATCCAGGTGCAGAACATTTTCCATTTGTCAGCATAAGACTTTCTAGTGCTAGGACAACTGGCCTCACGTATAACATCTAGAACCTGTTTACTCAGCTTGGCAGCTTGTTCAGCGGTCAGGGAATAAACTAGGCAGCCAAATTGAGCATCTGCAATTGTGACTGCATGAATTCTCCTTCCCTCTGGGTCAGGAGGGTTGGGATCTGAGGGAGATGCCATTGTGGCAGAGGGGACAGGCTGCACAGCAGTGGGTACCAGTGCTGGTGAGGCCAGTCTGGAGCAATTAGAATTATCCTCGTTTTTTTCCTCCCTTATTTTGAGCGGTACCCTGGAAATGAGAGGTAGTGGGGGAAAAGCATAGACCAAGAGGTTGATCCACTGGAAGGATAGGGCATCCACTTTACAGGCCCTGCAGTGAGGCTCCCTGGTGCAGAACTTGCTCAGATGATGGTTGGAGTGGGAAGCAAAGAAGTCAACCTTCGGGGTGCACCATTTCTGAGTTACTAGGGTGAAGGTTCTTTGGTCTAGCTGCCACTTATGTGGGTCCAGAAGGTTTCTCCTTAAGTTGTCTGCCAGAGAGTTTAGAGAGCCTGGCAGGAACTGTGCTAACAGGTATAGTCGCACGGCTGAGGCTGTGTGCCAAAGGGTCATGGCAAGCCTGTATAGCATGTAGGAGTGAGTCCCGCCCTACTTGTTGATATACCATATCACAGTAGTGTTATCTGTTTTGATCAGCAGAGGCCCTGGAGAGAAAAGGGGCTTGAAAGCTGTCAATGCATTAACAGCTAACATCTCTTTTTGGCTGATGTGCAGATGTATTTGATGTGGGCTCCAATGGCTCTGTATGCATCTGCCATCTAGGTGTGCACCCCAGGCATAGTCTGAAACGTCTGTGGTGAGGGTCTGGGCGGCATGGGGTGGTGAGAAGGGTAGTCCCTTGTGGTTGCATGCTGCTGCCCACCATAGAAAATCTTTCCTTAGGCAAAGTATCATAGGTATAAAAGAGTTTCCTGGTCTTGAGAGTGTTGACACCAAAGGCTTTTTAGTTACCAGTGAAGTTTCCTCATATGCAGTCTGGCATATGGAATGAGTAGAATGCAAGATGCCATGAACCCCAGAGCTTGCAGGATTTTCCTTGCAGATAACTGGGGTCTGGTGGCCAGTTGAGAGAAATAAGCTGTCAGATAAGTTTGCTTTTCTGGAGTAAGGAATGCCATCTGGGATGCTGTGTCCAGGCTTGCTACCAGGAATATAATCTTTTGGGTGGGTACTAGTTTGGATTTCTTTTCATTGATAGTGTACCCTAGGGAGGTCAGTAGGGCCTTTACAAAAGCTTGAGCAGCTTTTCCTGACTGTTGGTCTGAATTAGGCAGTCGTCTAAGTATGGGTAAATTTGAATATTTCTTTGTCTGCAAAAAGCAATGTCGGGAGCCAGACATTTTTGTGAAAACTCTGGGAGCAGTGGATAAGCCAAAGGGAAGCACAGAGAATTGAAAGAGATCCTGCCCTGAAACGTAGATATTCCCTGCATGATTCCCTGATTGGGATGTGAAGGTAGGCCTCTTTTAGGTCTTGGGTGGCTAACGAAGCATTCTTGGAGAGCATAGGTAGCAGTTGCTGGAGGGTTAGCATTTTGAATTTTGGTACCACCAGGAAGGTGTTCAAAATGGACAGATCAAAGATGGGGTGCCAGGTGCCCTCTTTTCTGGGTACCATGAAGCACCTGGAGTACAAAAGTACAGCTTTGTACCTACTATAAATGTAGATGCTAGAGTGTAAACACTGCTGCAGTCATTACACTTGGGTTATCCTGCCGTCAGGCAGTTCCCAGTCGGCCTGAGTTCCAAAGTCTTGGTCCGGCGTCGGTTGCTGTAGCCTCTTCCATGACGACAGTGCGACAGGGGTATACAAGATGCAACCGATGCCATTTTCTTCAGTTTTTCTTGCCCCAGATGTCAGGTGCCCCCAAATAGGTAGGCAATTCAAATTGCTAGTAAAATATACAAAAGAAAAGCAAACGACCATTTTTAATTATCAGCAAATACTCCCCATAGGTAATAAAGGGTAGATGACCTAGGTACGTACCAGAAAGTAACAGGGGAAGGAGGGAGGGTAATCTGGACTGCAGCATTGTTTACACTCTAACATCTACATTTATGATGGGTACAAAACTGCAGTATGTTCATCGTGTTACACTGCTGCAGTCATTACACTTGGGTGGAATCCCAAAGCTGAGGTAGGGAGGCTGGATCTATAAGGCATTAGGGGTGGCTATAAGGCCCTGCAGCACAGCAGTGGCAAAGCCAGCTCTGGATTTGGAATATAAAGACAAATGGTAATGTTTGGTGAAGGTATGCACAGAACTCCATGTTGCTGCTTCCAAAATATCCTTGGTAGGCACTCCTCTGAGGTAGGCAGTTGAAGTGGCTGTGCCCTGGTGGAGTGAGAACTAATGCTGCTAGGTACAGGTTTCCCATGGTGGGTATAGCAAAAACGTATACAGTGTGCTATCCATTTTGAAATAGTCTGCTTTGAAATGGCTTTTCCCTGTGCTCCTGCAGCGTATGCTACCAATAACTGCTCAGATTTTCTGAAAGCTTGGGTTTTGTCCAAGTGGAAGCGTAACTACCTGTGAATGTCCAAAGAATGTAGTAGTCTCTCCCCTTTGTTCTGTGGTTTTGGATAAAAAGTTGGCAAGTGAATAGTTTGGTTTAGAGCCACACTTGATACCACCTTTGGCATAAACGTAGGGTTAGTTCTTAAGAACATCCTGTCCTGGTGGAAGATGAGGAAAGGTTCCACTGCCATTAGTGCCTGTAATTCTGAAACTCTTCGTGCTGATGTTATTGCCAGTAGCAGAGCAGTCTTCCAACAGATGTATTTTAATTCTGCTGTGTTAGCTGGCTCAAAAGGAGGTAAAGTTAATTTTTCCAAAACAAAGTTGAGGTCCCAAGTTGGTGTAGGTGCTCTACGGGGCGATCTCATGTTTTTAGCCCCCCTGAGGTACTGTTTGAGCAAAGGATTAGAAATAAATTGGTGGATCCGTGTTGTAATGAGCAGAAATGGCTGAGGCGTGGATCTTGATGGACGAGAAGGAGAGGCCCTTGTCCAGCATCTCAGTTAAGTATTGAAGTATCTGAGGAATGTTTAGGACAAGAGGGTCAAGGCTGTGCGCTTGGTTCCAGGCACAGAATCTCTTCCATTTATCCGAGTAGGCTTTCCTGGTGCTAGGCCTTCTGGCCTCCAGAATGACATCCATAACAGCTTTGGAGAGAGGCAATGCTTGCTTGGTTAAGGAATTTTCCATGCAGCTAGATTTAAGGTCTTTAGCTGGCTGTGAAGTATCTGATTGTTGTGCTGTGTCAACAACTGTGGGATTTGAGGCAAAATCCAGGGTGGTTCTTGTGCTAAGTTCTTTAAGATTGGGTACCAGTGCTGGCGTGGCCAGTCTGGTGCAAACAGGATCATCTTTGGCTCTTCCTGCCTGGCTTTTACGAGTACCTTTGGAAGGAGAGGTAAAGGAGGGAAAGCGTATACTTGTAGTTTTTTCCAGCTGAATGAGAGGGCATCCACTTTCCATGCTTGTGGATGGTAGCTCCTTGTGCAGAATTTCTGTAATTGGCAGTTCATTGGGGATGCAAACAGATCTATGTCCGGTCTCCACCATTTTTGTGTTATAATTCTGAATTATTTGTGGGCTCAATTCCCATTCGTGGGGATCCATGATGTTTCTGCGTAGGTCGTCTGCCAGTGTGTTTTTCTCTCCTGGCAGGAATTCTGCTTGCAGATGAACTTGGTAGTTTAAAGCTGTGTTCCACAAGGTCATGGCTTGTCTGCAGAGGGGGTAGGAGTGTGTGCCCCCTTGCTCATGTACCACATAACTGTGGTGTTGTCTGTCTTTAGTAGTAATTGTCCTGGATGCAGCAGGTCCTTGAAAGATATAATTGCATCTTGTACAGCTAGCATCTCTTTTTGATCGATATGGAGATGTCTTTGCTCTGTGGGCCACTCGCCCTGAATACATTTTCCTGCCATGTGTGCTCCCCAGGCGTAATCCGATGCATCTGTTGTCAGTGTCTGCCTGGCTGTGGGTTGAGTAAAAGGCTGTCCCTTGTTGAGGTGACAAGCTTGAGCCCACCAATGAAACTCCTGTTTAAGGCAAGGAATTAGTGGTATAACTGCTTCCAAACTTTGACAGTGTTGAGACCATACACTCTTTAGGTACCATTGTAGTTTCCTCATATGCAGTCTGGCATATGGAATTAGTAGTATGCAAGATGCCATGTAGCCCAAGGCCTGCAGAATTTTTCTTGCAGGGAGTTGGGTTTTTGTTGCCATTAAATGAAAGTATTGAGTCAGTTGTCCTTGCTTGTCTGGCGTGAGATAAGCCATCTGGGCCGTTGTTTTCAAGCTGGCACCCAGGAATATTATCTGTTGTGAGGGCACTAGTTTTGATTTCTTTTCGTTTACTGTGTACCCCAGGCAACGTAATAACTTTTCTACGTACGCCAGATGCTTTAGAAGAATGTCCTTGCTCTCTGCTTGAATCAGGCAGTCGTCCAGGTATGGATAAATTTGAATTCCTTTTTGCCTGCAAAATGCAATTACTGGTGCCAGGCATTTTGTGAAGACCCTGGGCGCAGTAGATAAGCCAAAGGGCAGTGCAGAGAATTGATAGTGCATTGAACCAGCTAGAAATCTGAGGTATCTTCTGCAGTTTTGTCTGATAGGGACAAGCAGGTATGCCTCTCTGAGGTCCAAAGTCACGAGCCAAGTTTTCTTGCCCAGCATGGGAAGAAGCTGCTGTAGTGTCAACATTTTGAATTACGGAACATCCAGGTAAGTGTTCAGAGAAGAAAGGTCCAGAATGGGTCTCCAGGCTTTGTCCTTTCTGGGAACCAGAAAGAGTCGAGTAAAATCCTTGTCCTTGCTCTTGTGGTGGTACCTTTTGAATAGCTCTCATGTCCATGAGTGCTGTAATTTGGTTTTGAGCCTCTGCCCATTGATTTGGTGGCAGATTTGGCATTCCTTTTAACCTTGACAGAGTGTGAAAGTGGAACCTGTAACCTTGAGATATAATGTTGAGAACCCATTTGTCTTTGGTGATGCAATGCCAATTGTGATAGAAAAGTGCCAGTTTTCCTCCTAAGGGGGCTGCCAAGAGAGAGCTGTTTGGCAGCTGTAGTGGAAAGTCATTGAGGCTGCTTTTTATAAGGTTGAGGCCTGTCTTCCCCTTCTTTCTGGCCTGGTGTACCCCACTGTTGAGGTCTGTAAGGGCCTTGTGCCTGACCTCTACCTCTTGGACGTCTATATCTCCCTCTTTGAGGTCTGTCTGGGACTGGAAAGGACCAATTCTTTGTTGGCCAATTTCTGCTAAAACGAGGAGGTTGAACCTGTAAGAAATCTTTCACCTGCATAGATTTTTGCCTTATCTTCCATCTTTTTTAATACCTCCTCTGCCTTAACTCCAAACAACACATCTCGCTGCAAAGGTGCATCCAATAATTTGGCCTTAACATGATCTGGTAACGTATGTTCTTTTAACCAAGCATGCCTTCTAATGACAGAGCCTGTAACTGCTGCTCTACAGGAGGCCTCTAAGGAATCAAACCCACATTGCAAAGAATGTTTTCCCACTTGTTCAGCTGCATGCAATAAATCCTGCATTTCTTTAAAATTAGGAGGATCTGAATCTGGAAGCATCTTTTGTTTCAACTGAGACATTAAAAATTGCTGAAATTTTAGCACGTGAAACTGGCAATTCAAGGCTCTCATTGCTAAAGTTGCAGACGTATATACTTTCTTTCCCCATCTGTCTAATGCTCTGGAATCTCTGTCAGAGGGAACTGGGTTTTTAGATGAGAGGCCTTAATCCCTTTGGGTACCTGAGAAATAGTTTCAGGGTCAGCAACAGGGCTTTTGTACAGAAATTTGAGAGAGTCAGGGACAATATCTATCAGGTTTAACTGGGGCTGGAGGCACGGAATCCGGGTTTAAGCTGTATTCAGTGTACACATCATCCACAATATCTAATACTGGCGGGATAGCAAGGCGTCTGTGTTGAGACAATAAAAGGAAGTCTCTGAGCCTTTTCTTGGATTCTGAGTAATCCTGGCCTTCCCAGTGGAAATGTTCCCTCATGGTATGTAAGGTCTCCCCCAAAGGAGTAGTCCTCAGGTGGAGAGGCTGATGGAATTGATTCCTCAGCATCAGAATCCTCATAAGGGGGTAAGGAATATCCTAGGTCTGAGGATGAGTCTGAGGAAATGGACACCTGGTCGGAAGATTCATAGTCTGCATCTTGACTGGGCCTTTCATCAGGAGGGGGATGGGACCCCCTGATCAGGGTCATTAGGTCTTCGGCCATTTTTAGCATTTGTTTCTTAGACATGGAAGCCTGCCCTGGAGAATGCTGTGTCTGTTTCTTTGCTTTTAAAGGGGGCTTAGACTTAACAGAGCATTTAATGGTTAACTGGGTAGGTCTGAAAACACCCTCTGTAGCTGTGGATTGCTCAGCTACTTCGGTTCCCTCTGTAGGGTTAGGTTCGGTAATCTGAATACCTAGTGCGTCCGAAGGTCCAGCCAGCTCCACGTGGGAGTCGGAGGCAGTGTCTGTGGTTCTGTGGAAGCGGTCGTCAGGGGCTGCGTAGGTGCCTCGCTGAAAACCGGCGGCCGGCCTAGAAGAGGCCTCGTCATCAGTTTTGGGCCTCGGATGCCTTTCCTTGTCCTTTTTATGTATTCCGGTCATCGGAAGTTCCGACGGCATGGTGTAATTGAATTTTCTGCCAAAATAATGTCGGGCAAAATCAAACAGACGTTTAATAGTGCGCTTGTTAAACCTAGCACAAAACCGACAACCAGTGATGTCGTGGTCTGGGCCTAGGCATGGAATACAATAGGAGTGGAAATCCTTATGAGGTATTTGCTTCCCACAAGAAATACAGTTATTAACTTTTACTGACATCGGTCTGAGGCAAGAAAAGTTTCTAACGGGTACTTAGCTTTTTTTATAAGACTTCGGTTCTGGATTCGGAATGAAAATCTCAGGAGTTGGCCGACCGGCACTTGCGAACTGCTTCTGCTTCGGGCACCGCGCGGCAAGAAAGACTGAAGAAAATGACATCGGCTGCATCTTGTATACACCTGTCGCACTGACGTCAGGGAAGAGGCGACAGCAACCGACGCCAGACCAAGACTTTGGAACTCAGGCCGACTGGGGAACCGCCTGATGGCAGGATAACCCAAGTGTAATGACTGAAGCAGTGTAACACGATGAACATCCTTGGCCTATTTCTTCTGCAGGAACGTGCTCTATTGCCCTCATTGAGAGCAGGGAAAGGACTTGGTTTTTGGTGTCTGCTCACTGGTTTCGAGGAAAATCTGGGAACCCTTTTGGGGTTGGTAGAGTGTGGAAAGAATATCTGTATCCCTAGGACACTATGAGGACCCAGCGGTCGATGGTAATGGTGGCCCAGGTGCTTGCGTGGAAGGAGAGTTTTCCTCCTAGGGGCAAGTACAGGTGGGCAGAGGGAGGGGGTGGAAGTGGACAGTCATTGTGAGTTCTTACCTTGAGGGGATGGCTTAGCACTCCCTGGTTTTGAAGTGGAGGAACTCCATTGCTTTGATCTCTGCATTCCCTGTGGCTGTTGTCTGGGGGCATTCCCTATGGCTGTCTGGGGGTTCTGCCTCCCCGGGGTCTGGGCTGAACTGACCTGGAGGGCGCAGGAAAGGACCAGTGCTTGGAGGGGCAATGCCTACTGAACCTGGGTGTCTGAACCTGCAGGAAATCCTTAACTGTCTGCACAGATTTTGCTTTTTCTTCCATCTTTTTAAGACCTCCTCTGCACTGGTGCCAAGTAAGTTGTCTTTGTGCAAGGGTGCATCCAATAATTTGGATTTGACATGGTCTGGCAATGGCTGTTCCTTAAGCCAAGCATGCCTTCTAAGGACAGAACCAGTGACGGCTGCCTTGCAAGATGCTTCTAGGGCATCAAAACCACAGTGTAAGGTGTGTTTAGTTACTTGACTTGCAGAATGCATTAACTCTTGTAATTCTTTATTTTCTGCACAAACAGGAAAAGATGGTATTTTTTCTTTGAGGAGTTCCATGGTGTGTTGCTGAAATTTTAGCATATGGAACTGACAATTTAGGGCTCTAATAGCAAGAGTAGCAGACATGTATACTTTTTTTTTACCAAATCCCTATCTGAGGGGGTGGGATTCTTAGCAGAAGTTGCTTTAACTCCTTTAGGCCCTTGAGAAATAACCTCAGGGTCAGCAGTAGGATTGTTTAAAAGAAATGTGTGCGAGTCAGGGACTCTATAATTCATGTCAGGTTTCCTGGGAGCAGGAGGGAGGGTGTCAGGAGTCAAACTGGATTCCATGAAATCATCATCCACAACATCCGAGACAGGAGGAATGCTCAAGGGCCCGTGCTGTGGAAGATCTAAGAATTCCCTGAGCCTCTTTTTAGACTGAGGGTAGTCCTGACATTCCCACTGGGAATGCTCCCTTAACGTATGTAGGGTTTCCCCAAAGGAAAAGTCCTCGGGTGGAGAGGCTGAAGGAATGGATTCCTCTGCATCAGAATCCTGATAAGCAGAGAGGGGTTGCATGTCTTCATATTCAGATGCATCAGAGTCACCGGACTTCTGTTCAGATAAAACTACTGGGGGCAAATCTCTTTCTTTTGGAAGAGGTAGCTTGGCTTCCCCTGATCAGCATTATAAGGTCTTCCGCCATTTTAAGCATTTGAGACTGAGGCAAGGAAGCAGGTGCCCGAGATTGGGTCGGTTTCTTGGGTGTGGTTCGTACCCTGGGCCTTAAAAACTCTGTAGTTTTCGAAAGAACGGTAGACGCAATAGAAGTCATCGGTCTGTGTCGAGAAATGGTAGTGCGAAATATTTCCTCGGAAGCCAGTGCCTGCTCAGCGGCTCCAGACCCAAAGGTAGAGACATCCGCAGGATCCTTAGTCGTTGAAGAATTTTGCAGCACTCCGAAAGGGTCTTGGCAGCGGCCTGCGAATCAACAGAAGCAGGTATCAGGGGCTGCGAAAACGCCTCACTGGGATTCGGAGAACTGACTACTAGCTTAATAGAAGTGTCGTCGGAAGCTTTGGACCTGTGCAGTCTGTCTTTATCCTTACGTTTTTTCGGAAGATCTGCTGTCGGATGGCTTACCAAAGCTATATCTGAATTCGAGAACTGAAAGCGAAAATATCTAGCTACAATAAGGGCCCAACAAGGTATAGTTCTGGCGTTGAACAAAGCACAAAAACGGCAGCGAGGGAAGTTGTGGTCTGGGCCTAAGCAAGTGACGCAGTAAGAATGAAAGTCTCGGTGTGGTATTTGCTTTCCACAGGCGAGACAATTGTTAACTTTTCCTGAGATTGGTTAGTGCAGGGAAAAAGCATCCCCAATGGGGTTCTTAGTTTTAGAAGACTTCAGATTCAGTTCGGAAAATGAAAACTCAGGTAGCGGCCGACCAGCACTCGTGCAAACTGCTTCTGGCTCCTTGGCAAGAAAGTCTGATGTAATGGCGTCGGCTGCCTTACTTTATACTACTGATGACCTGACGTCAGTCCTGAAGCGAAAGCAATCAACGCAGAAATAATAAGCCTCTGGTATTTGGGCAGACTGAGGGCCATCCTGGCAGGGATAACCCAAATGTGATGACTGCAACAGTGAAACACGAAGAACATCAAGGGGTGTTTGAATTTTAAGAGGATCCTGGTTTTTGCTTTGACACAGACTAGAAAATATTTTCTAGTTAGCCAAATATGATTTTCTAGTAGCAGATTTCTTGGTCTCCTTTAGTACTAGCTGCACATCCTTAGAAAAAGGTACCAGAAAGGTATTAAACCTCTATCATCCAGGCAGTGAGTTGAAGAAACTCAAGGATGAAGTTGGATCAACAAACTCCCAAGTTGTGTGAGCAAGCTCATCCTATGAGAAAGCTTGTTGTAATTGCCTCTGGCCATTTTCAAAATAAGAACCAATGCAGTTTTGACCAAAACCCCAAATTATCCTTACAGAATACTTCTGGATCTGTAGAAGATACCCGGTTAGAGAAAAGGCATACAGAAACATTACTGTCCATGGGAATAAAAAAGCATCTACTTTCTAGGTGTGCTTAAGAAGTCCAGGACCAGAAGTTAAACTGTCTGCTGTGAATGGAAGCAGATCTCCTGGTTGCAGCTTCACTCTGGGGGGTCTCGCTTGGTCCTGCTCAAGCTTGTCTGCTACAACATTATGCCCTGATGTGATATAGGTAGCCAGGAAGGACAGATTATGCTGAGGTTCTAGTTCCCAGGCTATCACAGCTAGTCTGCAGAGAATATAGGATCTGGCCTTCCCATCTGTTTATGTGCCATACCAATGTGGTGTTTACTAGCAGAGGACATGGAATCCAAACATGGTTTCAAGATACAAGAGCGTTTATTACTGTCATAATTTCTTTGACATTTGTGTGCTTCAATTTGTCCTGCCTGTTCTACAAACCCTGGACTTTCATTCCTCCTTGAATACTTGAATACAGCACCACAAATAAAGTCTGAAGCATCTGTGGTTATACACTGGAAGAGAAAAGGGGAGACCTGGGAAGACAGCCAACTTATTGATCCACCAGACTATCTTCCAATTCATAAACCTCATCACTGGAATCAGAAAGGATAGGGGGACCGGTGTCGGAGCTAAACTGATTTGATGAAAAACGGACTCTTCCTTGTGTGAAGTCTAGCTAAAGGAATCATGAAAATTGTGGAAACCAAGAAACCTGAGGCATTCCCCAGCAGCTGTCAAGAGTCTGGCTGGAAAATGTCAAACGGTTCCAGTAGAATTCCACTTTGTCCTGCCTAAGGAAGATATCATCAGTGATGTACCCAGGAGACATCTTACAAATACTGCCCTATAAGAAAGAATGAGAGAATTTTTCTAGATTCGCTTGAAATAGTTTGAGAAAAAGGTTTTACCCAAGAAAGAGATTACTGACTTGACAAGCTCCTGAAAAAGTCTACAAAATAAGGAAGTCTTCTTAATAATAGAAAGATGTGAATGCCCTGTTGCTATGCACTTTGTGAACACTCTTGAAGCTGCTGATAACCCAAAGGGTAAGACAGATAAATGCAAATATAAACCAGACACAGAAAACCATAGGTGCCTGAAGATTCTGAGAATTGCAATATGATAAGCATCTTATAAGTCTAGAGTTACTAGAAAATTGGAAAGAGAAATGACAGGTAGCAGACTACTGAGACAGCATTTTGAATCTTGATGTGATGGTTTAGAAAGGAAAGGTCTAGGACATGTCTCCATGTTCCTTCCTTCTTTGGCACCAGAAATATTCTGGAGTAAAGTCCTTTCTTTATTTGTTCTGGATGAACAAGTTTTATCATCTCTTGAGACATCTGATCCTGAACAGGACGACATATGGTGACTGACTGGATGGGTGAAGAGGAATCCTGCAGAATGGAGGAAGTGAATCCCACTGCCAGTTGTAGCCTTTTTAATGATTCTCAGAACCCATGAGTCTGAAGACATCTGATGCCAGAGGGAAAGTGAAGAACTTAGACTCTGGGAAATCTTTACTAGGATACCAGGGAGAGAGGGGAAAAAGAAGATGGGTTACATAGTCAATCTGATATTTCTTAAATTGCCCTTAGTTTTGGAAGACCCTTCTTTCTTTCCATTTTATATGAACCTCCCAGCTACTGTTTTCTGAAAAACTGTTTCCCTGTGCTCTGTTGTGACTGCTTATTCTGCTTTCTATAAAAGGATCCTGAACCAGAAGAAAAGTTTCTATTAAATTTAGACAAGGAAGGTTTGAAAAATCTGATAACTCCTTGAATTAACCTTCCCCTTTCATCAAGGGGGGAGCCAAACAAGATCTCTTTATACAGGGGAGTATTCAGGAGCAAAGCTTTAACATCCTCTAATGCATTCTTGAGAACACAGACAGGCAAATCTTCTTTCTCTTCCAGAAACACCATCAGCAGTATCATAACATTTTACAGAATGTTTACTTACCAGAGACACAGAAGAAATTAAAGAATTCTGATATGTCAATAACTGAATAAGGAAGGTCAGAAATTAACTCTCATATTTTCAAAAGAAGCCAGCAGAAACTCAGACATGTGAGCCTGACAGTTCACTATTCTGAAGGCTAAGGTTGAAGAAATACAAACTTTCTACCAAACTGTATCAACGGCTTTCCTGTATTTGTTACATGAATAGTGTTACTACAAGTTGTTTGGAAGAAGACTGTTAGAGAAATTATTGTAGAGTTTGAAAAAAAAAATCTGTAGGAATGTGGAGTCCTATATAATTTTTAATTTTCTGGGGGACAGGTGGTAGACTGACAGACAAACTGCTAGCTGCAAGGTAAGCATCCTCTGGCTGGCAAAACAAGAAAAACAGCCAAAGTACAGTTGTGTGCACTTACTATAAATGCATATGTTAGAGTGTATTCACTGTTGCAGTCATCACTTGTGGGTTATTCCTACTGGGTAGCCCTCAGCCATCCTGAATACCAGAGTAAAGGATTTCCCTCCTGCGTCATCTGCAGGTCACCTGTGACAGACATTGGGTTGCCAGTGCTATAAAGAGAGGCAGCCGACACCATTACATCAGTTTTCCTTGCCCCATCCCCTAGGAACTCTTCCAAGAAGTCCTGAAGAAGGTCAACCAGGGTAAGGCCATAAGATGGATGGAAAAGAGAAAGGTGGGAGGGAAACAGGGCTGCAACAGTGAATACACTCGAACATCTACATTTATGGTAAGTGTACACAACTCTACTATGTTTTTCGTGTTTCACTGTTGCAGTCATTACTTGTGGGAAGATTCCCAAAGCTGAAAAGTAGGATGGAGGGAATGCAGTGAATGAGCTGGAGAATAGGCTTGTATTGCTTTAAATGGAAGCTACAATGCCCTGCAGGACTGCTGAAGCAAAGCCTGTCCTGGGATTTGGAATAAGTAGCCAGCTGGTTGTGAAGGTGTGGACAAATGTCCAGGTGGCAGCTTCCAAAATGCCCCTGGTAGGTTCGCCTCTGAGGAAGGCAGTGGAAACTGATGCTGCTCTGGTAGAATGGGTTCTGACTGATTTGGGAGGTACCTTTCCATGAAAAGAGTAGCAGAAATGGATGCAGTGTGATATCCATTTCGAAATGGTCTGTCTGGATACAAGTTTCCCCTCTGCCCCAGGGACGAAGCTGACCAGCAGATGGTCAGTCTTTCTGAGAGACTTGGTTCTATCTAGGTAGCATCTAAGCTGTCTGTGCACGTCTAAAGTATGGAGAATTCTTTCCCACCTATTTTGTGGGTTTGAAAAGACAGTAGGGAGATGGGTGGCCTGAGTACCTTCTCAAGGTGCCTCTGTGCTTAACACCGAGCGCACCATAAGAAGATACTAAATGCAAGCTGTTACACCCCCCCAGTGCCTTCCACAAATGAAATAAACTCTACTGCAGGTTTGTAGCGGAGTTTAATGTAAAATACGCTGAAATTGTAACTAAACTTGTAATTTATCTTATTCAGTTACGATACAGCATGTTTTTACATTAAGTTTACATTAAACTTTTATTAGAAAATCTTCTAATGTTGTTGATAAAGCAAGTGGTGGCAGTCAATCGGATTTCTGCAATCCAAGCCACCACTTGCATCACACCTCCACCCCCAAAGTTATGCTCTTTTGTTTTGCTCCGACAGCACAGCACAGTATTCTAATCACTGAAATGGAAAAGCACCGAAAATGTGGTGGAACTGAGCATCAGGAAATCAGCAAGCTGCTTGAACTGGTTACTGTTCAAAACTGCCAAAGAGTACGAAAGAGCATTTTATTCTCTCTCTCTGGAGCAAGATGCCGAGCAGGTAATACTTTTTAGATTTGTTCGTAAAAATTGCATAAATGGCTGGCTTTATACATGACAGAGGCTGAGGGTTAGTGTAACAATTCCTATGGAAATAACTAGCACAACATGGTTTATTAAAACTTTTGCATTTTGTCCTAAACCAACTCGTTTTCCACTTTAAACTTCAAATATGACAGTCTGAACGTTATAGGGAACTTCCGCAACAAAAGGTAAATGTTCTGATTGCTTTTGATCTGAAGACACTGTTGGCTAAGTGTGGGTATCTTGTGTGACATGAAGAAATGTATGTGCAGAAACAAAAGTGCATCTGTAAATTGTACTGACCACCCACATATCTCTTCTTATCCTTGTTTTATAAGTTACATTTCAGCGTGTTGCGGTAAAAAAAAAAAAAAAAAACTACTTCAGGGTTTACAGATCAAGTTAGGGATTTCTTAGCTTTATCTTATGTAAAATGAGTACGAAAGAAGTACTGTATATTATGATCTTGACTCACGTGGGGAAACTAGATCACGATTCACTTCCGACATCTAAGTGGTTTCAGAAAGCAGGCCCTACACTACAGAATGCTTTTCTGTCAAAAGTAAGTTTACATCTTGGTCTTGCCAGTACAAAAAAAGTGTTATCTTGGTTAGTTGTTAGTCTGGGAATTATTTAGTGAACGAATATTTTTTTTGCCGTATTTACATTTATTGGACTGTAGGCTTACTCTGTTTGGTTTTGTTTTATTTTTCAGAAGCCTTTCGCATTGAATGTCTGTCTGGTACTGTATTTTTATTACGTGTTTAATCATTGGTCCACGCGAGTCATGTAACCTTCAGCTTACTTTTGAACAGGCTGTAGTACAGCTTTGTAAAATCTTTGCTTTAGTTTGTTGCTGAGTTTGAAGCAGTCTGCTAACTGCATACTGATATTCACATTCTTGTTAACGTAAGACTTTCTGATGATTTTTTCGCTTTGCAAAGGAAATGGAGTGGTACCACTCTAGAACGCCTGCAGCAAAGGTGTACCCAGGATGTTTGCTTTCTCAGTATTTTTAAAAAGCCTACTTTCTATAATACTTCTGTCTTTTTTGACTGGATAGTTTATTGCTTTATCCTTACAGAGGCTTTATTCAAAAGAAAAAAAAAAACAAAGAGCTTAAGCGAGCCATCTGTTACATGAAGTACTATTAGCCAGGTTATAAGCTGAAATGAGAAGTTATGCACCTACCATAACGTTCCATGTTAGTTGTGTTCTTCTCGCCTTCTTTCTTGCTGGATGGGTTCCGACTCGGCCTATACTAAAGCTCAAGAGCTAATTTTACCGGCTCGAGGCAACCCTATATCCCATGATGCTAGGCGCTAACTACCCAGATCTCGTTTGCCGCTTTCGCTAGCGAGGTGCTTTTTTATTTTTACCGGCTCCACAGGTCAGTGAAAAATTACAAATTTTTCTATTCTTTTCTTAGGATTTTTCCTCTATTTTAAAAATAGACTAGCATCTTAACTCCTTAGTATACCACTTCCGTTGGGTTCCCATTTTGTTAATCCCTAATCCCAAAAATTATATCCCTCCCCTGTTAAGGTTAGGCCTTAGGCCCTTTCCGTTTTTTTCCCGTTCCCTTTTTTTGGGACAGTTAGGTGTGTGTTTGGTTTTGTTAACCTTAATTTTGTTCATGCGTTACTGTGTGTGTGTGTTTTAACTTTCCAAGGAAGATTTTTCTTCCCTTGACAGCTTAATGTCTAAAGACATTAAAGTCTCAGGCTTCAAGAAGTGTGACTCGTGCTGTCAGACGGTCACACTTCTTGCGTGTATTGCCTGGGACCCCTGCACCTGCAGGACTCTTGTTCTGTTTGTCATGCGTTCAGTCCAAGAGTCCTGCAGGAGCGCAGGAATAAGTTAATTTTGAGGGGCTTATTAAAGCCCGAATGTTCCCCGGCTAAGTCCTTGCCGGGGAAACCTTTGAAGCTATCCAAACAGTCAGCTCCGTGCTCCAAGCCTTCGGCTGGTGGCTCACCTACTGCGTCACGATCGGCTCCGGCCGGAGCCGATACATCTATGTCGCAGTCTTCGGCATCGGCTCTAACCGGAGCCGATGCCTCCAAGACTCCGTCTTCAAAGTCGGCTCCGGCCGGAGCCGACGTGTCTTTGGCTCCATCGGCACCACTAGTCTCGGTGCCATCTTCCACCCGCAAGAGATCTAGGTTCTCTGTCCCTGGAGTCCATTCACTCGGCTCCGAGATCACCTTTGCTCTCGGAGCGGAGCCATCGGAGCCATTCCTCTCGGTCTTCCAGGCTTTCGGACCATAACCTAGAGAGGGTGGTTAGCAGACTCCTAAAGTCTCAGGCACTGGCCCAAATGCTTCATAGCCTGTCTCAACAGACAGTGGCTATACCCATACCATCTACGATTCCTCCTCCGACTCTGCCCCCGAGTTCGGAGCCGGAGCTCCTCGGAGCCGCGACCGTCGAGACGTCGGAGCCGATACCTCCCCCTTCGGCTCCGTCGTCTGCTCCAATCTCTTCCATGGTCCCATCCTTGGAGGGATCCGGGCGCTTGGACTTCCTCGTCGGCTCCGAGGGGGCGAGTGGCATCGGACCCTTGTCCGACCTCGTTCTCCCTCTCGGAGCATCGGAGCTGGAGAATTCGGCCCCGACATCGGCTTCGGAGCCGTCCCTCTCGGTGCCGGCTGGTGTTCCTATTTCCTCGGAGAGGGAGCCCTCTGTCCTGCCTGATAGGGGTGCCTTCGAAGTCATGAGGAGCGTACTGGCCCCAGTGCCTGCTCCACGGTCAGCTCCATCAGCTCCTCCTACTGTAGTGCCTGCTGCAGTCTCTACCCACTCTCTCATTCCCGACCGTAGAGATCCAATGCCTCAGGTTTCCCCATTGGGAATATCCTCCTCTTCCAAGGTTTCCCCTGATCCGTCAGGTGAATCCCCTCTAAAGAGGACATGTAAGAGGAAGCATGTGAACTCCCCTGAGTCCATCACATCTGATACCGACTTGGATGAGTCGGAAGGGTCCCCACGGTCCCCCTCTGAGGATGTCTCCTTTTCTGACATCCTTGAAATCCTCAAGCAGAGGGGGGAACTGGTCTACCCTCAATCCTTCCGAGGACGAGTCGGTTTACCTGGAGGCGTTTGGTTCTCGCCCTTCCACCTCCTGGGTGTCTCCGCCTTTTGACCCCCTCTTGGAAGTGGTGGCGGAAGGCGTGGACGGCCCCTGAAACAATGGAACCCACCCCACGGAGGCCTTTCAAATTTATCACAGCCCCGTCAGATAAACAATTTTTAACTAAGGGTGTCCCAGTTGATGCCATGGTGGTGGCTGCAGCCACTAAGAAGGAACTGGCCGATCCTTCAGTGCCTATCCATCCTCCTAATAAGGAATCTAGGACTATGGATAGGTACGGCAAGCAGATTTTCTCTTCAGCGACCTTCGCCATGCGGTCGCTGAATTACTTGTGCCATTTCACCCGCCTTCAAAGAGACATTGTCAAAGAAATGGGTGATGCCCTACAGGATCCAACAGCTGCGGGGTCTCAGGACAAAATCAACTCCAGCTAGGAACCCTAAATTCCATTGTCAACTCCTCTATGCGGCTTATTTCCTATGCAGCCGATGGAGCGAGTAGAGCCGCAGGCACAGGTGTGGCTTTAAGGCGTCATGCCTGGATGCAGCTTTCTAACTTCGCAGACCCCTTCAAGGTGTCCTTCACTAACTCCCCCTTTGATGGTTCGGCGTTGTTTGGACCTTAAGTGAAGGATATTCTGACCAGATGCGAACAAGATGGCAAGACTCTCTCTGCCGTGGGAGTCCGTTTTTCAACCCCGTCTAGACCATATCCTAAGGGTCAAAAGGGTGGAAAAATGTGGTTCCGTAAATCACAGGGAGTCACGCCTGACGCAAGAGGTCAGTTCCCCCCAGAGAGGCGAGGGGGGACTACAACAACAGACGCCGCCCTAGAGGCAGAGGAGGTCCGCAGAATCAGGGTAACAGAATCTCTCTCTGACAAACCCTTCCAGCATCCCTGAGAAGCTGCCCGACTGTCCACCTTTGGAGGCAGTCGGGGGAAGGTTATCGCTGTACCCAGAAGCCTGCTTTCTCTCACACAAGACAAATGGGTACAGTCGATTATATCCGAGGGTTACAAAATTCCCTTTATCCACAACCAAACTCAGCCAAAAGGGCCCCTCCCAGACGTTCCACCCAGTCTAAGGGAACAAGCAGTACTAGAAATATCAAAACTGCTAACAAAAAGAGACATCCAGCCAGTCCCAGCAGACCAACTAGGATCCGGAATAGTTCTTTTTGGTACCAAAAAAGACAGGGGACTGGAGGCCAATATTGGATCTCAGCAGACTAAACAAGTCTGTAAAAAGAACAAAGTTCCGGATGGTCACGCTACAGTCCATTCTACCCTTTCTGGATCAGGACAATTGGATGTGCTCAGTGGACCTTCAGGATGCATACTATCACATCAAGATGCACAGGCGCTCCAGGAGGTTTCTCCGCTTCCGGCTGGGGGCCAGTCACTACCAGTTCAAGGCCCTGCCCTTTGGTCTCACTACAGCCCCCCGAGTGTTCACCAAATGCATGGCAGTGGTTACGGCTCACCTGAGACGTCAAGGATTCCAGGTGTTTCCGTATCTAGATGACTGGCTTCTTACTGCCACCACTAGGCATCAGCTTCTTCTTGCCAGAGATTACACCATTCAAACTTGCAAAGAGCTAGGTATCTCCATAAATTTCGAAAAGTCTGCCTTGTCGCCTTGTCAGTCTATTACCTTCATAGGCGCCACCTTGGACACCGTACAGCTCTCAGCAAAATTAACCGAGCAAAGAGTTTTAGATATTCAAAATCACGTTCACATCCTCCTTCAGAGCAAAAGAATCCAGGCCAGGATTGTTCTAAAAGTGTTAGGTCTCATGGCGGCAGCCATCACGCTACTTCTCCTTGCTCGCTTTCACATGCGGCTCCTTCAGTGGATGCTCTTCTCCCAGTGGTCCTTCCAACAGCTTCCTTTGACACACAACATCTTAACTCTATCTTGCAAGAAACATCTGCCTTGGTGGATGGTCTCCCCTCAAGTCCTTCAGGGCAGACCATTAGGACGGGGTCGGACAAGGGTCCGATGCCACTAGCCCCCTCGGAAACGACGAGGAAGTCCACGCGCCCGGATCCCTCCAAGGATGGGACCATGGAAGAGATCGGAGCAGACGACAGAGCCGAAGGGGGTATCGGCTCCGACGTCTCGACGGTCGTGGCTCCGGGGAGCTCCGGCTCTGAACTCAGGGGCAGAGTCGGAGGAGGAATCATAGATGGTATGGGTATAGCCACTGTCTGTTGAGACTGGCTATGAAGCATTTAGGCCAGTGCCTGAGACTTTAGGAGTCTGCTAACCACCCTCTCGAGGTCATGGTCCGAAAGCCTGGAAGACCGAGAGGAATGGCTCAGATGGCTCCGCTCCGAGAGCAAAGGTGATCTCGGAGCCGAGTGAATGGACTCCAGGGACAGAGACCTAGATCTCTTGCGGGTGGAAGATGGCACCGAGACTAGTGGTGCCGATGGAGCCAAAGACACGTCGGCTCCGGCCGGAGCCGACTTTGAAGACAGAGTCTTGGAGGCATTGGCTCCGGCCGGAGCCGATCGTGACGCAGTATGTGAGCCACCAGCCGAAGGCATGGAGCATGGAACCGACGGTTTGGATGGCTTCGAAGGTTTCCCTGGCAAGGACTTAGCCGGGGGAACCTTCAGGCTTTAATAAGCCCCTCAAAATTAACTTATTCCTGCGCTCCTGCAGGACTCTTGGACTGAACGCATGACAAACAGAACAAGAGTCCTGCAGGTGCAGGGGTCCCAGGCAATACATGCAAGAAGTGTGACCGTCTGTCAGCGACATTTTCTGACAGCACGAGTCACACTTCTTGAAGCCTGAGACTTTAATGTCTTTAGACATTAAGCTGTCAAGGGAAGAAAAATCTTCCTTGGAAAGTTAAAACACACACACACAGTAACACACGAACAAAATTAAGGTTAACAAAACCAAACACACACCTAACTGTCCCAAAAAAAGGGAACGGGAAAAAAACGGAAAGGGCCTAAGGCCTAACCTTAACAGGTGAGGGATATAATTTTTGGGATTAGGGATTAACAAAATGGGAACCCAACGGAAGTGGTATACTAAGGAGTTAAGATGCTAGTCTATTTTTAAAATAGAGGAAAAATCCTAAGAAAAGAATAGAAAAATTTGTAATTTTTCACTGACCTGTGGAGCCGGTCAAAAAAAAAAAAGCACCTCGCTAGCGAAAGCGGCAAACGAGATCTGGGTAGTTAGCGCCTAGCACCATGGGATATAGGGTTGCCTCGAGCCGGTAAAATTAGCTCTTGAGCTTTAGTATAGGCCGAGTCAGAGCAGAGGATTGGCTCCGAACCCATCCAGCAAGAATGAAGGCGAGATTGACAACTTAACATTTTACATGTGCAAGTGTATTTTCCTGGGCACTTCACTTGTGTTATCTGTGGTAATTAATGGTGCACTATTATCATTACCATTTCAGCTATGTGACCCCTGACTTATTAAATGTGCTCTTTAAGCCCCCAAATGATACCTCCCACAGTTAAGATCATATTTACAGTTGGGCAATCGTGGTGTAATTATCCCATGCCACGGGAAGTGCAAAATGAGGGCTGCAGCTAAATGCAGGGACACTGTTTCTTATGCTGCAACCATGTGGAAGTTTAGAGGTATAAAAAAATTCTCAACACAAGCAAATAACTGTGTATAGTCTCACCTTCAGACTTTAATTACTATAAAGGCTAGGGTGGCTATCTCAGGACATAATTAGAGAAGTGCACTACATACAATGATGGTCCTTATGATCATGGTACAAAACAATTTAGAAAACTAAAAGCTATAGAGAGATCTCTTCGATGAGATCATTGTCATTCTGACATTTGGCTCAGAGTGATACTAGACAAGCCCAATAACCCTGGATGTTCCAATAGTATTAAAAAAAATTAAATGTAAAATACTGCACGGCTATTAATAACAGAAAATGCTCATGCCCCTAATTAAGGTTTGTCCATCTCTGTTATCATTCTGTCATCAGGTGATGATTGAAGAATTGGCAGTCATCATCCAGTCTTTATACAGGGTTAATAAAAAGAGTTGCAAACCTGAGGCAGGGTACCCTGCCAGAGGCAGAACCCCTTTTTGTGGCTATAAAAGGCCCTCTTCTCAAGAGACAGTTGCTGAACGAAGAGATCCCATTCTCAGATCAAAGTATCTAGGTTACCTAAAGCTTAGCCAATTACCCCATTTTTTGTTGGGCTTTGTCACTGGGTTCTCAGTTCATCTCATTTCCAAACCAGTAAAAAAAAAACTTTTCTTCAATAAAAGGGAGAGAAGTCAAAATCTGCAAGATAACTGACAGTGAAGTGAGAGTCAATAGGATCAATGGACCCTTTTCACAACTCCCTTGGCCCTGCTATGAACTCTCTCTCATTGGGCTGGTCCTAATAAGGAAAGTAGGTGAATTTAGCTAGATTCACCATCTCACCCATCCAACCAGCTCCCCATCCATGCATTCATTGGCAATAATTTAATCAAAGTGCACTATGCATCTTTGCATCAAACCTTGGAGGTTAGAGTTTCT